>NC_086097.1:155601752-155922585 GCF_963921235.1 Mobula hypostoma | reverse complement strand
TCTGTAATTTATCTCCTCTCACATGTTCATCAACCTCACTCTGATTCTCCTACCATACATCTATTTATAAGCTTACTAACCAGCACAACTTTGGGACATGAGGAAAAACAAGGGCACAGGAGAAAACTCCTACTGGTAGCAGGGAGAACAAGGAAATTCTATGCTAATTGTACCAGAGATCGAATAGAATCTGTGGGTCATTGGAATTGTAAAGCCCTCTTGCTGCACTAATGTACCACACTCTTATACTAGGATTTATACATGCCTGTCATCAGAAGGACTCACCGAGTCTAACGGAAAAGTGTGAACCTCTACAGTTTCGTAGCTCTCAGCATGGGCCATCAGACCATTAAGCAGATGTCTAGCTTTATCCAAAATATCCTCATTAAAATTATTCATAGAATTTGACTATCAGAAAGAAGGTAAATAGAGAATTTACATTTAATTTCATTCTTTAGTTTAAATGCTTCCAATTGTTTTCTGCTGTATATGTGTCTTTTGTCTTTTTAGTGTTTACTTTCTTTTTTCATGGCTTACTAATATTTTTTCAATATTTATGGCCCAAGATATGAACAACCACTTTACTTGGCAGCTAATGAACACAGAGGCAGGACTTTGCCCCTTCTTGAACTCTTTTTGTGTGTGCTATTGACTAGTATGATAACACAAACGCTCTTCCAATACGACTGCATGCCTTGAAAGAAGCAGTGCAACCTAGATGGAGATAATTGGTGACCTTAGGCAGCAGGAATTCTACACTGTTATTCCTGAAATAACTATACAGCCTTGCAGCAGAGAAACGGTGTTTGACTCAACAGTCTATTCACTAACTTTATGGTCTGTATTGTCCTCCTCCCACATCTCAATCTTACATAATACCTTACTGTTCACTTCATCCTTGAATTCTTCTTAAGTACATTAAATCCAAACTTGCTCAGTTTAATTCCTTTAAGTAAAGGACCACCAAATAAATAAATTTTCTTCAGTTCTTCTAATGAAAAACCAACAACTTACCATGCAATCCTTGATGACAACACTTTGCTTCTGGAATATCTCATTCTACATTTTTTATATATAACATAATTAACACTTTCGATATTTATTCTTACATGCAAGGAATTATCTCCAGTGAGTGAAATTGGACAAAATATTGAATACCAACAGAATAGTAAAGGAAAAGAAAGGGGGCACCTCCTCGCCCTCAGCCCCTTTCCATTGCTATAGCTTCCAATGTGACACCCTTGTCCACTTCTCCATCCCCACAGATCTCCCTCCTGGTCTTTATCTCTGCAAGCAGAACAAGTGTTCTAGCTGACCTACACCTCCTTCCTCACCACCATTCAAGGCCTCAAACAGTCCTTCCAGATAATGTGATACTTCCCCTAAGAGTCTTTCAAGGTCATCTACTATATAGAATGTTCCCAATATAGCCTCCTCCGTATCAGTGGTACACAAAGCAGTTCGGGGAAATCAGCTTGACAAGTACCTTCACTCTGTCTGCTGCAAGATGCTGGATCTCCCAGTGGGCACCCAATTGAATTCAACTTCCCATTCCCATCTGAAATATCATTCTATGGCCTTCTCTACTGACATGATGAGGTCTAACTCAGGATGGAGTAGCAACACTTCATATTCCTCCTGGGTAGCTTCTAACATGATGTCAATTTCTCTAACTTCAGAATCTGAATCAGGTTTAACACCACTGGTATATGTCATTAAATTTGTTGTTTTGTGGCAGCAGTACATTGTAATACATAATAATACAAACTATAAATTACAATAAGAAATACAATACTCTGAAAAAGTCTAAGGAACATGTATACTGTAACTAGGGAACCTAAGACTTTTGCACAGTACTGAATTCGTCAATATGAAGTAGAAAGTGCGCTTGTAAATCTGGCGGGAGCAAAGGATGTGTGAATGGTGAGGGTGTGGGAGAAGTGACAGCGAAGGAATGCGGGGACAGAGTTGGCACAGGTGAGGACACACTCAGCCCTGAGATAGCAGACAAGGTCATTTGATTAGTTATTTGATCATTACAGAATGTTTCTCTGATGCTTCCCACTCCCTTCCCATCTTGTTTCCCCTTTGTCACCTCGCTCCTCGCACTCTCCATCCACAATCGATACTCATATCAGAATCAAGTTTATCATCACTCAGATATGATATAAAATGTGTTTTCTTTTTGTGGCAGCAAAACTGTGCAATGCATAAAATTATTACAACACTGTGCAAAAGTCTTAAGCACCCTAGCTCTATATATATATGTGCCTAAGATTTTGGCACAGTACTGTAAATACATAAAAAATAAATTAAGTAAGTAGTTCATTGTGCATTCAGAAATCTGATGATGGAGGGGAAGAAGCTGTTCCTGACACATTGAGTATGTGTCTTCAGGCTGCTGTACATCCTCCATGATGGTAGCAAAGAAAAGAGGCAATGTCCTGGGAGATAGGGGTCCCTAATGATGGATGCCGCCTTTTTGAGGCATTACCTTTTGAAGATGTCCTAGAGGTGGCTGAGGCTAGTGCCCATACTGGATCTGGCTGAGTTTACAAATTTCTGCAGCTTTTTCCAGTCGTGTGCAGTGGCCCCTCCATACCAGTTGGTGCAACCATTTAGTAAGTTTTCCACCATACATCTGTAGAAATTTGTAAGTGTCTTTGGTGACATACCCTTTCTCTTCAAACTCCTAATGAAATATAGCTACTCTCATGCCTTCTTTATAATTGCATCAATATTTTGGGCCATGGATAATTCCTCAGAGATGTTGACATCCAGGAAGTAGAAAGTGCTCACACTTTCCACTTCTGTTCACTCAATGTGGACTGGTGTGTGTTCCCTCAACTTCCCCTTCCTGCAGTCCACAATCAATTCCTTAGTCTTACTGACTTTGAGTGCAAGGTTATTGTTGTGACACCACCCAACCAGCTGATCTATCTTACTCCTGTGTGCCTCCTCACCACCATCTGAAATTCTTCCAACAATAGTTGTGTCATCAGGACATTTATAGATGCCATTTGCGCTGTGCCTAGCAGCACAATTGTGGGTGTTGAGAGAATATAGCAGTGGACAAAGTACGCATCCTTGAGGTGTGCCAGTGTTGGCTATCAGTGAGGAGGAGATATTATTTCTGATCCACACAGACTGTGGTCTCTCATTGATGTTGTCGAAGATCCAGTTACAGAGGGAGCTACGGAGGGCCAGGTTTCAGAGCTCGTTGTTTGCCACTAAGCGTATGATTGTGTTGAACGCTGAGCAGTAGTAAATAAATAGCAACCTGACATAGGCATTACCATTGTCTAGGTAATCCAAGACCAAGTGAAGAGCCAGTGAGATTGCATCCACTGTAAACTTATTGTGGTGTTAGGCAAATTGAATCTAGCAGGACTAAACTCTCAAAGCACTTCATCACTGTGGATGTGAGTGCCACTGGTACTAGTCATTGAGGCAGATCACTCTGCTCTTCTTGGGCACTGGTATAATTGTCACCCTTTTGAAGCAGATATGAACTTCCAACTGCAGCAGTGAGAGATTGAAGATATCCCTGAACGCACCCGCCAGTTGGTTAGCACAGGTTTTCAAAGCCCTACCAGGTACACCATCAGGACCTGACAATTGTGACGGCTCACCCTCTTGAAAGATGTTCTGAAAGGCCTCTGAGACAGCGATCACGGGGTCAACAGATGCTGCAGGAATTCGTATAGGTATAGCTTTATTCTCCTTTTCAAAGTGTGCGTAAAAGTCATTGAGCTCAACTGGGAGTGAAATATCACTGCCATTCATGATAGGAAGTTTTGCTTTGAGGTAAGTAATAGCTAGCAAACCCTGCCAGAGCTGCTGACATGCATCCAACTCCATTCCTAACCTCAATCAAAATTGTTATTTTGTCCTTAAAATCATGTTCTGTAGGTCAAAATGGGACTTCTTGTATAGTTCTGGATTACCAGTTTTGAATGCCACCAATCTAGTCTTCAGCAGATTATGAATCATACAATTCATTTACAGCTTTTTGTTGTCACCCTTTTCATTTCTTCTAACAAAGTGCATGACCAAACACTTCCTGGCATTGTATTCCATCTACCACTTCTTTACCCATTCTCCTAATCTGTCTAAGTCCTTCTGTAGCCTCTCTGTTTCCTCAAAACTACCTGCCCCTCTACATATCTTAAAACAGCAGTTGCAATCACTGCATCAATAGAAACAGCAGAGAGAGATGTAATTGAATTGCGGATACAAAAGCAAGTATGATCAAAATTGCAACATCTAAACAGAAACTTGCCTGGCCGAACAAATTATGTTATTGTTTTGGCAGGGGCACAGATACTCCAGACCAATGCAGGTTTAAAGATGAATCTTGCAGATAATAGAGCAAAGTAAGATATATACAAAGAGCATGTCGAGCAAACAAAAGAAAAAGATTACTGTTTAAAAAAGAACACTAATCTGCATGCTGTTGATGATGAATCTGATAATGATGAGAATTAAACAGGACTAGTTAGTCTTGAGATTTACTATGTGGAAAAAAAAACAAGAGAAAAGCAATATGGCTTACAGCAGAAGTGAACAGCAAATTAATTAAAATCGAATTGGACACTGGCTGGGCTACAAAATGCGTTTGAGGTACAAGATGAGTTTGAACTGCATTTCAAAGATACTGAACTGAAGCCTATAGAAATACAATCAAAATTTATACTAGAGAAAAGATTACTCCTGTGGGAATGACATTTGTAGCAGTAAGATACAACAAACAACAAGCCACAATGGGCTTGTATGTTGTTAAAAACAAGAGGACCAGCATTGTGGGTTGTGATCGGCTGAGACAGCTACAACTTGAATGAAGGTCCATCTACCATTTGCATGCCACATCCCCTGCAATAGAGTCAATGCAGAGGAAAGTAAGAAAGGTGCTGGATGATGGCTCAGCAGTGTTCAAGGATAGCACTGAAAGAGTCAAACACATCAAGGATAAAATAGCATTAAATGAAAATGCCACACGCACTTTTTACAAAGGTTGCCTGGTTCCTTATACCATCCGTGATAAAGTAGCCAGTGAGCTAGATCGTATGGTGTAATGAGCGGTTTGATCAGACCCAGGCAACTCAAGTGTTTGGAAGATGTGGTAATAAGCATATAAGCACAACAAAGTACCTTAAGCCTAATTTGTTATCATAAAATAGAAAACACAAATAAACGACACAAAATCCTACGTAGCAAGATACAAATCTTTCAGGGCTTACAATTCATTGTCGCCACTTGATTAATGGTGCTGTTGAGGGAAATCTGAATTTCAACACATTCTTGAAACCACCCTTCAGCCCAAGCACTGATCTGATTTCTGGTCCTCATTTGAAACCCAACAAACCTAGGAAAGGTACCCCAATAAATATGTGTTCCGCAAGTGTAGAGAGCAACCATGAGACAAACTTTTTGTTCTAACATGAACTAAGTCTAGTTTCCTTCATTCAACAACACATATTCATTAACACTGTGATCAGTTTACCACTTTAGATCAGTTAAACACTTTAATGGTCTCTCCTCATTCACTAATCCACCATTGTTTTGGACACAGCATTCCTTTAGTTACAAAAGAATTATATATTATGTATAAGCAGTAATCCCTGAATCAAAGAAGAATCCATCATGCCAACTTGACAGACGATAAGAAAGAATCCATCAACCAAGCCCTCAAAATGACTAATAGACATTTAGTCTTTAACAGATACTGTCGTCTTAATAGTGATTGACTCCAGTGGCAGACATTTCAGACCCACAGTTTTCACCTTGTCCACTGGAAATGTTGAGAGCTAGAAAGAGTCCATTGTCATTTTGGGCTGTTCAGATATTCTTTCAATATTTTACACCTGCATTTTGGCAAAAAGCTATGGACCAGTTGCTGCAAGGATGCATACCTGGATGGGGGAGGGAATGTCGACTCAGACCATGAGAGGACAGCGTCGGGAATTTTCATGCCTTACAAGGTGCAGATTGGAAGTCTGTGTGGGACGCCACTCCTCGCACAGACACCAGAGCAATGTGTGGTTAAGTGCCTTGCTCAAGGACACAAACACGCTGCCACAGCTGAGGCTCGAACTAGTGACCTTCAGATCACTAGATGAATGCCTTTACCACTTGGCCACGTGCCCAACCTGGATGACATCATTGTTACTTGTAAGGATGACAAGGAGCATCTCCAAAATCTCAAGACGGTGTTAAAAAGATGAGAAGATTATAGGCTCAAAGCACAACGCAACAAATGTGAATTCTTTAAACCACGCATCGCTTACTATAGTCAAAATGATGCACATTGATGCACAGAGATTGCACATGTGCAGAGAAAATACAAGCAGTGGTGGATGCCCCAAGGCCAAAGGATGTGCCACAGTTGCAGTCCTTTTTAGGATTTATCAATTACTATAACAGGTTTCTGCCAACCCTGGCTACTGTGCTCCACACCAAATAGCAATGTGAAGTGGCTTTCCAAAAGAAAAGGAAATGGTGACATCAGACACTGTACTCACACATTATGATCTATGTCATCCAGTGAAGCCTGCCTGTGATGTCTCGCATTATGGTATATGTGCAGTCACGAACATGTTATGAGTGATGGAAGTGAACGCCCCATAGCCTTTGCATCATGTTCCGTAACCCCTGCAAAGAATAATTACACACAGATTGACAGAGATGCCTTGAATCTGGTTAGGCATGTGTTTACCCTCATTACTGATTATCAACCACCAGTGTCCATTGTCAATCCACAGTAGGGTGTTCCACTAACAGCAGCAGCATGAATGCACAGATGGGCTCTGTTTCTTGGAGGACACAATTACAAGATTACTTTCAAGAGGATGACAAATCATAGAAATGCTGATGGATTGCCCCATTTACCCTAGGGAAATGAAATACCTGAAAAAAATAACATTCCTCTTGACATATTCTCCTTCTTGCAAATTGAATGTCTACCTATTATGGCACTACTGCGTTGACTTAGGCCTAGGGGGCCATTGTCGGGCAAAATTATGGCAGAGATGATCCAAAGGGAAACCAAAAAAAACACACTGGCTCAGGTCTACATGACCACCCAAAAATAGGTGGGATGTGCAGCAGGTTGGACATGATAGGTTTGTAACACATTCTACAACCGAAAGCTCACCAGCTATGCTGTTCCTGGGTCATCCCTTTCATTCTACTCAATCCAATCTCAGAAGAAGTATACAGGACAAACAGCTGAGACAAATTGAGGGCTCCTCAAACAAAGAGGTTCGATGTTTCACTCCTGGACAAGCTGTTCTGGCATGGAACTACAGAGGTGATCAAAAGTCGGTACTTGGAATGATTAAGGCCAGAATTGGACCATTCTCCTACACAGTGGAGATTGTATCTGATGTCATCTGGAGATGATGTATCAATCAGGTGAGGAGAGCAGAGTTGATTATTAGAAAAAAAGGTGTCCAGAGCTTTCAGAAGCACTTCTTGCAGACCCAGAGTCAACTCTTACAACCACCACATTTGAGGTTCTTCAATTCTGAGGCTGTGCCCTCTGGTCCTAGACTAGTCCACTAGAGGAAACAGTCTCTCCATGTCCACTCTATCCAGCCCTTTCAATATTCAATAAGTTTCAATGAGATCCTCCCCCCCACGCCCCCCCCCTTACTCTTCCAGTGAGTGCCAGACCGGAGCCATCAGAATATGTTAATCTTTTCATTCCTGGAATTATTCTCATGAGCCTCTTCCAGACTCTTTACAATACCTGCACATCCTTCCTCACCAATGCCTTATAAACCCTCAGCATTACATCCTTGCTTTTGAATTCAAGTCCTCTCGAAATGAATGCTAACATTGCATTTGCCTTCCTCACCACCGACTCAACATGCAAGTTAACCTTTAAGGAATCCTGCACAAGGACTCCCAAATCTCTCTGTAACACTGTTTTTTGCATTTTCTCCCCATTTACACAATAGTCCATGCCAATATTCCTTCCACCAAAGGGCATGACTAAGTACCTCCCTACATTATATTCCATCTGCCACTTCTTTGCTCATTTCCCCAATCTATCTAAATCTTTCTGCAGATACCCTGTTTCCTCAACACTACCTGCCCTTCCACCTATCTCCATATCATCTGCAAACTTGGCCACAAAGCCATCAATTCCTTCATCCAGATCAATGACATTCAATGTGAAAATAAATAGGCCCAACACCAACCACTGTGGAACACTACTAGTCACAGGCAGCCAACCAGAGAAGGTCCCCTTTATTTCCACTTTTTGTTTCCTTCCATTCAGCCAATCTTCCGTTCATTTTATTATATTTCCCACAATACCATGGGCTCTTATTTTGTTAAGCAGTTTGATGTGCAGCACCTTGCTGAAGGCCTTCTGAAAATTCAAGTAAACAATATCCACTGACTCTCCTTCGTCTATTTACTTGTTAATTGCTCAAAGAAATTCAACAGATTTGTCAGGCAAGATTTCTCCTAAAGGAAGCCATACTGACTCTGGCTTATTTTATCATGTGCCTCCAAGTATCCCAAAACCTCATCCTCAATATTAGATTCCAATGTGTTTGCAAGAAACCTTCCTTCTTCAGGACTGGAGAAACATTTACAATTTTCCATGATCTCTTCAGCTACCTATTTCAGAACCAAGGGTGCATTCTATCTGGTCCAGCTGACTTATCTAACTTCAGACTTTTCAGCTTCACAAGCATTTTTTTGTTAGTAACAGCAACAACACTCACTTTGTCCCCCTGACAGTCTCTGACTTCTGGCATACTGCTAGTGTCCTCCACAGTGAAGACAAAGGCAAAATACTTATTAAATTCCTCCACTATTTCTTTGTCACCCATTACTACCTCTCCATTGTCATTGTCCAGCTGTCCGATATCCTCTCTCGTCTCTCTTTTGCTCCTTATATATCTGAAATTTATTTTTGTATTCTCTTTTATATTATTGGTTAGCTTACCTTCATATTTCATCTTTTCTTTCTTTTTGGATTTTTAGTTGCCTTCTGTTGGCTTTTAAAAGCTTTCCAATCCTCTACCTTCCCACTAATTATTGCTGTATTTTACACCTTCTCTTTTGCTTTTATGCTGTCTTTGACTTCCCTTATCAGCCTCAGTTGCCTCATCCCCCCCTTTAGAATACTTCCTTTTTTTTGCGATGTATTAATCCTGCACCAACTGAATTTTCCCAAACTGCCTGCACATTGAAATCCCCCATGACTACTGCAGCATTACCTTCTTTTACACGATTTTTCTATCTCCTATTGTAATTTGTAGCCCGCATCCTGGCTACTGTTCGGAAGCTTGCATAGAACTCCCATCAGGGTCTTTTTACCCTTGCAGTTTCTTAACTCTACCCATGAGGATTCTACCCCTTCTGATCCTATGCCACCTCTTTCTAAGGATTTAATTTCATTATTTCCCCCTCTATATTACATATTCGATACAGTATGTATCCTTGGATGTTAACCTCCCAACCATGATCTTCTTTCAGCCACAACTCAGTAATGCCCAAAACATCACAGCTGCCAATCTTTAACTTAGCTACAAATCTTCTATTTTATTCCATTTACTGCATGCATCCAAATATAAAACCTTCAGTCTTGCATTCATTGCCATTTTTGATTTTGACCCCCAGTTACACTTTAACCCATCTCACTGATTTTACCCCAACATTTGCCTGCCCTTCCTCACAGTCTCATTATATACTGCATCAATTTGTATACCAACTGCCCTTTTGAATGTCAGTGCCAGTTCCCACCCTCCTGCCAATTTAGTTTCATCCCTCCCCAACAGTTCTAGAAAACCCACTTGCAAGGACATTGGTCCCCCTAGGGTTCAGATATAACCTATCTTTTTTGTGCAGGTCATACCTTCCGCTGAAGAGATTCCAATGATCCAGAAATCTAAACCCCTGCCTCCTGCACCAGTTCCTCAGCCACACTTTCACCTGCTAAATCATTCTATTCTTACCCTTACTGGCTTGTGGCAAAATTAACATCCAGAGATTACTACCCTGGAGGTCCTGCTTTCAGTCTTTCTGACTAACTACCTATATTCTCTCTTCAGGACCCCTCCTTTTCTTACCAATGTCATTGGTCCCAAAATGTACCATGACTTCAAGCTGTTCCCCCTCCCACTTTAGAATGCTGTGGACCCGATCTGAAACATCCTTGACTCTGGCACCTGAGAGGCCACATACCATCCTGATGTTTCTTTCACATCCATAGAATCTGCTTTCTGCTCCTCTAATTACGGAATCCCTATCACAACTACATTTCTCTTCTCCACCTTTCCCTGCTGAGCCATAGAGCCAGACTCAGTTCCAGAGACCAGGTCACTGTGGCTTCCCTCACATAGGTAGTTCTCCCCCACCTCCCCCACAGGATCCAAAGCAGTATACTCATTATTGATGGATACACCCACAGGGGTACTCTGCACTGTCTGTTTATTCTCTTTTCCTTTCCTGACAGTTACCCAGGGACCTGCCTCCTACACCTTAGGTGTGACTACCTCCCTGTAGCTCCTATCTGTCACCTCCTCAGTTTCCTGTATGAGCTGAAGGTCACTGAGCTGCAGCTTCAGTTCCTTAATGCGGTCTCTAAGGAGCTGCAGCTCAGTGTATTTCATGCAGATGTTGCTGTCAGGGAGTCTGGTAGTCTCCCAAATTTCCCAGATTTTACACAAGGAACATTCCTATACCTTTGGATCAATTCTCAATAGACTAGCCATGTGCTAACAGAAAAATAAACTTTCTTAAATGTTCTTAATTACTTAGGTAGAACCACCACCTGTGCATACCCAAGCCTGTTCTCACCTAAGCTTAGTGAGAATACTCTAACAATGTATGGACATAAAGTTCTAGATTGGTCCTTCCGGCCCTTCGAGCCACAACGCCCAGCAATCACCCAATTTAACCCTAGCCTAGTTATGAGACAATTTATACTGCCCTTTACATATTCCACCTTTCACCTTCCAGCTCCCGATTTCACACCATCTCCCATACCCACCCACCTTCCCCCTCACCTGGTTTCACCCACCACCAGCCAGCTTGTATTTCTTCCCCTTTCCCCCTCCATCTTTTTTATTCTGCCTTCTCCCCCCTTCCTTTTTAGTCCTGTTTAAAGATCTTGCTCTGAAACATTAGCTCCTTAATCCTCAACATTAATGCTGCCTGACTTGCTAAGTTCCTCCAGCACTTTGTGTGTTGCTGAAGATTTCCAGCATCTGCAGAATCTCGAGTTTATTAGAAAGTGCATTTTTCTTTCGAATGTGAGATTTATGTTTGTCCCACTTGTGTGCCACAATGCTATTTCACAATCATGCTGAAAATATAGAATATTTGTAAGTAAGGAGCTAAGAAAGATTGTTAGATGCATTCCACAACCTGATGTTACTTCTGTTTCTCGTTCATGCTGCCTGAATGTTAAATTCTTTGCAATGATTTATTTCTGTGGTTAGATGCTGTTTTGACAGCAGCAGTAGAATCAAAGTGTGGTTCTTCAGATCATGGCTTATCTGCAGGCAAATACCACTTTGTATTACTTTGGACAGACTTTAATCTGCATAATCTGCCAATCTGTCAATATTCTGAAGTCTACTGCAATGCTTTTCACAATTAACTATACTCTCTGCTTTTATGTTTTCTGCAAAAAATGATAACAGATAATGAAAGGTTACTGTTAGGCATAGTAGAGTTTCACATTAATCTTAGGAATAAGTGGATGAAAAAGTTATACAAGCTCAGAAACTGATCAATCAGAATACATGCTAGAGGAACACACATTGCAAGCAAAAATCTGCACCAAGTGGAGAAAGAGTCAAAACATTTAGTCATAGTCATAGTCATACTTTATTGATCTCGAGGGAAATTGGTTTTCGTTACAGTTGCACCAACCAAGAATAGAGTATAAATAAAGCAATATAAAACTATAAATAATTAAATAGTAATATGTAAGTTATGCCAGGAAATAAGTCCAGGACCAGCCTATTGGCTCAGGGTGTCTGACCCTCCAAGGGAGGAGTTGTAAAGTTTGATGGCCACAGGCGGGAATGACTTCCTATGACGCTCAGTGTTGCATCTCGGTGGAATGAGTCTCTGGCTGAATGCACTCCTGTGCCCAACCAGTACATTATGTAGTGGATGGGAAACATTGTCAAAGATGGCATGCAATTTGGACAGCATCCTCTTTTCAGACACCACCATCAGAGAGTCCATTTCCATCCCCACAACATCACTGGCCTTACGAATGAGTTTGTTGATTCTGTTGGTGTCTGCTGCCCTCAGCCTGCTGCCCCAGCACACAACAGCAAACATGATAGCACTGGCCACCACAGACTCGTAGAACATCCTCAGCATCGTCCGGCAGATGTTAAAGGACCTCAAGTCTTCTCAGGAAATAGAGACGGCTCTGACCCTTCTTGCAGATACTCTTAGTGTTCTTTGGCCAGTCCAGTTTATTGTCAATTCGTATCCCCAGGTACTTGTAATACTTCACCATGTCCACACTGACCCCCTGGATGGAAACAGGGGTCACCGGTGCCTTAGCCCTCCTCAGGTCTACCACCAGCTCCTTAGTCTTTTTCACATTAAGCTGCAGATAATTCTGCTCACACCATGTGACAAAGTTTCCTACCGTAGCCCTGTACTCAGCCTCATCTCCCTTGCTGATGCATCCAACTATGGCAGAGTCATCAGAAAACTTCTGAAGATGGCAAGACTCTGTGCAGTAGTTGAAGTCCGAGGTGTAAATGGTGAAGAGGAAGGGAGACAAGACAGTCCCCTGTGGAGCCCCAGTGCTGCTGATTACTCTGTCGGACACACAGAGTTGCAAGCACACGTACTGTGGTCTGCCAGTCAGGTAATCAAGAACCCATGATACCAGGGAAGCATCCACCTGCATTGCTGTCAGCTTCTCCCCCAGCAGAGCAGGGCGGATGGTGTTGAACGCACTGGGGAAGTCAAAAAACATGACCCTCACAGTGTTCGCTGGCTTGTCCAGGCGGACGTAGACACGGTTCAGCAGGTAGACGATGGCATCCTCAACTCCTAGTCGGGGCTGGTGGGCGAACTGGAGGGGATCTAAGTGTGGCCTAACGATAGGCCGGAGCAGCTCCAGAACAAGTCTTTCCAGGGTCTTCATGATGTGGGAGGTCAATGCCACCGGTCTGTAGTCATTGAGGCCACTGGGAATGATTTTCAATCTTCTAACTAAAGAACAATTCACATATTAATAGCACTTCCTTATACCACATAGGGCTTCCAGTTAATACTGAAATTTAAAGTTCCAGTACCCCCGGGATTTTTTTAGTGCCCAGAAATGACCAAAGAAAAACCTTTATTTATAAGTAAGGAATTTAGTCATGGGTGAAGTTGAGAGAATAGTGAAGAATAGTAATGCACACATTATAAGAAATATTTAGAACAGTGCAGTTTTAAGCTGTCCTTATGACAAATGCATTCCAATCTTAGCAATTAATTATTAGAAATCTTCTCTCATTCTTATGGGAACTCCCATATTTAGTTGTCACTGGCTATTTGAATGGTCATTATAGAAATTATAAGACACCTCCATTATTATTACTCTATAATTGAGGAAGTTTACAACATTTGAATAACCCTGTATTCTTTCCAAAACTACCTGTCCATCACACTATTTCATGTGAACACCTCTATTTAAATAAAGAGTTTCTTCCCAATTTCTGTTTGAAAGAGATGGATTGATCTGGATTCTATATATTCTGCATCCCATTAAATTTATATTACACTGTGTCATGGACAACTTGGTGTGCATTTACTTATCCTTTTATTTCCACACAGAAGATTTGCTAAAATGATGGTAAAAGACAAGAGAGCTGAAAATAATAATAACCCCCAAAAAATTCTCATTGGGTCAGATGGTTAAAAGTTACAATTTTAAATCAATAGCCTTTCATCAAAATCAAATTTAAAAATATATATGGAAGGAGATCCTTTCCAAATACCTTCAGAATACATAACACTTGTCAAAGTTCTAACCAGGAAACTGTGGGCGAGTAATTTGATAAAAAGCTGACTGAGGCTATTAAAGCTGACAATTGAAAATAACTCTAAATGTAAGTTTATGTCATAAAGAAGGAATTATAATGCTTATGCCAAGAAACAGATATAAATTAAACTCTTCAGGTCCAACAATTCATCACTTGTCTTGTAGAGAGAAAAACACATTAAAACACTACATATGAAAGCAATTGATTTGAAGGTTCCAAGAGGAAGATCTGAGGACCATTTAGTAACTGTTTTGGTGAGATACATGTACTGCCACCTCCTCAAAAAAAGTTTTTCAATATGTTGAATTAAATAGAAAATATTATGTGCATACTATTTCACAGAAAAGGGCAATGACCTTGTTTTCTAAATGATTTAACAAATTGATAATTCCAAAAGCCAAAAATAATAAGTAATAAATAATGCCTGCCTGTTATGTTCTACAGACTGAAAGTCACTATGGACTCCTTTCAGTCCGTAAGTGCACAAATATTTTGCCTCAGTGCTGTTTTCAGTGAGACCTGATTCTGCTGGAATATAGAAGTAGCATTGTTAAATTGTTCATAGTAAGATTCAAATCTTAAAATACCCTTTTAACCTTGGAAATTTCAGTTCACAAGTACTTATTGTGATGCACTAGAAAAAAAAAGTGTGGCACAATCTTATCCCTGGGTAGAGGAGTCCAGGGCATAGGTTTAGGATAAGAGCAGAAAGATTTAGAAGGGACATGAGGGCAATTTTTCACACAGATGTAGATGATTATCTGGAAGCAATTGCCAGAGGAAGTGGTTGAGGCAGATTCAATAGTATCATTTAAGAAGCATCACAGAATAATTGCTGCAAGAACTCAGCAAGTCAATCAGCAACTATGGAAGAGAATAAACAGTCACATTTTGGGGTCTGAGATCCTTAATCAGAACTGGAAAAGAAGGGGTCAGACTCTAGAACAAGAAAATGAAGGAAGGGGAAAGAGTATGAGTTGATAAAGGATAGGTGAAAAGAGGTGTGAAGGAAGGTGGGAGGGTGAGGGAGAAGGCTTGGAAACTAGGAGGTGATAGGAGGAAGATGTAAATGGCTGAAGAAGAAGGAACATAATAGGAGAGGACAGTGAAACATGGAAGAAAGGAAAGTAGGAAGGAAATGAGGTGGTGATAGGCAGGTGTGGAGAAGAGAAAGGCTAAGAGGCTAATCAGGATAGGGAATGTAAATGAGAGCAGAGGCGGGAACAAGTTAGAGAAATTAATATTCATGCCATCAAGTTGGAGGCTATCCAGATGGAATACGAGGGGTTGTTCCTCATGAGTTTGGCCTCTCATGACAGTAGATGAGACCGTGGACAAACATGTCAGAATGGGAATGGGAAGTTGAACTGGAATGTGTAGCCATTTCAGTTTTGTTCTGCCTTTTACAGTGGACAGAACCAAAGTGCTTCACAAAGTGGTTTCCCCAACCTGTTTCAGGTCCTACTGATGCAGAGGAGACCACATCATGAGCAGCAGTTAAAATAGATGGCCCAGACAGACTCACATGTGAAGTGTCGCCTCACCTGGAAGACTGTTTGGGGCTCTGAATGGTGATGAGAGAGGACATATAGTGGGAGGTGTAGTCCTTGTCAAATTTGCAGGGTTAAGTGCTAGGAAGTGTGAGGAGGAATGAATGGAGAAGAGTCATGTAGAAAGGGATCCCTACTGAAAATGGAAGGGAGTGGGAGAGACAGATATGCTTAGTGGTAGTATCCCAATGTAGATAGCAGAGGTTTCAGAGGATGATGTGCTGAATACAGAAGCTTGTGGGGTGATAGGTATGAACTCATTTGCTCTGTCCAGAAAGGGCTACTGTTCAAAATAACAGCAATCCAGCAGCAAATTGCCATTTAAAAGGAAATTCCAAAGAATGTTTTAACATTAGCTTAGATTAGTAAACAATAACAATGCAGGTTAACCCATGTAATTGTTACTTGTTGCTACTACCACCAAAGTGATTTTAAATTATTTGTCATGACATTAAAGTGCACATAAAAGTTTACTTCCTATGTCATTAGCTTCTGAGTAAATGAGAAATAAAGGAAGAGTGCTTTAAAGATGTGCCTATTACTCTATGTGTACCTAAAAGGAAAATAAGCTGCATTTTAAGGGCCAAGAAATGGATATAGTCAGCCAAAATACAGCTGATATAATTAGCAATTAAAATAATATCCCTGGACGAAGTGTACTGAAACACCATGACAACCAGACACCGCAGCCTGTTGTATGTTAATCTAATATGGCCTTGTGCAACTTAGTCTTTCCACAGGTAAACTGACACTGCAGACCATGTGTAAGTATGGGCAGTGAGAACACATGCCAACCATAATATATATTACTTATCTTCTAACTTTCAAAATAATTAGCTGCATCTTGATTACCAATTAGCCATAAATAGCTTGTAAATGATATACTGAGCTGCTGACTGCCTACTCATTTGCCATGCAGCCCTTCTTTGGGGATACCCTAAGCTAATTTTACAATGATTTTCAGTGCATTTTCCTGAAATTTGTCAATTCAGCTAAAATGAAAACACTGTAATTTATAAGCTTCTCTACTCGCTCTCCATGAAGAAATTGTTCCATATGCATCTGATTGCACTTATATTCAACCATCCTAATGTCTCCAAATCACCTGGAAATGGAGGAATGTAAAAATCTTAAGAAGTAGTCGAAGGCTTCAGAGATAGTGAATATTCACCCCATATGATATCCATTTAGCGATATCCACTAAGCTTTCTGTTAAGATGGTGCTACCGAATGCATGTGACAGATCACTGTTAGTTCAAAAGGCAGAAAATTTGACTAAAAGCGTCACTAAAAAATACCTTTTCTGAGGTAAATTGTATTAAATTATCACCACAAACAGGAGGCGAGCGACGGCAAGGCGAGTTTGGAGGATGAGCCGAGATAGTGTGTTGCAAAATCAATGCTGGTGGAGTGAGCTATTTGGAGAGGAGAAGTCAGGGCAGTGGAGTTCCATTGCCCATACAACTGGCCTGGGTGCAAGGCTGAATTGCTCTGGGTGCTGAGAGCAGAAGTTAGGGCAGAGGAGTTCTTATGCCAATACAACTGGCCCAGGTGCAAGGTTTGATTGCTCTGGGCTCCAAGAGAAGAAGTCAGGGCAGAGGAGTTCCGATGGCCCAGATGCGGAGTTGGATTGCTCTGATCTGAAGAGCTTGAGAGCGGCTTCGGGCTGAGTGGTGAAATCAGGACCTGAGGGGAGTTGCCGGCTGGCCTGGTCTAGGCCCCGAGCCCTTTGCAGTAGCTGGGTCCTAGTGTGAGGTATGATTCACTGTTCAGACAATTTAAGCACTGACCAAAATCAGAGGCAAGAGTCAATTTCACTCGCTCTCTGCGATGTTCACTGTTTTCTCCAGGGCACTGGTGCCTTTCGCTGTTCCATTGTTTTGGTCAATTTAAGCACCAGCCCAGATAGACTGAAAGGACAGGGTGTCAGGTTCCAAGGCAACAACTGGTTTTGCTTGCTGTCTGTGATGGCCACTCCTCTCTCCATAGCACTGAGGCTATGAAGACCGCCCTGGCTGCTGTGGTCCATGGCCGCTAATGTGATTAAATGACAAGTGAAGCTTTGGGTCCACTCTGGGCTGCTCCGTGCTTCGGATCTGAACTATATATATATATATGTGTGTGTGTGTGTACTTGAGCAAGGCACTTAACCACACATTGCTCTGTGACGACACCTGTGCCAAGCTGTATGGGTCCTAATGCCCTTCCCTTGGACAACATCGGTGGCGTGGAGAGGGGAGACCTGCAGCATGGGAAACTGCTGGTCTTCCATACAACCTTGTCCAGGCCTGTGTCCTGGAAACCTTCCAAGGCACAAATCCATGGTCTCATGAGACTAACGGATGCCTATGTGTGTGTGTGTATGTATGTATATATATATATATATATATATATATATATATAGATTTAGTAATCTTATTTGTTTAAGTAACTCATTATGGGTTACATGTGTAAATATGCAAATTGTATATATCAACATGCTACCACAAGATATGTACGTGCTTCACTTAAAGTAAACCCAAAGTTAGACCTGCATTTTCAGAACTTCATCTCTTCCTTTGAATTAGTTTAATGTTTTGAAGTTACAAAAACATACCAGTTATCACAGTGTTCTGTGTTTGGTCAGCTGTATCTGAACAACGAAATACTTCTTAAAAACCAATTTATAAGCTCATTGAATAAATATGTAACAACGTTTGACTCATTACCTCAGATCAGGTATTTTATTTTTACAATTGAAAATCTTGGGGACTGCTATAAATTGATAAACTTCTGAGTAATACAGCTCCTCCCCGGTTATGAATGCTGTACTTATATACTGCCTGTACAGATGAACACGAGTTTGGGAGATGGAGGATAGGTTTGTTCGCTGCTCTGGGGCTCCAGGCATTTTCTGCCAATGGGACACATGGTTCGTTGCAACATCAATGCATCTTGCAGAGAAATCTGAATGGTTCAGTTACATTCCCTGAGTAAGCTACATGTTACCCTTGATTGGCCGGCAATTTTATTGAAGTATGTAGTCAGTTGTCTGCATTTCCTTTCTGCAAACTCTCCAGATTAGGATAAGTCCTCTGGAACGTTATCTTGTCATAAACCGGGGAGGGCCTATCTACAGACGATTGGATATGAATCAATGCAGTAAACAAGGTAAAGGTAAAGATCAAAATTATTTTATTAAAAAATACATAAAACCAACAGTGCACTTTGCTCTGTGTCTGAACATCACTGTTGCTCCTATGTGTGGATGGGATCTGATCATGTCACTGTGGAGATTGAAAGCTTTCTTGTACAAGAAGAAGAACTCTCCATGCTTCACTCTATGAAAGCCTGTGGATTGTACGAGAACTATAAAAAATGAAACAGAAACTTCTGGAATATTCAGAAGGCCAGTCCATATCTGTAAATGCAGAAACAGAATGAACTGATGGTGGTAATCATCTTCCAGTCAGAAAACTCATCACCTGATAAACAAATTTCATTGTTTCCTTTACAGACCTGGCTTGACCTGCAGAGAATTTATGGCTCTTCCATTTTATTCCAGCAACTGTAGTTTTGTTTTGGCTTTTGATTGAGCCGATGATAGTGCTTTTCTCTCAACAACTTTTGAAGATTAGGCACATGTGAAGTATACCTGAGATTGGTGATCTATGCTATGATCAAACACCTTCTGGGTTTTAGTTAGCTGTGTTTTACTTACGTACCAGCTACACAAAAACATGAAGTTTGAGTTCATTCCAAAACTAAAGATATTCACACCACAGCCACTCCAACAGGAAAAGTCCACCGTCAGCATGAAGAGAAAATCAGCTCTATAGCACTTCAGATGACAGCACAGTTCCTTCAGTTATAAAGTCCTATAATGTCCATGCTGACTCTCAAATATCCATTTATACTTATTTCATTTACCAGCACTCTGTCTCTAAATTTCTATGTCTTGGAAATTCAACTGCTCTTCTAAATGCTTCTTAAGTACTGTGAGAGCAGGTGCTTCCCTTAGCTTCTTAGGAAGAGTGAAACAAAAAATCCTCTTCAGATCCCTTCTAAATGTTTTACCCCTTCCCCTAAAACTATGCTCTCTAGTTTCAGGCACTTCCATAATGAGGAAAGGTTATATATTATCTACCTTATCCATGTTTCTGAGAACAACTCTGAGGTTTCTTCTAAGGCTCCTTTGCTCTAAAGACAGCAAATACAGTTGATCAATACCTGAATTTGGTCCTCATTAATGAAGCCCACCATTCCAGGCAACATTCTGGTGAATTTCCTCCGAACCTCTTTCCCAGCAATCAGTGGCAAACAGAACTGCGCACACAATGATTGTGTATTTCTTACCTTCCTGAAATACTTCCACCGGCATTCTTCAGGATTAAATTATATCCATCCTCCCCAGTGTTGTATCCATTTTTAGAACTGATCAATATAATCATACAGACCAAGACCATCCTCCTCCCTATCAACAACAACAGCAATTTTCATGTTATCTGCAAACTAGCTGATGTATTCCTTGGAACACTGTTCCTGGGATTTGTCATCTGATTGATGACCATTAAAATTGTGCCAGGGGAATGTCTGGTCGTTTTTGCTTAACTTGTAGATTTTCTTATTGCCAAGAGAAGAAACCTACAAAACAGATTATGGCACAGAAAACATTCTGGTGAAGGTCATAATCATTTTAATGCAAACATTCTGCCACATACATCAAAACATCTGTTTTCAGAATATTTTTTACTTGCATACCACACAATATAAAGACAAAAATAATTCAAAGAAATTGGCAGTTTGGTGACAGCATTGATAATTGCAGACTGTGGAAATTTACAGAGAGTTTTATTAAAGTCTTTTCTTCTTCAGTTGCAAAAGCATTTTAGCCACACAAAAAATTGTCATTTCAATCACTTTCAAGAGATGAATGAGGATATTAATTTAGCCCTACTACAAGAAATGATGAATTAAGCACTAAAATACTCATATGCTGACTGTTAATATGATGGTATTTACATATTACAAATATAGCAACTATGAGAAGGATAGTTCTTAGACAGCAACTGTGTGAAAGAACTTAACAACAAGGATTGAAAGCCTATCATTATCAATTAACCACTCACAAAAAATAACCTGAAATGCCAATAAATTTTAAAAAGTGTTCAATTCTGAAACACTTCACTAGTTCAAACTTATCAGAGTTTTACTCCTTTCATGTTAAATGATATAATATTGTCATTGATTTAATGTTCAATAACCTAACCATTTTTGGCAGTTAACAAATGCGCTTGCTCTGAATAGCATTTGATATTGAAAAGTGTGAGCCTGCATTATTTTTTCATTCACATAAGCAAATGACATTGAAGTTCCACAAGTAATTTTTTATAGAAAATTAGTAACAAATTGTTATGAAATATCCGAAATGTCTCTTTTAAAGACAAATCCCTATCCTTGAAGGAATTTCCTGAAACATCTGCTACAGGATATTTTTATTATTTGTTTAAATATTTAAAAATAAAGTTCTGCTTAAAACAATATTTATAATATAGATTTAATGGATGGTTTAAATTAACAATAATATTCGATTTGAAACAAGATTTAACTATTTTGTTGATTTATTTCAGGATAATGTTAGGAAATTCTCTTTAAGCCTTTCCACACTTTAGCTTGTCTGTGTTTATTGGGTTCTTTTTTTTAATTGTGTCTCCATTGATGGCTCCCCATTCAGTGGCCAATCTTCTAAGCGCTCATATTTCCAACTCTAAGCCTTCTGCATCCCTCTCTGTTTCTCGTCCTTTAAACTTTAAAACATAATTTTCATTCCTCTTACTTCCTTATGTTGTGTGGTATTAAACTGTGTTTAATAATGCCATCTTGACACAACATAGGCTTTTTACCACATTAGTGAATAACTTTGTTAGTACTACAATACCACAATATTTCTTCACTGTATAGAAGTTAATGCACATGTGATCTATATACAAGTTCATGTATCACAGTTAGTTTGTAAGCTTCCTGGAGCTTCTCAAGTTTAGCTGGCGGGATGATAATAAACGATAAGCAGGAAGCTGTGCGGATAGACCTAACTCTTAAAAAAATATGCCCCAGTTCTCAAATAGACACAAGTAAATTACCACCTCATTTGTAACATACTTTTTTTGCAATTGAAGAATGATTACTTGAAATCGAAACACTCTGCAATGCAAAAAGCATACATCTTGTGTTTTTTTCTGCTTGACTACATGACTATTTACTTCTATCATCACTAAAGTTACCTGTAACTTCATTTCCCTTCTACAAGGAAGTCCAAAACAACTCAGAGTTTTTAATTTTTAAGAAGTGTTTCTTTCAAGTGCCTTACTGATGCACAATCAATAATCCTGTTCCAGTTCTCATATTCATTTGAACTTTGTTTTATGGCATATCTGAAACAAAACAAATGGTCTATTCACACTCTGTAGAATCTTTTCCTCACTCGGTTCTGCTGGAGATTCTAATTTATGAAATAGCCTAGTTTACCATGTCCTTAGTTATCACATCCCAGTAGCTTAACTTCACTGTGTAGTTAAACATAAACCATAAGACATAGGAGCAGAATTAGGCCATTCAGCTCACTGAGTCTGCTCTGCCATTCAATCATGGCTAATCTTCAGTATTTCATTTCATTTAGAGCTATAGCACAGAACAGGCCCTTCTGGTCCAGTGAGCCATAAGACCCAGCAACCCATCTATTTAACCCTAGCTTAATCACAGGATGATTTACAATGACCAATGAGCTATGTCATTGGACTGTGGAAGGAAACCAGAGCACCTGGAGGAAACCCACACGGCCACAGGGAGAACATACAATCTTCCTACAGACGGTGCCGGAATTGAACTCTGACGCCCCAAAGTGTAATAGTGTTGTGCTAACCATTATGTTACCGCAGATGTTGGAGGAAATCAACAAGTGTGGCAGCATCGAATAAACAGTCGATGTTTCAGGCCAAGACCAGGAGTAGAAACAAAGGGGGCAGAAGCCAGAATAAGAAGGTGAGGAGGAAGTAATGCAAGCTAGCAGATGATACATGAGGGGAAGGTGAGTGGATGATGGAAGAAGAGGAAATCTAGTGGTAGAGGACAGTGGACCATGGGAAAAGGGAAGGAGGAGAAGAATCAGAGGGAGGTAAGGAGAAAAGAAGATAAGAGCATAACCAGAATTGGAAAATGAAATAAAGTGAATGGGAGAGGGTGGGGGATAAATTACTGAAGCTGGAGAAATCAGTGTTCATGCCATCAGGGTGAAGCCTACCCTGATTGTGTGAGACTTTGTTCATTCAGCCTGAGTTTGGCCTCCTTGTGACAGTAGAGGAGACCATGGACAGATATATCAGAATGGGAATAAGAAGATTAATTGAAATGGATTGCCACTGGTAGACCCTGGCCTTTGTGGCGGACAGAGCACAGGTGCTTGACAAAATGATCCCCTGATCTGCATTGGGTCTCACTGATGTAGTCATATTGATCAAGTAGCCACTAGGAGATTCTGACTTTTGTGACAGACAGAACAACAGCGCTTGATAAAGTGGACACCAATGTATGTCACATTGAAATGGCATATATCCATAGATAGCAAATATCCATGTAACACACATAAAAGTTGCTGGTGAACGCAGCAGGCCAGGCAGCATCTCTAGGAAGAGGTGCAGTCGACGTTTCAGGCCGAGACCCTTCGTCAGGACTAACTGAAGGAAGAGTGAGTAAGGGATTTGAAAGTTGGAGGGGGAGGGGGAGATCCAAAAATGATAGGAGAAGACAGGAGGGGGAGGGATGGAGCCAAGAGCTGGACAGGTGATAGGCAAAAGGGATACAAGAGGATCATGGGACAGGAGGTCCGGGAAGAAAGACGACGACGGGGGGGGGGGGCCCCCAGAGGATGGGCAAGGGGTATATTCAGAGGGACAGAGGGAGAAAAAGGAGAGTGAGAGAAAGAATGTGTGTATAAAAATAAGTAACAGATGGGGTATGAGGGGGAGGTGGGGCATTAGCGGAAGTTAGAGAAGTCGATATTCATGCCATCAGGTTGGAGGCTACCCAGACGGAATATAAGGTGTTGTTCCTCCAACCTGAGTGTGGCTTCATCTTTACAGTAGAGGAAGCCGTGGAGGCCTCCTCTACTGTCCCATTCCCATTCTGACATGTCTATCCACAGCCTCCTCTACTGTCCCATTCCCATTCTGACATGTCTATCCACGGCCTCCTCTACTGTAAAGATGAAGCCACACTCAGGTTGGAGGAACAACACCTTATATTCCGTCTGGATAGCCTCCAACCTGATGGCATGAACATCGACTTCTCTAACTTCCGCTAATGCCCCACCTCCCCCTCGTACCCCATCTGTTACTTATTTTTATACACACATTCTTTCTCTCACTCTCTTTTTTCTCCCTCTGTCCACTTGCTTGTGCCTGTGTCAGTAATCAGATTGAGTAAAGGCAATTACAAAGAAATTACAAAGAAAGCATGGCAGTGCCTCTGCTTACTTATGTGTTTGAGGAGATTCAGCATGACATCTAAAACTTTGACAAACTTCTATAGATGTGTTGTGGAGAGTATATTGAATGGCTGCATCACAGCCTGGTATGGAAACACCAATGCCCTTGAATGGAAAATCCTGCAAAAAGTAATAGATATAGCCCTGTCCAAAATGGGTAAACTTGTCCTCACCATTGAGAACATCTGCACAAAATGTTGTAAGAAAGCAGCAACCATCATTAGGGACCCCTACCACCCAGGACATGCTCTCTTCTTGCCGCTGCGATCAGTAAGAAGATACAAGAGCCTCAGGACTCACTGCATCAGATTCAAGAACTATTATTAACCCTCAGTCATCAGACTCTTGAACCAAAAGGGATAACTTCACTCACCTTCTCTTGCCCCATCATTTAAATGTTCCCACAATCTATGGACTCACTTTCCAGGACTGTTCATCTCATGTATTTGATATTTATTGCTTATTCATTTATTATTATTTCTTTCTTTTTTCTATTTGTACAGTTTGTTGTCTTTCGCATACTGGTTCAACACCCAAGTTGGTGCATTTATTTTATTGATTCTATTGTGGTTATTATGGACTTATTGAGCATGACCACAAGTAAATGAATTTCAGAGTTGTATATGGTAATATACATATACTTTGACAATAAATTCAGTTTGAACTTTGATCTGCTACAGGGTTCTGTAATGTGTTGGATTATTTCTGGTTTCTCTTGGCATTTTCTGCATTTATTTTCTTGAATTTGTTGGTCTTTTATTATGCATTATTGATCATTTCCCACTTTAACCATATTTCCAAAAGGAATCCTTCTGTTTCTGGGAAGAGGTCTCCAACTCTGAAATGGAGGAGGACCAATAGCCTTGCGGAAAGGTTTGCAAGCGCTGCTCTGGGGATTTAGAATAGAGTTTCAGGAGAAAGGAAACTGAGTGCCAGGGCAGATAGTGGAGTGGTTGTGGGGATCGTAGATGTTAAGCCTATGTGCAAAGACAGGAACTGAATATTTCAGCATAGTGGGACTAATGTTTGAGTTCTGTATATTTCAAAGCAAGGAGTATTTTAAGTAACGTAGATGGACTTAGAACATGGATAAGCATATGAAATTATGATGTTGTAGTCATTAGTAGGACAGTTGTGAAAGGAGCAGGGCTGGCAGTTCAGTGTTCGGGAGTTCTGTTGTTTCAGAAATGATAGAGTAGGAGGTATTAAAGGGGGAGTGATGGTATTAGGGAAAATGTTATGGCTATATTCGAAGTGAATATACTGTAGAGTTCTCTACTGAGGCAATATGGGTGGAACTGAGGAATAAAAAAGGGCTGACCATATTAATGGGTGTATATCATAGACCTCTCAATCATTAGCAAGATTTAGAACAAATGAAAAATAAGGTTTTCACCATGAATTCCATACTATAAAAGGAATGCACGGAAAAGAGTTTGTCAAATGTCAACTAGAAATAACTTGTTACTAGATCTGCTCTTAGGGAATGAGACAGGGCAGGTGGCAGGAGAATATGTAGGGAAACGCTTTGGATTCAGTGGTTATAATTCCATTAGTTTCAAGATAATTATGGAGAAGGATATGATTGATCTTCAGCTTCAGATTCTAAATTGGAGAAAGGCCCATTTTGATGTCATCGGAAGAGATTTGGCAAGTGTAGATTGTAGATAGGTTCTTGATTAGCCAGGGCATCATAGGGTATGGGATGAAGGCAGGGGAGTGGGGATGACTGGAAGAATTGGATCAGCCCACGATTGAGTGATGGAGCAGACTCGATGGGCTGAATGGCCTACTTCTGCTCCTATATCTTATGGTCTCATGGATTGACGAAGTGCTACACCTGTCCATTCACCTCCTCCCTCACCTCCATTCAGAGCCCCAAACAGTTCCTCTCGGTGAGGTAACACTCTACCTGAAAATCTGTTTGGGTCATCTATTGTGTCCAGTGCTCCCGATGCTGCCTCCTCTACATTGGTGAGACCCATTGTCGATCACCTCCACCTCATCCACCAAACTTCCCAGTGGCCAAACATTTTAATTCCAATTCCCATTCCTGTTTTAATGTGTCAGTAAAGGCCTCCTCTTGGAACAGGGTGGAGGATATTCAGTCTGGGTTGCCTCCAACCTGATAGCATGAACATTGATTTCTGCTTCCAGTTAAAAAAAATTCCCTCCCCTCTTCTTCTGTTCCCCACCCCACTCTGGCTTTTTACCTCTTCTCACCTGTCTATCAACTCCCCCTGGGTCTTCTCCTCCTTCACTTTCTCCTACGTTCCACTCTCCTCTCCTATCAGATTCCTTCATCTCCAGCCCTTTAGCTTTACCTTTCCTACCCACCTGGTTTCAGCTATCACCTTCCAGTTAGCCTCCTTCCCATCCACCACCTTTTTGTTCTGGTGTCGTTTCCACTTCCTTTTCAATCCTGCAAAGCACCTTGGCCCAATAACTTGTTATCATTTCCATAGATGCTGCCTGACCTGCTGAGTCCCTTCAGCATTTTGGAATTCCAGCAGCTACAGAATTTCTTATATTGTGGATTGAGGTAGGCTGTTTTCTGGCAAAAGAGTGCTTGGTAAGAGGGAGGATTTCAAAAGAGAACTATTGATAATACAGAATTTGTATACTCCTGTTAAAAGAAAAAGCAAAGTTAACAAGTGTAGGGAACCTGGATTTTCAATGTATATTGAGGCCCCATTTTAGAAGAAGGAGGTACATATCAGTTATGTGTAGTTAAGTTCAATTGAGGTGCTTGAGGAATATAGGCAATCCAAGAGAACAAGACAGAAATCAGGAGGGCTAAAATAGAATATGAGATTGCCCTGGCAGACAAAGTAATAGAGAATCCCAATAGCTTCTGTAGATACAACAAGAGCAGAAAAAAATAACAAGAGAAAAAAATTGTTTTCTTGAAGCTTAACATGGCCGGCTATGCATTCACCAGGATGTAAAAACGTGATGGCATTGGGTTTGCTGACACTGAAGTTCTAAATTCAAAGGAAGACTTTAAGCCCTAGTGGATACATGAATACCCTCACTAAAAGGAGATTCTACTGTAATTACCACTTGACATAGACTAGCTTACCCCGTTTATTCTCTATGGTGAGTTTAGCTCCCAATGCCCACTATTCATGGGTAGGGAGAGGTGAGTCCCCTCTCCCTACCAGGAGGAAGGTATTTCCAGCTAACAAAGTAGTTTAAACACAGTTAATTTATTTTCAGTGATACTCGTTTAAATCCAAACAACATTCTTAAAACACATTTTAAACTCAGAGGATTTCTAACCTAAATATTTCCAAATTACAAACCATTTCTAAAACACAGAGGACAAAGATTAATGGATTTCCAAAACAAAGGTACAATTCCTATAAACTAAAAAGACATAGCAAAGGTGCAGACAACAAATCATCTGCCACAGAAACCAAAGCTAGAGGAATGGATTCTAGTTCACCCCATATTTATTCCACATTTCTTGATGTTTCTTACTGCTTTCCTAAAAGGTCTGAACTGCTGTTTACTTTTATACCCTCTCCCTACCACTTGTCTGACAACACACATATGATATTTCCTCAGATATTCTTTTAATGTAAATGGTTTAAAAAAATCTTTGGAGACACAGTTCCACAATAATGATGTAAATACTGTGAAGCTAACTTGCTTACGTACATAAAACCTTCCAACTATAAATGCATCAGTTACTGAAATGATAAATGACATTATCCACCTGTTCTGAAAGCTTCCTTGAACAAAGGAACTTAAGAATCAGTTGGTCTGTTTGAAGACCCCAAATTAACGTGGATGAACAACACAGGCTCCCACTGTCAACTCCACCTCTTTCCCTGAAGAAGTGTGCTGAGCTGCTGAGCAGCTGTGCAGAGTTCTCCAGTGCATTTTCGATGTGAGACTTAGCCTGGAAACGTTCCTGACTGTGTGGAAAACATCATGTGTCCCAGTACCCGAGAAGGGCCAACTGGAAGTCTTGAATGACTACCGTCCAATAGCACTGACCTCGAACATCATGAAGACCCTAGAGAGGCTGGTCCTGGCTCACCTCTGGCCTCTGGTCAGAGCAACCCTTGATTCCCTGCGGTTAGCACATTGGAGTTGACAATGCCGTCATCTACTTGCTGAAGCAGAGCAGCACTGTGAGGATCATGTTTTCTTTTGTAGTTTCTCAAGTGCCTTCAATACCATACAGCTGTCATTGCTGGGGGCAAAAGCTCTATTCAATGCAGGTTGGCACTACTATTGTATCCTGGATAATGACTATTTGACTGACAGACCACAATATGCCCAGCTTCAGAGATGTGTGTCAGACATGGCCATCAGCAGCACTGGAGCCGCACATGGGACTGTATTGAGTCTCTTCCTGTTTACCCTGTATTATTTGAACTTTAGATCCTGCACTGAGACACGTCACCTGCCGATTTCTCTGATAATTCAACAATGGTTGGGTGCATAAACGGAGGACAGGATGAGGAATACAGGGTCCTGGTTGAAGACTTGATTGAATAGTGCAAGCTGAATCATCTGAAGCTCAACATCAATAAGACAAAGGAAATAGTGGTGGACTTCAGGAAGACCAACCCTGCATTGCTCCCTGTTACTATTGACCGTGAGAACATAGATGTGGTGAGGACCTACAAGTACATGGGGTGCAACTGGATGACAGATTTGAGTGGAGCACCAACACAGAGACTGTGTACAAGAAGGGCCAGAATTACCTCTACTTCCTGAGGAGATTAAGGTCCTTTGGAGTATACAGGCCTCTCTTTCACATATTCTACCAGTCTGTTGTCGCCAGTATGGTGTGTGCTGGTGGTGTGCTGGGGTAATGGCATCAACACGGGTGTTGCCAACAGGCTCAATAAACTGATGAGGAAGGCTGGCTCTGTTATAGTAGTCAAACTGGACACGCTGAAGGCTGTGGTAGAACAAAGGACGCTACGGAAAATCCTGGCAATTCTGGACAGTGTTTCTCACTCTCTGTATGCCACCCTGGCTGAATAGAGGAGCACTTACAGTAATAGACTAAGATAACTGCACTGCTCCAAAGAGCACTTAATGAAGTTATTCTTACCCTTGGCCATTAGAGTCTATAATGAGTCAACCTAGAGCCAGGGAAGTGAAGAAACCCTCCTCTTGGACTATTATTAAACTCTCTTTACCAAAGCTCTGTTTATCACACCCTTCTATCGTGAACACCCAGTGCCATAGTCTGCATATTATCATCACTTCTTATCTGAATGGTGTGAATATGCACCCACTACGGTAAAATATTATGGTAATTCTTGCACTACCATCTTATCAGTGTGAACCTGTAAATTTTGTAAATCTTGTAATTTTGGACTAGTAAATCTTGTGCATCTTATTTTTAAGATAACTTATTTTTTATTCTTTCTTACTTGTCTTCTAATATTTGTATACCTGTGCACTTGTAATGCTACTGTGACACTGTTATTTCCTTTGCAATCAATAAAGTATCTATCTATCCATCTATCTATTTATCTATCTTAAATAACCCATTGTCTTATACTTTACTCTTGAGCAGAAATAAAGCAAGTGTAGTGAGCTAGCATCACTTCTCACAGACAGCATGTCTCCAAAGCAGATTCAGACACTTTTTTTAAAACTTCAAGCTGATTATTGCTTTCCATTTACATTTTAAGAATTGAAGACTGACTCCCATTTATTACCAGAGTGAAACAACTGTTAGTTGGAAGTTTACTTCTTACTCTTGTTCTTACAAGTAGCAGCTGGTGTATTTAGAAAGCCAAGATTAGCTAACAACCAAGAAAATAATCTCCATCACAAAAAAAAGTGACAGGAACACAGCTGGTCAGCCAGCAGCTTTTGAGGCAGCACTCTCCACCAGAACTCAGATGCAACTACAATACTCAAGAGCCATTTAGACAGGCATATGAATAGTGTTCAGGGCATAATGTTTGGACTTCAAATGTGAACAAAATTGAATACTGTAATGGGCAAAAATTTCTGCATGCAAGTAGTGGGCTGAAGGGCCAGTTTCTGTGATGCATGACTCAAAGATTTAGATTGAATGACGGTTGGATTTAAAAGGCCAGTTAGCCAACTCCTGCTCCAACTTTCTGATGCTCTTATGTTTCTATACTACCTATCTTGTCAATAATATAGCTCTCAATGCTATGTTGCCTTGAGCGACTAACCAGTGATTTTACAGCAGCAAATTCAGGACATCTCTCACAGAAATACATTATCCAAGATTTCCAGATGTGGGGTAATTATCAGCTTTGCACCTGTGTTACTGTATGTTGCATAAAATGGAGCTGTGAGCAGGAAATCTTTATCTCTGATAACTGTACTTCAGTGAGTTAAAAAAAAGATTTCACAGGTGCACCTAAATTAAAACTGGCATATCTTATAACAATATGATCCATCTGCTTGCATGTCCCTTGAGAGAATTATAAATTTATTTCAGAAGATTTCTGCATCAAAATTTCATATTCCTCCTGTGGTAAAGCACAGAGAAAAAATATCTTCTTCTTCGGTACTTAGTAAAATTTCAGAGATTTTCTAATGTTAGCCTTGGGCAATCTGAAAAAAACTGTTTGACCCTGTTTGCAAATGAAACTTAATGTGGTTTGCCCATAGTTGATTGAATTGAAATACAGAGCTTACTGGTATTGGAAAGAGCTTTGACCAGCAGCCAATCTGGACATTGGAAGTTTTCAGAGGAGGGGACTTCACTCAAGTTTACTGCCTGAAAATAAAAGGCAGCAGCAGGTCAGTATAGTGAAAAAGAGCTTTCACCAGTGGCCAGTCCAGACATTGGAAGTTTTGAAGGGGGGTCTTCAATCAGGTCCACTGCCCAAGGATAAAAGGCAGCAGCGGTCAGAAGGAAAAAGTGCTTTGACCAGTGAACAGTCGGTGTTTGGTATTGATTAGCAAGAGCAAACTAAAGGAAGGCAGCAGAAAGCTTAGTGGCATCGTCTGAATGGATATAGTCAGAGTGGCAACCTTGAGGTTTTAGTTCATTAAGCCATCGGCAAAAAGGAGGACTTCAGTCAGAGAAAGCAAAAAGAAAAGAAGAACTCAAGTTTTATCATTCTCTTCTTTGTAGCTGCTCAGCTAGGGCAGCAGAGATGCCGGGCAAGATGATTGAATGCTCATCTGGCGAGATGCGAGAAGGAAGGGAGTGACGACTACAACTGTGAGAAGTACCTCCAGCTTCAGCTTCTAACAAACCAAGTTAAGGAGCTGGAACTGGATGAGCTCCTGATCATTTGGGAGGCCAAGTGAGAAAGACGACATATAGAGAGATAGTTACATCCAAAGGGCAGGATATAGGAAATTGGGTGATAGCAGAAAATGGAAAGGAGTTAAGGAGCCAAGGAAGAGTGTCCCTGTGGACATCCCCCTTAACAAAAAGTATATCACTTTAGATACTGTTAGAGTGATAACCTAACAGAGGGAAGTCACAATGGATGAGTCTCTGGCATTGAGTCAGCCTCTGTGACTCAGAAGGAAAGTGGGGGAGAAGAGATACGCTGTGATGATAGGGAATTTGTTAGTTAGGGGATTGGACAGGAGGTTCTGTGGACAAGAACAAGATTCCAGGATGGTGGTATGTTGCCTCCTGGGATATCTTGGATCGAGTGCTCAGCATTCTTAAGGTTGACGGTGAGTAGCCAGAAGTCAAGGACCATGTAGGTACCAATGAAATGACTAGGACGAGTGACAAAGTTATGAATAGGGAGTTCAGGGAATTAGGTGCTAAATTAAAGGATAGGACCCCCAGGGTTGTGGAACGCAGGATTTCTACCCCTACCATGTGCGGGTGAGGCCAGAACTAGAAAGATAATACAGTTTAATATGTACCTGAGGAGTTGGTGTAGGAGGGAGGACATAAGATATTTGGATCTTTGTGCTCTCTTCCAGGGAAAGTGGAACCTGCATAGAAGAGATGACTTGCACCTGAACTGGATGGGGACTAATATCCTAGAGGGAAGGTTTGTTAATGCTGCATGGTTGGGTTTAAACTAGAGATGGGAGGGGATGGGAACCAGATTGCCAGAACAGTTAGTAGAGAGATTGTGGAGGCAGATTTTGGTAAGACCTCAGACAAAGTTAGAAATCAAATGGTTGAGTATGGTGCTACTATTGTCCTGAGTTACCTATACAAGAAGTATCATAGGAAAGACAGATAATAATGCTGAAAATGAGGTAACTGGTTTACAACAGAGTAGTGAGTGTAGTGAGTAGAGACTGGTGATTATGCAAAATTGCAGTCAACAGGATGACTTGCAACATGAAAGGTGGACAAAATCAAAACAGGACTGAAGTTGTTGTATCTGAATGCGTGCAGTGTATGTAAGAAGGTTGACGAACTTGCAGCACAATTGCAAATTGGCAGATACGATGTTGCAGGCATCACTGAAAAAAGATTGTAGCTGGGAGCTTAAGGTCCAAGGATACACATTGTATTGAAGGACTGGCAGGAACGCAGAGGGGGTGTTGCGACTTTGTTGGTAAAAAATGAAATTACATCATTAGAAAGGGGTGATATGGGGTTGGAAGGTGTTGAATCAGCGTGGATAGAGCTAAGGAACTGCAAGGGTAAAAAGACCCTCTTGGGAGTTGTATAGAGACTCCAAACTGTAGTACAGATATGGTCTACAAATTACAACAGGAGATAGAAAATGCATTACCCTCCAAAAGGGCAATGTTGCAATGGTCATGGGGAACTTCAATATGCAGGCAGATTGTGAAAATCTGGTTGGTGCTGGATTCCAGGAGGGGAAATTTCTAGAGTGCCTATGAGATGGCCCTTTAGAGCAGCTCATGGTTCAGCCCACTAGAGGATTGGCTTTTCTGGATTGGGTGTTGTGTAATGAACCAGAATTGATGAGAGACTATTGAATTGATTAGAAAACCAAGATAGCATGCCTGAACGATTGGCACCTTGTCGTATTCACCTCAATGATAAACAAATGCTTTGAGAGGCTTGTGAAAGATTACATCTGCAGCTTGCTACCTCCCTACAAATTGCCTACTGAATGGAACCAGTCTATTGATGACACCATAGCCACAGCACCACACACCGTCTTCACTCACCTGGAGAAGAGGGATACATACATTAGAATGCTGCTCCTGGCCTACAGTTCAGCATTCAACACCATAATTTCCTCCAGACTTGACAGGAAGTTCAGAGCCCTCAACCTGCACCCCTCCTTGTGCAGCTGAACCCTAGACTTCCTATCAGGTCGCCGACAGGTGGTAAGGATGGGCTCCCTCATCTCTGTCCCTCTGACATAGGTGCTCCCCAGGGTTGTGTCCTGAGCCCCCTTCTCTACCCCCTTTACACCTACGATCATACTGACACACAGCTCCAACCTGCTGATCAACTTCACAGATAGCACCACTTTGATCAGCCTTATTTCTAACAGTGATGGCACAGCCTACAAAGGAGAGATTGACACCCTGACATAGTGATGCCAAAATAACAACCCCTCTCTCCTTCAATGTCCAAGAGACAAAAGAGCTGATTGTAGGTTACAGGAGGAAAAAAGACAGGCTCGCCCCAATCAGCATCAATGGGTCTGCAGTTGAGAGGGTAAGTAGTTTCAAGTTCCTCAGTATGCACATCAGTAAAGATCTCAGCTGGACTGTACAGACTAGCTGTGTGCCAAAAAAAGCACAACTGTGTCTCTTCCACCTCTGGCGACTGAAGAATTTCAGCATGAGGCCCCAAATCCTCAAGGGCTTCTACAGGGGCACCATTGAGAGCATCCTGACTGGCTGTATCACCACCTGGTATAGGAATTTCACCAACCTTGATTGCTGGCCACTGCAGAGAGTGGTACGGACAGCCCAGCACATCTGTGAACGTGGACTTCCCTCCATTGAAGACATTTACAGCAGCAGGTGCAAAAAGAAGGCCTGGAAGATCACCAGGGACACCAGTCACCCGGATCGTAATCTGTTTCAGCTGCTTCTGTCTGGCAAATGGTACCTCAACATTAAAGCCAGGACCAACAGGTTATGGGACACAAACACGAGGAATTCTGCAAATGCTGGAAATTCAAGCAACACATTTCAAAGTTGCTGGTGAACACAGCAGGCCAGGCAGCTTCTCTAGGAAGAGGTACAGTCGACGTTTTGGGCCGAAACCCTTCGTCAGGGCAGCTTCTTTCTACAAGCCATTAGACTTATAAATTCACATATCTGTACATTGCGATGGAGTAATTATGCAAAGATTTATACTCCGTCACGTTGTGGGATGGATGAAAGATATAAAAAAATTCTATTTCTATTTCTATTGCGGTAAAAGAATCCTCAGGGGCAAATGATCATAATGTGATCAAATTCACCCTGAAATTTGAGAAGGAGAGCTAAAGTTAGATGTATCAGTATTACAGTGGAGTAAAGGGAATTACAGAAGCATGAGAGAGGAGCTGCCAGAATTAATTGAAAAACAATATTAGCAGGAAAGATGCAGACCAGAAAAGGCTGAATTTTCTGGAATCAATTTGGAAGGCACAGGATATATATATATACATCCCAAAGAGGAAGAAGTATTCTAAAGGAAAGCTGACACAACCATGGTTAACAAGTGAAGTCAAAACTAAAATAAAAGCCAAGGAGAGGACATATAATAGAGTAAAAATTATTGGTAAGTTAGAGGATTGGGAAACTTTTAAGAACCAACAGGAGACAACTAAAAAAGTCATAAAAAGATAAAGATGGCATACAAAAGTAAGCTAGTCAATAATATAAAAGAGGATACCAAAAATTTCTTCAGATACATAAAGAATAAAGGAGAGTTGAGTGTGGATACTGTAAAATGATGCTGGAGAGGTAGTAATAAGGGACGACAAAATGGCAGATGAAATGAATAAGTATTTTGCATCAGTCTTCATGGTGGAAGACATTAGCAGTATGGTGGAAGTTCCAGGTGTCAGGGGGCATGAAGTGTGTGAAGTTACGACAACTAGAGAGAATATTCTTGGGAAACTGAAGGGTCTGAAGATAGTTAAGTCACTTGGACCAGATGGTGTACACCCCAGAGTTCTGAAAGAGAGGCTGAAGAGATCGTGGAAGCATTAGGAGTGATCTTTCAAGAAACACTACATTCTGGGATGGTTCCAGAAGACAAGAAAATTGCATATGTCATTCCACTCTTCAAGAAAGAAGAGAGGCAGAAGAAAGAAAACTATAGGTCAGTTAGTCAGACCTCAGTGGTTGGGAAGATGTTGGAGTCGATTATTAAGGACGAGGTCTCAAGAACTAGGATACACATGATAAAAAGAGGCCATCATCAGCATTAAGGGAAAATCTTACCTGACAAATCTGTTGGAATTCTTTGAAGAAATAACAAGCAAGATAAACAAAGGAGAATCAGTGGATGTTGTGCACTTGGGTTTTCAGAAGGCCTTTGACAAAGTGCCTCACACGAGGCTGCTTAACAAGCTACAGCTCATGGTATTACAGGAAAGATTCTAGCATGGATAAAGCTGTGGTTGATTGGCAGGAGGCAAAGAGAGAGGAAAGGGAGCCTTTACTGACTGTCTGCTGGTGACTAATATTATTCCACAGGCATCTGTGTTGGGACCAATTGTTTATACGTCGTATATCAAAGATTTGGATGATGGAATTGATAGCTTTGTTGCAAAGTTTGCAGACAATATGAAGATAGTTCGAGGGGCAGGTAGTTTTGAGGAAGCAGAAAGCCTACAGAAGGACTTAGACAGATTAGGAGAATGGGCAAAGAAATGGCAGATGGAATACAATGTTAGGAAGTGGATTTTTATACACTTTGATATAAGAAATGAAAAGGTTGACTATTTTCTAAGTGGAGAGAAAATACAAAAAAACTGAGGTGCAGAGGGATGGGAGTCATTGTGCAGGATTCCCTAAAGGTTAATTTGCAGGTTGAGCCTCTAGTGAGGAAGGCAAATGCAATGCTAGCATTCATTTCAAGAGAACGAGTATATAAAAGCAAGTATGTAAAAAGTACTGGCGAAGCCTCACTTGAAGCATTGTGAGCAGTTTTGGGCCCCTTCTCTAAGAAATAATGTGCTGATACTGGGGAGTATTCAAAGGAGTTTAACGAAAATGATTCCAGGATTGAATGTCTTGTCATGTGAAGAACATTTGATGACGCAGGGCCTGTATTCGCTGGAATTCAGAACAATGAGGGCTGGCCTCATTGAAACCTACTGAATGGTGAAAGACCTTGATAAAGTGGATTTGGAGAGGATATTTTTTATGGTGGGAGAGTCTCAGAATAGAGGGGTTTCCTTTTAGAACCCAGATGAGGGGAAATTTCTTTAGCCCGAGAGTGGTGAATCTGTGGAATTCTTTGCTACAGGCTACTGTGGAGGCCAAGTCTTTATATGTGTTTAAGGCAGAAGTTGATAGATTCTTGATTTCTTATGGAATGAAGGAATACTGGGAGAAAGCAGAAGATTGGGACTGAGAAAAAAATTGGATCAAGCATGATGAAATGACGGAGCAGACTCAATGGGCCATGACTGATTTCTCCTTCTATATCTTATGGCCTTATGGTCTTTTGGTTTGCCAAAGTGACCACTATATTATACCATCATAAATTCCCTCAGTGACCAGTGGAACTAAAAGCAATTTAACCTTTTTTGATGTTGCTAATTTAGATGACAAATTTGTAGAGGGCACAAGGATTTTAAAATTAAATTATAAATAAAAAATAAGCACCAAACTGGTGTGGATCAGTGAAATGGGATACACATTACTACATTAATAGTTCAGTGATGGATATAGTCTCCATCCTGAAGGAAAATATAGGTCTATTGCTATCCAAATGAAGGATATGCTCCTATATTAAACATGTCTTGAAATCCTAACCACGGTATCCACTATTGTCAAAGTCAATCCAATATAGTTGAAGAATCTCTGGGGGGTGCTTCTCCTCAGCTAAGTTAGCTGTATTCATTCTTATTTCGAGTTAAAGCTCTGGGCTGCTGATGGGAAGATAAAAATATGTGCCAATTGCTATGACTGTGTGTTTTAGTTGCATTTCTTATTTGAACCAAAAAAGAATTTCTCAGTGAAGAAGAACTTATCACATACCTCAAAGCCACATTGTGGTATCTCTGTTGACAAGAAGCCCGTCTGAGATTGTAGAATTCCCTTTTTATACTGCTGAAGTTTCACACAGATAATGCAGGCCTGATCTGAAAATAAATTTGAATCTGAAATATTTGGATCCCAGATACTTAATAGATACTAAGCAATGGTTCTGTAAGCATATGGAAATTGGTAATTTTCTTTATGTTGCTGTAATATTAATTTCTAAATCTTTACCCATGACTTGAATTCCAATTTTAAAGTTAGACAGTGGGAATTCAAGATTGTATCAGTCAGGAAGCGTAGTTAGCTGAAAAAAATATTGAAAAATATTGAAATATGTGGGAATTTTCAAAATTCCATCCTTGAAAAGACATCAGCCAGAGATCTGGAAAATTGGAACAGGATAATCATGGATAGCAGTATAATGGATAGAATAATCAAATCAATATTAATTGACAAGTGCAAATATGATTTTGTTAAATCATATGAATTTTTTCATAGCCATAGGTGGTAATCAGGCTTAACAACTGGGATATTAGATATCTGATGGAACGTATGTGAATTAGATGTAATTTTGTGTAGTAGACTAAAATAAGCTACTTTCCCAACAAGTAACTATGGGGGGACTCAGGTATTTCCTAGGTTTACCCCTAGGGCTGAGAGATCTTTATATAGTAGTAGTTCATGAGAAAGCATGGTTATACTTGCCAGAAACTCTGTGTTTCTGATTACTATTTACTTGTCTGTGATACATGTGAAATAATCAGATGAATTCTCACATCACCAGGGTGGGAAAAATGGAGGCATATGAGGAATGAAATTTGATGAAACCTGATTAGTTGTAAATAACCCACTGGGTTATTTGTGTGAACTTTGCATTGAGCTCACTGCAGTAAAAGAAATGGGGCTGGAAGCAAACCTTACATCCAGAAATGGGAGAGAGAAAGAAGGATATTTGAACAAAATATGTGGGAATTTTAAATTGCTGTCTGAACAGAATTAGCAGAAATAAACAGAACTAATCATTTCACTAAAGTTGACTAATGGACACATGATGTTGCCAAGTATTTGAAGTTACTTTGCTGTATATACAGTATTACTGCAACTTAGACTTTATGAAATTTTGGAAACAATACAATCTCCTTGAATAGATTTTAAAAACAGTCAAAGAAGAGAGTTTTGTAGGAAGAGGGCAGAGGGAAGGAGGGGATATCAGGTGTGATGGACCATCATGGGCTTATTAAGTTCTATGCTAGTGGTCATACCTTGGGCTAAAACAAAGGAAGATGAATAGTTTATGTAATGTGATGTGATGGCAGTGGACCGATTTCTCATATGCCTGGACAAATGAGGCAATATGCATTGTAATGAGCTTTCAATTTATTTCTTTTTCGTGGCTTCACACCACAGACTCACTATAGTTCTATTGAGATTAGGAGTGGTTTATGGGAACACTTCAGCCTAAACCAATTGATGTAGCAAACAATAAAAGAGATTAAAAATTACATCATGTGAAATTTCAGATTTAGTCAGAGACATGGGTTACACTGCCACCTACCTCAGTTATTGACCTATAAAAATACATGCAGATTTATACACAGGCACAAACTCACTCAGATAAAAACAGATACAGACATGAGAGCACAAACATACACATAGGCATAAATACACTCACATTGAAACAGACACACACATACACACAGACATAAGGACACACACTTGAAAAACCAAACAAGCACACAGATACAAATGTACACACAGACATACACACACGTACACAGAGGCATAAACATGCACACAGACACGCTTACTCACAAAAAAAAGGGACATTTAAGATCATCCTGAGAAAAGTTACGACAAGAATGGGAAGGCCGGGAGAAAGAGAAGTCACTTTTGCCTGACTCAGAGTGAGAAGAGGCATAGTCTAGGTAACTGTGGGAGTTATTGGGAATATAGTAAAGGCCAGTTGATAATTTGTCTTCTGAGATGGAAACAGAGAGTTCTGGAAAAAAGAGAAAAGTATTAGAAATGGTCCAAATGAATTGGAGAATGGAGTGGAAATTAATGGTGGAGGTGATAAAACAGTTGAGTTCCAAATGGACACAAGAAGTAGCAATGCACTTGGCAGTGTACAGGAGAAGATGGGGATTGGCACCAGAGAAGGTTTGGAACAAGGACAGATCCATAGACCCAACAAAAAGATAGATTTAGCAAGAGCCAATGAGAGTGACCTTGCATGTGAATTTGTTGTGTAGGAAGTGACAGCTGTAAAAAGAGAAGTTCAGGGTAAGAAGTGCAGCCAGGCAGATGGGAGTGTTGGTGAATAGGAATTTGTTGAATTATTGCAGCAGAAAGAAACGGAAAGCTTCAATACATTCCTGATGGAAGGTGGAGATAGATAAAGATTGGACTTCCAAGTGCTATTTCTTGATTGTGTGACAACCTAAGCAACGAGTGCTGTTTCACATGATGGAACATATCCAATAATTATATTGCCCATGGCTAATATTCTTTAGTTCTATAGATGGTTTAAGCAGCCATTGTGAGCCACACCATTAATTTTTGGCAGGCAATTTTCTACAAACATACACACTCAATGCATGCGTCCATCCACTGTTTCAAATAGTGATCAAACTGAGAGATTGGGAGTATGTACTTAATAGTCTAGGGGGTAGTAATATAATGTGGAGCCCACTAATTGTAACTGCTGTTAATTTAACAGGTTATGAATCTTCCTACATATTATAACTGGCTTTCAAAGTTTGCACTGGCCATGCTGATTGATCCATTACATTGGGAGTAAATGTAGAATGATTTACATCAGACCAATCTGAATAATTTTACCTGAATGACAGTTAATGTGGAAGTTACATTCACTAAAAGAGAGACAACTGAGTTTTGGATCTTCCATAACTGTCCCAATCTAAATTGATTTTATATGTACTTCACTATCTCAATACCTCAATACATCATTGTAACCTACTTCATTAACAAACAGACTCCCTAATTTGGTATACTCAGAAAACTTGCTAATCATGTCACATGTATTTTATCTAGATCATTTGGATAAATAACCCTGGGGTATCCCACTAAATACAGACCACATGTCGGAGAATTGACCTGCAACCATCACCCTCTGCATCCTATCATTGAGCCATTTCTGAATCCACCTCAGTAGCTTCCCTTGCGACCTAACCTAACCAGTCTGCCATGCGGTACCTTATCTAAGGCCTTACTAAAGACCATATCGACAACATCCACTGGCAAACCTTCACCTACTCTATGGTCTTACTTATCTCTGAAAATTTACAAAACATTCTTCAGACTTGACATCCTGTGTATTAAACAATGATCACTACTTCTTATCAGCCATTGACTATCCAAGTGATGGCACTCAGTCCTTAAGAAATCCCTTCAGTAACTTCCCTATCACTGAAGTCAAACACACTGCCCTGTAGTTTCCTGGCTGGAGGGAATCACTTCAACATCTAAGGAATAACGTTTCCATTGTTCTCATTTATTCCTTCACAGGATGTTGATGCTGATAACAGTTCTGGTAAATGCATTTATTGCGTTCCAACAGAGGTAAGCGCATGACGAGGTTCATTTATGAGCCAGAATGGTCATTTGGCAAATTTTCCTCCCTGAAGAACAGTAGTGAACTGGGTGGGCTTTTAATACAATGTAATCAGTCCATGGTTACCATTTATCAAAAATCATCTCTCATATACAAATCTCAATTTTATGTATTTTTTAATTCCACAAATGCCCTGGTGGGATTCAGAACTACCCGCCCCTTATCTTCATATTGTCTACTAACTTTGCAACAAAGCCATCAATTCCATCATCCAAATCATTAACATATAACGTAAAAGTAATCGTTTCCAACACAGACTCTGTGGAACACAATTAGTCAGTGGCAGCCATCAGAAAAAAAACCTTTATTCCCACTGTTTGCCTCCTGCCAATCAGTCACTGCTTTATTCATGCTCAAATCTTTCCTGTAATACCATGAGCTTGTTAAGCAGCTTCATGTGTAGCAGCTTTTCAAAGGCCTTCCGAAAATCCAAGTACACAAGATTCACTGATTCTGCTTTGTGTATCCTGTTCGTTATTTCTTCAAAGAATTCCAACAGATTTGCCAGGTAGGATTTTCCCTTGAGGAAACCATGCTGATGACGGCCTATTTTATCATGTGCCGCCTAGTACCTTGAGACCTCATCCTCAATGATCAACTCCAATATCTTCCCAACCACTGAGGTCAGAATAACTGGCCTATAGTTTCTTTTCTTCTGCCTCTCTCCTCTCTGGAAGAGTGGAGTGACAGTTGCAATTTTCCAGTCTTCTGGAACCATTCCAGAATGTAGTGATTCTTGAAAGATCATTACTAATGCCTCCATGATCTCTCTAGCCATCTCTTTCAGTACACTGGGATGTACACAATCTAGTCCAGGTGACTTATCTACCTTCAGACCTTTCAGTTACTCAAGAACCCTCTCTCTAGTTATGGTAACTTCACACACATTATGCCCCCGACACTGAGAACTTCCACCATGTTGTTAGTATCTTTGGCCATGAAGACAGATGCAAAATACTTATTCAGTTCTTCTGCCATTTTGTTGTCCCCCATTACAACCTCTTCAGTATCATTATCCAGTGGTCCGATATGCACTCTCAACTCTCCTTAACACTTTATGTACCTGAAGAAGCTTTTGGCATCCTCTTTACTATTATTGGCTAGCTTACTTTTGTATTCCATCTTTACCTTCTTAATAATTTTTTAGTTGGTTTTTAAAAGTTTCCCATTAATCTTTGCTCTATTATATGCTCTCTCTTTGGCTTTTATGTTGGCTTTGAGTTCTCTTGTTTGCCATGTTTCCATCATCTTTCCTTTTGAATACTTCTTCCTCTGAGATCCTGTGCCTTCCAAATTGCTTCCAGAAATTCCAGCCATTGCTGCTCTGCATCCTCCCTGCCAGTGTTCTTTTCCAATCAATTCTGGCCATCTCCTCTCTCATGCTTCTGAAATTCCCTTTTCTCCACTGTGATACTGATACATCTGATTCCAGCTTCTCCTTCTCAAATTTCAGTGTGAATTTCATCATATTATGATCACTTACCCCGATGGGGGTTTTACATTAAGCTCTCTAATTATTCCGGGTCATTGCACAACATCAATCCAGAATAGCTGATCCTCTAGTGGACTCAACCATGAGCTGCTCTTAAAAGCCATCTCACAGGTACTCTAGAAATCCCCCTCCTATAATCCAGCACCAACCTGATTTTCCGAATCTACCTGCATATTGAAGTGCCCCACGACTATTGTAACAATGCTGTTTTGGCATGCATTTTCTATCTGCTGTTGTGTTTGGTAGGCCACATCCTTACTACTGTTTGGGGGTCTGTATACAAATCCCAAGAGGGTCTTTTTACGCTTGCAGTTCCTTAGCTCTATCCACAATGATTCAACACCTTCTGAATAAATGTCACCTCTTTCTAATGATTCGTTTTTATTTTTTTACCAACAGAGCAACACCACTCTCTCTGCCTTCCTGCCTATTCTTTTGATTCAATGTGTATCCTTGGACATTAAGCTTCCAGCTATAATCTTTTTTCAGTGATATTTTTTGCATTTTAGAGGTTCTCTGAAGAGATTTGTATGTCAAAGAGATTTTTGTCTGAAAGAATTGTTCAAATAATTCAAAGACAAAGAATTTGCCTTTGAATCTTGGATATAGTAGTGTTGAAGCTCATGTGTAAACAAACTGGTAGGAACTTGTACAATGCATCAAGTAAGGACTAAAAAATTTTTTTCCTGCTTCATTAGGGTAAATCATACAAATTCTAAGCATATCTCAGTTTAAATGGGACATTATATTTGGCCAATTGGCTATGATTGCATGTCACTTCTAGAATTTCTTCAGCTGGGGAAATGTTCTGTTCAAAGTAACAATCAATCATGTAGTTCCTTAACATAATGCTCAGATGAAAACAGCTCACTGTCACAAACATAATTAAGTAAAGTCAGGAAAGTACAACTTCTCTGGGAAGACAAGAGATTGTGAGTACTAATATTTTCCTGTGCGTAATACAGAGTAATTTCAAACTAAGTCAAGACTGGACTAAATGTATTTTGAAATGTTGCCAATATTTCTGATTAACAACATTGATAGCCTGCTTTTACAAAACATTTTAAAATATATTTTAACATTGAATTGATTTACAGGGGAGTTGCCAAATGGAATTTGAATCAAAGCCACATAAGAGGACAATAGAAACAAGTAGTCAGTAGCTTACTCAAAGATAACCTCAAAGGAATAGTATGAAGGAAAGGAGAATTACAGATATGTTTATTTTAATCCAGATTTTTTGAACAATTTAATTGGTTTGATGTAATTGAGCCATGGTATAAATTGAATGAAGTTGCTCTTGTAGATTCAGGAGAGGGAAACCAGAGGTCCATGAGCCAGTTATTATCAGAAGATAATAGTTTGCAGGGGGTGAGGGGGTGAGGGGGTGGGGGGGTGGACACGGAAGGTCAGCAACTTTAAATTCCTGGGTGTTACTACTTCAGGGGATCTGTCCTGGACCCAGCATACAAGCACCTTTGTAAAGAAAAAAACAGCAGTGTCTCTACTTCCTGAGGAGTCTGTGGAGATTCGGCATGACTAGATTAGATTACATTAGATTCAACTTTATTGTCATTGTGCCAAGTACAGATACAAAGCCAATGAAATGCATTTAGCATCTGACCGGAAATGCAAAGAATAGTGTTATTTACAAAATAACTGCGAATTTAAAAAAAGTGCTACAGCACACAAATGTAGAAGTACTGAGACAGTACAATATGGATGCAATACTGCTTAGCGCTGTGCTGAGAGGTTCAGCAGTGTCACAGCCTCAGGGAAGAAGCTCTTCCTGTGCCTGCTGGTGCGGGAGCGGAGGCTCCTGTAGTGCCTACCGGATGGGAGGAAAGTAAAAAGTCTATGGTTAGGGTAAAATGCATCCCTGATAATGCTTTTCGCCCTGCCCAGGCAGCGTTTATGGTAGATGTTCTCAATGGTGGGCAATTGGGTGCCGATAATCTGCTGGGCAGTTTTCACCATACGCTGGAGTGCTTTGCGGTCCGATACGGGACAATTGCCATACCACACTGAGATGCAGTTGGTGAGTATGCTCTCAATGGTACAGCGGTAAAAGTCCGTCAGTATCCTGGGACAGAGGTGAGCTTTCTTCACGCTCCGCAGGAAATAAAGGCACTGTTGCGCCTTTTTGATCAGGATGGAGGAGTTCAGGAACCAGGTGAGATCCTCAGAAACGCGGACACCAAGGAATTTGAAGCTTGATACATGCTCCACTACCGCTTACGTCTAAAGTTTTGACAAGTATCTATAGATATGTAGTGAAAAGTGAATTGACTGACTGCATCATAGTCTGGTATGGAAACACAAATGCCTTAGAACAGAAATTTCGACAAAGGATAATGGATTTGGCCCAGTACATTATGGGTAAAGCCTTCCCAGCCATTGAGCACACCTACATGAAACGCTGTGGTAAGAAAGCAGCATCCATCATCAGACATCGCCACTACCCAGGCCATGCATTTTTCTTGCTACAGCCATCAGGTTGAAAGTACAAGAGCCACAGGTTCAAGAACTGTTACTACCCCTCATCCATTAGGCTCTTGAAAAAAGGGAATAACTACACTCACTTGCCCATCTATTGAGATGTCCCCACAACCAATGATTTCACTTTAACGATACTTTATCTCATTATCTCATGTTCTCATTATTTATTGCTATTCATTTATACTTGTATTTGCACAGTTTATTGTCTTCTGCGCTCTAGGTGATCTTTCACTGATCCCATTATAGTTACTATTGTATAAATTTGCTGAGTATGCCTACAGGAAACTAAATCGCAGGGTTGTATATGGTGATATATATGTACTTTGAAAATACATTTTCTTTAAACTTTGTGCCTGGAGAGACAAATAACTGCAGTAACTCCTGTATCCATTCTCTGCTCTCCTTTACTCTTTCTATATATCTGAAAAAAAATTGTCCTCTTTTATATTATTGTCTAGCTTACCTTCATATTTCATCTTATCTCTCTTTATTGCTTTTCAGTTGGTTTCTGTTGCTTTTAAAAAGCTTCTCAATCTTCTAGCTTTGTAGAATTTTTTTTGCTATATTATATGCCCTTTCTTTTTCTTTTATGGTGTCTTTGAATTCTCTTGTCAGCCACAGTTGCCTCATCCTCCCTTTAGAATACTTTTTTTTGGGATGTATTTATCCTGCATCCTCCAAATTGCCCCAGAAACTCCACTTTTCTGCCGTTTTCCCCGCTAGTTTCCCCTCCAATTAACTTTGGGCAGTTAAATGTTCTTGTACACCAAAATTAAATTAGAAACTTGTGATAAATCATCAAACAATTTACAGTATTTTTAATTCTGAGTTACTTATTCCAAAAATATATAAATCTGAACCAGGCACAACTTTTTAAATGTGCTTGTGCTGACAATAATGGAAGGCTGATGCAGGGTCTGATGCATTGATAATTACTTGCCTCTCACAGATGTTGCGTTCCTCCAGCTCACTGGTTGTTGCCCCAGGTTCTAATGTCTGCAGTCTTTTGTGCCTCCTCCGGCACTATTGGTGCTTTGTTTTGGATCATCTTCTCCCTCTACGCAGCAGTGCACGTTTAACTGTAGTTTAACTACCAAATCCCAAACTATAGTGCTTTACACATAAACAACAATTTATGCACTTTTTATAAAATTAATATCACAAGGTACCACAGGAATATAATCAAACAATATTTGATAACAAGCCAAGATAGAGCTTTGACAAGAGCCAATCTGGACATTGGAAGTTTGGAGAAGCAGGGACTTCAATCAGGTCCACTGCCTGAGGATAAAAGACAGCAGTAATTCATGGCAGTATAATAGAGCTTTAACAGCAGCCAATCAGCGTTTAGGGTTAATTAGTAAGAGCAAATTAACAGAAGGCAGAGGCAAGTTCAGCAGCTGTTGCCTGAGTGGGCCCAGTCAGAATGATGATCTTAGGGCTTTAGCTCATTGAGGCTTTCACAGAGAGAGGCTTCACTCACAGAAAGCAAAGGAAAGTAAAGCTCCAGTTTATCATTCTCTTTTTTTATATCTGCTCAGCCAGGTAGAGATGACATGCAGGGTAGAGCAATGCTCCTCTTGCAGGACATGGGAAGGCATGGAGACCCCCAGTGTCCCTGACAACTACAACTGCAAGAAGTGCATCCAGCTGTAGCTTCTTAAGGAGCTGGAGCTGGAACTGGATGAACTCCTGATCATTTGGGAGGCTGAAGGTGTGATAGATAGGACATATAGTTACACTCAAGGTGCAGGACACAGGAAAATGGGTGACAATCAGGAAGGGGAAAGGGGTTAAGGAGCCCATGCAGAGTACGCCTGTGCCATACCCCTCAACAACAGCTATATCACTTTGAATACCATAGGGGAGATGACCTAACAGAGGAAAGTCACAGTGATCAGGTCTCTGGCACTGAGTTTGCCTCTGTGACTCAGAAGGGATAGGAGGAGAAGAGGCACACTGTGATAATAGGGGATTAGTCAGTTAGAGGAATAGACAGGAGATTCTGTAGGTGAGAACAAGATTTCTGTATGGTCTGTTGCCTCCCGAGTGCCAGGGTCCAGCATATCTCCAATTGAGTCCTTAGAATTCTTAAGTGGGAGGGTGAACAGCCAGAAGTTGTGGTCCATGTAGGAACTAATGACATGGGTAGGATGAGTGATGAGGTTCTGCAAAGGGAGTTCAGGGAGTTAGGTGCTCAGTTGAAGGGCAAGACCTCCAGGGTTGAGATTTCTACATGTGCCACCTGCTAGTGAGGCTAGACTTAGGAAGACTATACAATTGAATATATGGCTAAGGAGTTGGTGTAGGAGGAAGGGCATAAGATTTTTATATCATTGGACTCCCTTCCAGATAAGGTGGGACCTGTACAGAAGGGACGGCTTGCACCTGAACTGGAGGGGGACTAATGGGGAGGTTTGCTAATGCTGCATGGTGGGATTTAAACTAGATCTGCAGGGGGATGGGTGGGAACTACAGTGCCAGAACAGCTGGTGGAGAGTTTTTGGAGGTAGATGTTGGTGTGTGTGCATGTCCATCATGAATAATGAGGACCACTGACGTCCTTGAGTGGGTGTGTTTGTTACTTGTGTGTCTGAAGGTGGCTGATGACTCCAATCCGGGCTAGGAAGTACCTCCTACACGTGAAACAAGTGTGTGAAGGCTCTGTAGTTGAGGTGCCTTCTGCTTGTTCTTTCGTCTGCTCGTTCTTTCCTTTTTGCTTCAGCGTGTGATTCTTTTCAGCTTTGGTGGCACCTTTATTGAAAAGGCTGCACCACAATGAACAATTCAAGGCTGCATGTTCCCCAAGAAATGTAGTTGATTTTAAGGGGCATGAGGAAAGTCTTGAGCATGTCCTTGAATCGTTTTCACTGTCCACCATGAGAACACTTCCCTGTGGACAGTTCCCTGAAAAACAACTGCTTGGGGAAGCAATCATCTGACATCTTGATGTTTATGGCCTGCTTATTTGACTTGATGTTTCGTCAGCAATGTGTGGATGGTGGGCATGTCTACTGTAGACAGCACTTCCATACCTGTCTTGTCGATTGATTATCATAGTCTTTCGTAGGCATGACAAGTGGTAGTCGTTCAATCTACGTGCAAGTCTCATGTACACAGCTCACATTTCACATGCGTGGAGAAGGGTGGGTAGGGTGACAGTGCAACAGACTCTCAGCTTGGTTTTCAGAGTAATTCTCCTTTGTCCCCCAGATAGTGTCACGTAGTCTCCCAAAATTGGTACTAGCCTTGACAATCCTGCACTAGCCTTGACAATAGATCTCCATACCTTCTATCTATCCAAGTTTCTCTAAATGTTGCAATTGAACCTACATCCACCATTTCTGCTGGCAGCTCATTTCACACACTCGCCACCTTCTGAGTGAAGCGGTTTCCTCCACGGTACCCCAAAAATATTTTACCTTTCACCCTAAACCTACAACCTCAAGTTCTAGTCTCACCCAACTTCAGTGGAAAAACTCTGTATGTATTTACCCTATCTATACCTCTCATAATTTTGTACACCTCTGAAAAATCTCCTCTCATTCTTCACTCCAGGTAGTAAAGTCCAAACCTCTTCAACCTTTCCTTCCAATTCAGGTTCAGAAGTCCCAACAATATCCTTGTAAATATTCTCTGCACTCTTTGATCTTATTAATATTTTACCGGTAGGTAAGTGACTAGAAATGCGCACAATAATCCAAATTCGGCCTAACCAATGTCTTATACAGCTTCAACATAATACTGTTACTCCTGTGCTTACTGCTCTGAAAGAATGCTGCAGTGTCAGAGGTGCCATCTCTTGGCTGAGTCTTAGTACATTTCATTTCTCTTCAGTATGCTTTTAATTATTTATTCCTTAAATGGTATTGTGCAAGAGATAATCTGGTCCTTATTTCTTTTCCATTTGTGGAATCATGACAAAAGCTATTGTTTGTAGCGTTCCACATACTGGCTGCATTTCAAAAGTTCATGATTTATTGCAAAATTATCTGAAAGGTATTGTATAAATACTTGCTTTCTTGCTCTATAGTTACTTGACTGAAAATTGATTAATCTTTGTTGATTAAAAGGAAAATCTATCCTAATTTAAATGACACTTAAATTGCTGGCACTTGTACTGTAATCAGAGCACAAGAAACATCAATGCTTTGTGAAAGAAGGCTTCTGCTTTTTTCTCAACGTCCCTTGAGATATCATGGCTTTCCCTTCAATTCTGGATGTTTAAGATGAAATGTTGTTAATCATACTGAAGGAAAATAGAAATATGGCACTTCGTCCCTTGCTTTCCAGAGCATCAGTTTAGTGTGGTTGGAGGTACTAGTTTGTTATTTATTAATTAGCCCAAAGAATATTAGCTGCTTTGCTTACAAAAATTATTTCAAAACACACTGTGAGAAGAGGTGCGGAATCAGAGCAATCACAATGCCTAAGAGGCATCTAGACAAACACTTACATAGTGAGGGCATTGAAGGATACAAACTTGAAGAAGGCAAGTGGAATTAAAGCAGATGGACAACAGGTCAGCACAGTAATGTAGAGTTGCAGGCCCCGTCTCTGTGCTGTACAACTCATTCTCTATTCAGGAATTTGTTTTGAATTTATACTCACATTTTGCTAATGTCTTTGACTTGTCACCGATACCCTCTCTATTCAACTGTATCCATTCCCTCACTGCAGGTGGACACTCTTCCCATAATTACTCAGCAATCCTGCAGTTTTGGTTTGTCTTTCCAGCTGAGGAGGCCTTGCACTAGCAATCATCATTAGTTAATTTACTCTGATGTTAATTCAGAGGGTGCAGTTGGGTTTGGGAATGTTTATGTGAAGTCACATCACACTTCTTTCCATTGATGTGCAGTCAACACTACCCTCCCTCCCCCCCCACCCTAGCTTAGGGCAGTATGATTTGATTCTGCATGATAGTCAATATCTGGTTGGATGTTGGTGTCTCTTGGTGGTGTTCTAGATTCCCCGGTTAATACGTGAATGGTGATCCTAGGAGCCACTGCTTACCAATGGAGCAGGTTCTTGAATTGTGCAATGTTGGGCATTCATTATCCATGAATGGATGGAAAAGCATGCAGCACATTGTGATTTCCAGGAACAACACTCCAAGGGAGTGTTGGCCAGAAGAAACTATAGTCTACAATTAGTGACGAATCAAGAACAGGGGAAGAAGACAAACCATTTGTCTTTGTTTCTCTGTCCCCCCCACTCCCATTTTGTGGACTCTGAACTGAATCTTGCTCTGGGATAATCTAATCAGAGCAATTGAATGTGGACACAAGGAGCTTCAAGTTATGGCCTGCTGAACCTGAGACCATCCTCAGAGGAGTAGTTACTTATTATGTAAAATGCCAGACCTACAAAAGAAGCAATCTTTAATCTCTTTAGACTATGTATGGGCCACCTCATTTAACTGGTTTTGAACTGTCAGAGTTGAAAGACACAAGTACACAAGGCTGGGGTGGGCAGAACCATGAAACAACATTGGTTACAGCCCGGTACAATGACCAGTAAGAAGGTAACCCAGGTAGGTCAGGTGACCTTGAGCAAATGGGATGGAGATCTACTAGTTCAACTGATGAGAAACAAGATAAAAGTCAGGAACTCCAAATATGGAGGGGACGATAACTCTCCAGCAACCAGAGACAAACCATCATGGATAAGGAGGACCCCCTGGACATGTGGAGATCAGGACCACAAGGAATACCTGGCCAGTGTAGACTCCTTTCCCAGGTAATATCTTTTCTCTTCATTGACTGTTCATGAAGCATCAGGGATTCTAGTAAGGTGCACACTGGCAGTTAGTTTGTGGACCCATGTGCTTTTTAGTTGAGACAACAAAAGTTACTTGTCAGTAAATACAGATTCTATGTGCCTCACTGATCATTACTATAAGGGGTGATTTTTGTAACAGGAGCATGAAGCTTTGGCTATCTTTGTCTTTTATTCTCAGTCCTAATGCAGCACCTTATTCCAAAATGTTGACAATTCCTTTTCTCTTGATCCACGTAGCTCCTTGGTCAATTTGTTGTTTTTTTTTCAAAACAAAGAGCAGATATCATGGGCACACCACTGATCCTTCTGGAGTGTTTTTAAAAATAGCTTTATAGTCCTGTCTACATAATTCTGCAATGTTTTAAGTTTTCAAAATATACTCATTGTTCTTTTCTAAGTTACCTTTGAATCTGTTTCCAGATCATAAAAACTTCTCCTAATAAAAAATATTCAAGTTCATTTTTGATTCTTCTGTCTATTGAAAGAGTAGTAGAGTCATTGAGTCAAAGAGCAATACAACATGAGGAAAGGCCCGATGGCTTAATGAGTCCCATGGTGACCATGGTGACCACCCAGCTAATCCCAATTTCCTGCATTCTGTCCATGTCCCTGTAAGCCCCACCCTCCATGTGTCCATCCAAGTGCTTTAGTTATATTAGTGTATCTGTCTTAATCATATTCTTTACAGTTTGTTCTACATACAGTACTCTGTATGAAAATGTTCCCCCTCAGTTCTCCTTTAAATATTTAGCCCAAAATCAATGCTCTCCAGTTTTGGACGCCTGTACTGGAGTTAAGACTGCTACCATTCATCTTATCTGTGATTCTTATAATTTTACACATTTATATAATGTCTCTCCTTCAAGGAATAAAAGCCTGGCCCAGATATTCCCTCCCTATAATTCAGGACCTCTTTGTAAATTCTATAAATCTTTTCTGCACAATAGCAGTATTTGTACATGTGTCAGTATCTCTGATGACCTTACAAGATTTCCTAGAATTGAACAAATTGCTTGAGGAACAAGATGGCAGCAAACACAGTCACTATGGCTTCTCTAGCTCCAGTCAATGATGAAGTTTCTTGCCATGTTCATCTTTTCTATGGAGGCAGGGACTCTCACAACATTTAAGAAGTATCTCGATGAACATGTGCATGGAAAGGCTTGGAGAGCTGCCATTCAAGTGCTGGTAAACAGATTTAGTATAAGTCAGCATGGACAGGATGGGATGAGAGGTTATTTCTGTGCTGTGTCACTCTGTGATGTAAGAACGTAGAACATAGAACATAGCATAGTACAGTCCCTTCAGCTCAAGATGTTGTGTTGACCTTTTAACCCACTTTTAGATCAATTTACCCATTAACCACCCACTAACCCACCGTTCCACATCCCCACCACCACTACTTTATCATTTCCTGTCAGTCACCTTATGTACAGACATTCCTACACCTAGTGTCTCTTTATGGACATACAATCAATCTATGTATGTAAACTATCATAAACAATTATATTTATTGTGTCTTTTTATTATTATTGTGCTCCTTATCTTATTGTGCTTTTTGTGCTGCAGCAAATCCAGAATAACAATTATTCTGTCTCTTTTATTGTCTGGAATATTTTGAAATTACATTAAACGACCTTGAATCTAACTCTTCTATCCTACCTAGCCCTCCATTTTTCTATCATTCATGTGACTATCGAAAAGTCTCTTAGATGTCCCTAATGTACTTGCCTCTATCAGTACCCCTGGCGGTGCATTACACAAACCCACTGCTCTCTGTCTAAAGAACTTGCCTCTGACATTTTGTGTGGTTTGGTTTAGTATACAGCTTGAAGAACCTAGAGTTTTGAATTTTGAATGAAGGCAATTATGTTGCTTTGTTATGTAACTGGCAACAATGAATTTCAATCAAGACAGGTTATATAAAAACAACCAAACATTTATTTAACACGGATAAACAATAAACGAACAAAAGAAAACTTTAACCGGAAGTTAACCGTTATACAGCTGTTTAACAAATCGTCACTCGGCACTAGTTCTTAAAGTGGTAAATGCGAAATCAGTTCTTAAAGCGATAAGGTCAGATATAGTTCTTAAAATGGTATATTCGAAAGTCCAACAGATTTATACATTCAATTGCGAAAGACTTTTCTGGAGAAGGATTTTTTCATAGACATGACTTTCCTGCTGGTTCTGTCCACAGGATACACGATGCACTAAATAAACAGTTTAAAATAACTGACCTTAATTTCTTTTAGAGAGAGCAAACCTTTGCATGAACTCTTTAGTCTTTTGGCAAGAGTTATCTGCGATGCAGGTCGCTACTCCTTCAACGAAGGCTCAATAAGGTCGATCCTTTGTCAAACTGCCAAACGATACTGACCCCTCTCAATCCTTCGGGTTCTGTACTTCGATAAAGTCTTCACTCTCTCTTCTACTGCTGCTGGAATAAGGTACATCAACACATCTAGCAAAAATTTCCAGTCCAGGAATATTGTACCTTGCAACAGAACGCACAACTGTTTCAAAAATGAAACTGCGTCAGAAAAACAATCACGCAATAGAAACGGAGACACAGCACGTTCTACCTGGAAATCTAAAAACTAAAAACTAACTGCGTCATCTGGGGTCTACCCTTGTATACGCATGGTGCACATGTCATCACGTGACCTCACATCGGCGGGAAAATTAAGTCAGGTGACCTCCAAAAGACCATTACATCATTCTCACAAAAAAAATCACAGATCTCCTTGAGGCATGTAACAGTTTCAAGAAATGAATTATGCAAGGTGGAATTAGAAATTTTTTATATTTATTGTGTAGATGGAAAGTGGTTAGTATTTAATGTTTCACTGTTCCCAATGAATGTGCATTCTATTGATAGATAAAAGATCCCAAAGGAAGTTGTTCATCTGTAACCAATGAGTGAGGTTAAAATAACACTAGATTGAAATAAAAGCTTGTTGCCAGCAAGTCAGTGAAGCTGAGAAATGAAACAGGAGAAGATAATTTAGGAGAGTACATTGGCAACAATCACTGCTTTAAAGATTGCTTGTGAAAGCTTCTGCAAGTACAAGGGAGTGAAACAGCAGAAATATGAGTCCCATGGACAGGATAACAAACAAAACTCACAATGGCCAAAGTAGGAATGGACATTTAAAGATATTTTGCATTTATGATCAAAAAATGCAAATGATGCAGCAGAAAGAGAGAGGAATTGAAGATCTAATGACAGTGTAGAACTTCAAATTAGTTAATACTGAGAGAGAGGTGGGGGGGGGGAGGGAGGGAATGAGGGAAAAAAATAAGGGAAATTAGACCAATAGATGAAATACAGAATCGGATTAACTATCAGTGTCATAAGTATTTCATGAAATTAGTTGCTTTTCAGCAGCAGTAGAGTGCAATACATAAAATATACTATAAGTTACAGTGAGATATTTAAAAAGTAAGTAGTTCAAAAAGAGAGAAAAAAATGAGGTAGTGTTCATGGACCATTCAGAAATCTGATGGTGAAGGGGAAAAACAGCTCCTAAAAGGTTGAGTGTGGATCTTCATGCTCCTGTACCTCCTTCCTGATGGTGGTAATGAGAATGGGGCATATCCTGGGTGGGGGATGATGCTGCTTTCCTGAGGCATCCCCTATTCAGTATGTCTTCAATGGTGGGGAGGCTAGTGTCCATTATGGAGTTTGCAATCCTCTGCAGCGTTTTCCAGTCCTGTGCATTGGGGCCTCCGTACTAGGCTGTGATGCAACCAGTCAAAATGCTCTCTATGGTGTATAGGTAGAAATTTGCTAGAGTCTTCAGTGACATAGCCTGTGCCACAGGGCAGTAGATGAGGAGACTGCAGAGGTAGTTGATGCATTAGAACAGGTCCTATGCATTAGAGCAGGTCCTTCTGTTCTACAACACTCCTCAGGGTTCACCAAGTTCCTCCAGCAGCTTTGTTTTTTTTTACTTCAGAGTTCAGTATTGGTTAGAAGTGAGCATGCATAGAAGTTGTCTACATGGACCTTACGGAGGCCCTTGACAATGTACCGCATGGTTGGCAGATCTGACGGGGTAGATAATATGGGTTTCAGGGATAGCCATCAATCCCAAAAATTTGCTATGAAAGGTGGTTAACAAAACATATAGTGTGTTGGCCTTCATTAGTTGGGGGATTGAACTCAAGGGCTGCGAGATAATTCTGCAGCTCGATAAAACTTTGGTCAAACCACACTTCGAGTATTGTGTTCAGTTCTGGTTGCCTCATAAATAAAAGGGTGTGGAAGTATTAGAAAGGGTGCAGAGGAGATACAACAGGATGCTGCCTGGATTAGAGAGCATGTCTTATGAGGAAAAGTTGAGTGAGCTGGGGCTTTTGTCTTTGAGCAAAGGAGAATGAGAAGAGACTTGATAGGGGTCCACAGGCACAGAGTGGATAGCCAATACCTTTTCCCTAGGATGGTAATGGCTAGTATGAGAGGACATACTTTTAAAGTGATGCCCAAGTTTGGTTTTGAACGGAGTGTGAAATGCCAGGGGTTGTGGATTGGGCAATAGGGACATTTAAAAGACTCTTAGATAGGCACATGAATGGTAAAAGAATGGAGGGCTATGTGGAAGGGAAAGGGTTAGGCTGATCTTGGAGTTGGTTAAAAAGTTGGCACAACATCATGGCCCAAAGGGCATATATTATGCTGTACTGTTCTATGTTCTCGTCAATTAGCGTGCACAATTGGCTTGATGGTAGAAGACAAAGTTCAAAGTAAATTTATTTTCAAAGTACATATACTGTGTGTCACCATATACATGACTGTGTCACCACTCACAGCTCCAATCTGCTAATTTAAATTTGCAGTTGATACATTGATTGGCATTATCTCAAATAATAACAAAGCAGCCTACAGAAAAGAAGTCATCACCCTGACACAGTGGTGTCAAGAAAACAACCTCTCCCCTAATGTCACAAAAACAAAGGAGCTGGTTGTGGACTACAGAAGAAATGGAGACAGGCTCACCCCTATTGACATCAAAGGATCTGGGGTCGAAAGGGTGAACAGCTTCAAGTTCCTTGGTGTTCACATCACCAAGGACCTCACTTGGTCTGTACATACCAGCTGTGTGTTGAAAAAAGCAGAACAGCACCTCTTTCACCTCAGATGGTTGAAGAACTTTGGCATGAGCCCTGAAATCCTAAGGACTTTCTACAGGGGCACAATTGAGAGCATCCTGACTGGCTGCATCACTGCCTGGTATGGGAACTGTACTTCCCTCATTCACAGGACTCTGCAGAGAGTGGTGCGGACAGCCCTGCACATCTGTAGATGTGCACTTCACACTATTCAGGACATTTACAAAGACAGGTGTGTAAAAAGGGCCTGACAGATCATTGGGGTCCCAAGTCACCACAACCACAAACTGTTCAGGCTACTACCAACCGGGAAACGGTACCACAGCATTAAAGCCAGGACCAAAAGACTCCGGGACAGCTTCTTCTACCAGGCCATCAGACTGATTAATCCACACTGACACAATTGTACTTCTAAGCTATATTGACTGTTCTGTTGTACATCTTACTGTACATGCTGTTTATTACAAATTACTATAATTTGTACATTGCTCATTCAGACAGAGACATAATGTAATGATTTTTTACTCATGAATTTGAAGGATGTAAGAAATAAAGTCAATTCAATTCAATACAACCCTAAGATTCCTTTTCTTTCAGGCAATCACAGTAAATACAAGAAAGCCAGTAGAACGAATGAAAGACCACACCCAACAACTAATGCACAAAAAACAACAATACTTGTGGAGAGGTTCACAACTTTAAATTCCTTAGTGTTATCAATTCACACAGCTGGGCCCAGTATGCAAGTAGAATTATGAAGAAAACACAACAGTGCCTCTACTTTCATATAAGTTTGGAAATATAGACAAAGTTCTATAGATGGGTGGTGGAGAGTATATTGATTGGCTGCATGAGAGCCTGGTATGGAAGCACCAATGCCCTTGAGTGGAAATTCATACAACAATTAGTGGATGCAGTGCAGTCCATCACGGGTAAAGTTTTCCACACCACTGACCCTATCTATACCAATCGCTGTCACAGGAAAGCAGCATCCATCATCAGAGACCCCCACCACCCAGTTTGTTTACTTCTCGTTGCTGCCTTCAGGAAGGTGGTACAGGAGCCTCAGAACCGACACCATCAGGTTCAGGAACAGTTATTACCCCTCAACCATCAGGCTCTTGAACCCGAGGGGATAACTTCAGTTAAATTCGCTCACTCCATCACTGAATTGTTCCTACAGCCTACGGAGTCACTTTCAGGAACTCTTCATCTCATGTTCCTGATATGTATTGTTCATTTATTTTTATTATTATTATTATTATCGGATTGTTTCTGTTTCCTCTTGGCATTTTCTGCATTTAAGTCTTGAATTTGTTGATCTTTTATTACATTCTTTGATTTTTTTTTGTGTTAACCATCTGGTCCCATATTGCCACAAGGAATGTCTCTTTATTATTATTATTTATTTTTTCCTCAGCTCAAGCTAGGAAAACCTGAGTTACGGGCATAGTCAAGTGCATTCATTTCTCAATTGCTTGGAGCTTTCAGACTATTCTAGTCGTGTTTATTATTGTGACTTTCTAGAGATTTATATGAATATTGCTGTATAGACACAATAGTTTAATGCTATTGTATAGTGACTTTGTGATGATACAAGTTGTAGATATTACTATTGGGACAATGTGTACACTGTTCATGTACAATAGTCTTTCAGTTTCATCTTTTAATTCTGCATATTTCTGGTGTTTTTCACATTAATTTCTGTATGTTATGTGCATTTGGAATAGCTATATCTATTAAGTAAGATGTTCTTGCTTGTTTATTCTGTATTATTATATTTGGATAGTTATTATGGATTGTCCTATCTGTAATAACGGTTTGGTCATATCATAATTTGTGAAACTCTGATTCTAACACTGGGTTAGGCTTGTATTTATAGTAAGGTATGATGTCTTTTATGAGTTTGTATTTTAAAGCAAAATTAGGTGAATGATGTTTGCTACTTGATTGTGCCTGTGTATATAACCAGATGGAGTTAAACTGCTGCAGGATCCTGCAATGTGTTAGATTGATCCTGGTTTCTCTTGGCATTTTCTGCATTTATCATCTTGAATTTGTTGGTCTTTTATTATGTATTTGTAATTTTTTTGTGTTGACCACCGTGTCCTGTATTGCCACAAGGAACCTTTCTATGTCTGGAAAAAGGTCTCCAAATCTGAACCCAGCATTCTACACTTCCTTCTTGACATCTAGTCTGCTCAGATCTTGGGGACGTCTTCTATGTAGGGTCACGGTCTTTCATTGTTTAACTTTCTTCAATAGTGATAATGTCTTCATTTTTCTGTGCTGTGCTCTCATTTAAGTTGAGTGGTGCATACATCTTATCAGAATTGCAGATGATAGTATGGAGTGCTGATTCCTGTTTCCATTGATGCAAATATATTCTTAGAAGTTTTATCTGTCATGTAGATTTTTTATGTCTGTTATTCCTCTTCCTCCTTTTGTTAATCTAAGCTTGTTCAAGCGTACATAGTGTTTTCTAAAATTTGTAATTTCAGTTCTTATTTTGCTTTGTAAATTTTCCAGATCAGTTTCAGACCAAGATACTATGCCAAAAGAATATGTTAATATGGGTACAATGGAAGTGTCTATTGCCTTTGTTATATTTTTACTATTGAGCTCTGTTTGGCAGATTTTCTTAAGCGTTGAAGTAAATTCTATGGAAAGTTTTCCCTTTATCATACTCTGGTCTATTTTGTTTGTTTGTTGGTATCCCAGATACTTACATGTTTCACATTCATCCATCAGTTGTATTGTACCCTGCTGCTCTGTTTTATATTCTACTAACTCTGTTGCACCTTTCCTTATGTTTAATGTTCTGCTCTCATTGATTCGAAAGTTCATGTTCTTATCTTTAGATAGATAGATATAGATAGATAGAATGGTACAGCACAGTACAGGTCCTTCAGCCCACAACATTGTGTCGACCCTCAAACCCTGCTTCCCATATAACCCCCCACCTTAATTACCTCCATATACCTGTCTAGTAGTCTCGTAAACTTCACTAGTGTAGCTGCCTCCACCACTGACTCAGGCAGTGCATTCCATGGACCACCACTCTCTGAGTAAAAAACCTTCCTCTAATACCCCTGTGAACTTCCCACCCCTTACCTTAAAGCCACGCCCTCTTGTATTGAGCAGTGGTGCCCTGGGGAAGAGGTGCTGGCTATGCACTCTATCTATTCCTCTTATTATCTTGTACACCTCTATCATGTCCTTCTTCTCTCCAAAGAGTAAAGCCCTAGCTCCCTTAATCTCTGATCATAATCCATACTCTCTAAACCAGGCAGCATCCTGGTAAATCTGCTCTGTACCCTTTCCAATGCTTCCACATCCTTCCTATGGTGAGGCAACCAGAACTGGACACAGTACTCCAAGTATGGCCTAACCAGAGTTTTATAGAGCTGCATCATTACCTCGCGACTCTTAACCTCTATCCCTCGATTTATGAAAGCTAACACCCCATAAGCTTTCTTAACTACCCTATCTACCTCTGAGGCAACTTTCAGGGATCTGTGGACATGTACCCCCAGATCCCTCTGCTCCTCCACACTACCAAGTATCCTGCCATTTACTTTGTACTCTGCCTAGGAGATTGTCCTTCCAAAGTGTACCACCTTACACTTCTCTGGGTTGAACTCCATCTGCCACTACTCAGCCCACTTCTGCATCCTATCAATGTCTCTCTGCAATCTTCGACAATCCTCTACACTACCTACAACACCACTAACCTTTGTGTTGTCTTCAAACTTGCCAACCCACCCTTCCACCCGCACATCCAGGTCGTTAATAAAAATCACAAAAAGTAAAGGTCCCAGAACAGATCCTTGTGGGACACCATTAGTCACAACCCTCCAATCCAAATGTATTCCCTCCACCACCACCCTCTGCCTTCTGCAGGCAAGCCAATTCTGAATCCACCTGGCCAAACTTCCCTGGATCCCATGCCTTCTGACTTTCTGAATAAGCCTACCATGTGGAACCTTGCCAAATGCCTTACTAAAATCCATGTAGATCATATCCACCACACTACCCTCATCTATATGCCTGGTCACCTCCTCAAAGAACTCTATCAGGCTTGTTAGACACGATCTAACATCTGTCAGACGATGCTGAGGATGTTCTACGAGTCTGTGGTGGCCAGTGCGATCATGTTTACTGTTGTGTGCTGGGGCAGCAGGCTGAGGGTAGCAGACACCAACAGAATCAACAAACTCATTTGTAAGGCCAGTGACGTTGTGGGGATGGAACTGGACTCTCTGACGGTGGTGTCTGAAAAGAGGATGCTGTCCAAGTTGCATGCCATCTTGGACAATGTCTCCCATCCACTACATAATGGACTGGTTGGACACAGGAGTACATTCAGCCAGAGAATCATTCCACCGAGATGCAACACTGAGCGTCACAGGAAGTTATTCCTGCCTGTGGCCATCAAACTTTACAACTCCTCCCTTGGATGGTCAGACACCCTGAGCCAATAGGCTGGTCCTGGACTTATTTCCTGGCATAATTTACATATTACTATCTAACTATTTATAGTTTTATTACTATTTAATTATTTATGGTGCAACTATAATGAAAACCAATTTCCCTCAGGATCAATAAAGTATGACTATGACTATGACTATCTGCCCTTCACAAAGCTATTAGAAAATTAGAATATTAGAAAATAGTTCTACTATTTGAATTAATAGTTTTGGCTTTACTGCTGAAGTGACATATAATTTCATATCATCCTTGCAAGGGTTCATCCTCTTGAAAGATGTTCTGGAATTAGCCTCCAAGACAGGTATGACAGGGTCACCAGATACTCCCGGTGTCGCCGCACCAACTGCAATGCAACTGCAGAGATCTGCCTTCATGTTCACTCCCCCCCCCCCCCCCGGAGAGGAGTCCTGAAGGAGCTCTCAGCCAGGTGCATTCAGTGCTCTAATAACCTTAACAAATGGGATTGAGTTGTCATCCTGCTGGGGAAAGGCTACTTCTCGGCATCTCACCTGCAGGTCTCTAGGACCTCTGCCAGCTTCTTTAGAACCTGGTCATGCCACCATCTGTAGTGCTCTTGGAACAGTGCAGTCTTGCATCCTGCCAGGATGTGTTAGAGGATGGCATTGGTGCTATCACATAGCGGGCAGGTATCCTCACTGCTGAACTACTGGTGAAGATTTCAAGGGCAGGGCAAGGTATCATAGGTTGCCCTGATGAGAAAGCTGAGTCTGGTTTGTGGGACCTTCCACAGGTCAGCACAGCTGAGTAATCTGTTGATGTTGCCCTCCCATGTTGCCCAGCTTCCATGGCAGTCCTGTGCCATTGCTTTCAGCATGTAGCACTCCTGCTCTGTCCTTATCACCTTCTCCACTACCATACACATAGCAGCAGAATTAGGCCATTCGTCCCATCAAATACATGCTGCCATTCCATCATGCCTGATTTATTATCCCTCTCAAACCCCATTCTCCCCATAACCATAAGACCATAAGATATTGGAGCAGAATAAGCCATTTGGCCCATCGAGTCTGCTCTGCCATTTCATCATGGCTGATCCAATGGGATGCAGTGGGAGGAAACCAGAACACCCAGAGGAAACCCCTGCATTCACAGGAAAAACGTACAAATTCCTTACCCTTTTGGGCCCCATTCCCAAGAAAAGAAGTGCTGGTACAGAGGAGGTTTACAAGACAAATCCCTGGAATAAAAACCTCAATGTCTGAGAAACTTTGATGTCTCTGGGACTGTACTTGATAGGATTGAGAAGGATAGGAGGGAAGTGGGCTGGAGGTCAATGTCACTGAACCTACTGGCTATTGAATAGTCTGGATAGAGTGAATGTGTACAGGATATTTCCTATAGTGGGAGATTCTAGGAGCAGAGAGCAGAGCCTCAGAATAGAAAGATGTCCCTGTAGAATAACAATGCTCTATAACTGGATGAGTCTGCTCTGTCAATCAATCATGGCAGAATGGACCCCAGAAAAACACATTCTCAAACATCCAAGGAAAAAGATGCCTCTTATTGGACAGTTCAGGTATGCTCACGGAGATTAAAGCATTCAGAAGAAGCTAGAAACTAATCAGACCTTTTTAAAATCAACTTTACAGAAAATGATTAATATATATATATCTTAATATCTTGACCTATTTTCTAGTTACTCCCTGAATGCTAGAGTCTATTTTCTAATTACTCCCCAGATCCTATGTAGCGGTGAGCAGAAAGAGATGATCACTCACCCCTCTTGAAAAGGTTATTCTGTGTCTTCAGCACCACCCACCTCCAGTTTGGTGCCCTATTAAACCATTAAAACCACTTAGGAGAACATCATACTCGATGTGAACAATCACACGAGTACTAATACAGAGCTAAAACATTACCTTGTAGTTTTTGAATTCTATCCTCCAACTAATGAAGGCCAGCACCTTTTTAACCACTCTACTCACGAAAACTGACTGAAATTCAGTCTCTAAGTTCATAGCAAATAAAAACTGAAAATACTAGCAGTAGAGTGCAAAGATCATGCAATCACTATAAATTACAAAATAAATAGAGTAAATAAAAGAAAAAATGAGGTAGTGGTCATGGATTCATTGCACATTCAGAAATCTGATTGCAGAGGGGAAGAAGCTGTTCCTAAATTACTTAGTGTGGGTCTTCACGCTCTTGTACCCCTTCCTGATGGTAGTAATGAGAAGAGAGCATGTCCTTAGTGAAGAATGCCACCTTTCGAAGATATCCTCAGTGATGGAGAGAGTTGTTCCTTTGATGAAGCAATGTTCTCAATGAGTGGAAGGGTTTGGAGCTAACTGCTGGGGACAGGGATGGTCGTAGGTTCAACTGTAGAGTCAAACGGAGCTATAATTTTTTTCAGGATCATGGGGCGAAGACAGAGGGAGTGCGACTGGCTGAACTGCTGTGGTACCTGCTGGGCTGGGTCTTTGATGACAGGTGTTTCCATGATACTGTCAATAGGAAGTGGCAGGGGAAGAGGTACAGGCAGCCCTCAGGTTACATAAGGGTTCCATTCCCTTGAGAGCAGTTGTCTGTTAATCCTGCTTGCCTTCATTCAATGGAGTTTAACTTGAATAAATGTGAGATGATACATTTTCAGAAGACAAACCAGGGAAGAGCTTTCACAGTAAATGCTACCACCCTGGACAGTGTAACAGAACAGAGGGACCTAAGAGTACAGTCAGACAGGATAGTGAAGAAAGCATTTGACATGCTGGCCTTCTTCACACAGGGCACTGAGTGTAGAAATTGGAATGTTTTGTCCCAAATGTGGAATATATTGGTGAGGCCACATTTGGAATACTGGAACACACATAAAATACAGGAGGAACTTAGGAAATCAGACAGCATTTGTGGAAAGGAATGAAGAGTTGATATTTCGGGCTGAGGCCCTTCATCAGTTTTAGTCTCTTTGGCATTAGGAAAGGTGCCATTAAACTGGAAATGTTGCAGAGGACTTTTATGAGGAAAATGCTGGGACTTGAGGGACTGAGTAAAGGAGAGATGTTCAGCAACATGGGACATCTTTCACTGGAGTGTACAAAGCTGAAAGGGCGATCTTATAGAAATGTAGACAGTCATAAAGGGACATAGATAGGATGGAGGTACTCAGACATTTTCCTGGGATCAGGGAATCAAGGGTTAGAGGGCATAAGTTTAAGTTGAGAGGGGAGAGATTTAATAGGAACATAAGACCACACTAACCTAGAGGATAGCATGCATATTCAACGAGCTGTGCGCAGAAGTGGTTGATGCAGGTATATTAAAAATATTTAATGTACACTTGGTACATGGATAGGAAAGGGTAAGTGGAATATACATCCAAATAAGACCACATGTAGGATGGCCACATCACAAAAGACATCCTCTGCGGTAAGCTAGCTTCAGGCAAGAGAATCACTGGCTACCAACAACTACACTACAAGGATGTCTGTAAGCAGGACATGAAGGTGCTGGACATCAACGTTGAATTCTAGGAGGAACTTGCAGCCGACTGTGCCAAATGGAGAAGTGCCTTGAAACAACACCTTTAAGTCATGTAAGGAAAATTTCTTGAAAGCAGCAGAAGACAAACAGGTCCATAGAAAGGAATGTTGCATCTCCAACAGAGCAGAACCATTTATAGACGTAAAATTGCAACAGAGACAACCACTCTCACGTTGGTCTTGTCAGCGACAGACAGCGCTGCTCCAACAACGTAAGTACCTAGGACGCAATATCCATGGTCAATCTCAACCAACAGTGGGCCACACTCAACAGTTCATGCAATATCTGTGGTGAAAGAAGCAGAATTAATGTTTCAGGTCAATGACCCTTCATCAGAGAAAAGTCCAAATATGCATTGCTGAGGGGGGAAAGGGTGGAGAGAAGAAAAGTCTGAATCATTAATTTCATTTAAAATGATCCTGTTCTCCTCCCTTCCATGGACATTCCCTTTATTCTCTTCATCCTTACATCCTGATGAAAGGCCATTGGCTAGAATCATTAACTCTCTTTCTCTCATCACAGATGCTGCTTTGTTCATTAAGTATGATCAGTTTCTGAGTATTTTTGCTTTTCAAGCTCATGAACATCAAAAGATTGAATGCAAATTACAAGGAGACTTTCTAGAGAGTGAAAGGATTTAACAGGGTAGATGCAGAAAGATTTTTTTCTCTATATAGAATATCAACACTTTGGGGATATAGTCTTAAAACAACAAACTAACTATTTAAGACTCATGCTGCAGCTAGTTTATTTGATATCTATTCTCTGAATTGAACCTGAAACTATCTGAATAAAATTCGTCAAGACCTACAAAGCAACATAACTCAATATTACTTCATATAGTTCATACAAGTGTTAATCTGCTAGTCCTTTTAACACACTAAATATAGATTAACTAAAGATTACTCACATGCATGATGCATTTTACTTCAAAATGATTTTCAACCCCACTTGCATTGGTGGTCATTCAGTCTGTTACCATGGAGATATGGGATTTTTTTTCCCCAGTAGCTATCATATGACTTAGTGTATGTAGCCTTAAACAAGAGGTTCCCAACCTGGGGTTCACAGACCCCTTGGTTAATGGTGGGGTCCTATGGCACAAAAAGGTTGGGAACTCCTGCCCTAAATCCTCTTTTATTAAAAAACAAAAATTACTCTGTAATAATTCAACTAACGCAACCAACACTCCTGCCCGAACCCAAAACCATTCTTCATTAATACCCTGTGACTTACCTGTTAGTTCAAAGTGTTTTTTTACTCCATTGTCAGAGAATATCTTTCCTCTCAAATGAAGGTTGCCTTCTCTGATGTTTATTTTTCAATTATCAGGCAAAGCTACATATTTGGATAGAAAAAAATGTGAGGTTCAACTTAATTATGAAAAGAAATTGGTGAATATGTTCTGTTGCAACAATGATTCAGCCATTAATTTTTCTCAGCCTATGGAGGTGACTCCTGATTTAGTGGAATAATGGTTGCTACTTCTTTTTGGATTTGTCAGCGCTCCAGAGAGCCAGGTAACTGGGATTTAGAGAAGATAACTTCCTTCAGCTACAGCCTCTTTAAAAGTTCATTAAAAAAAAGTTCTTTGGTTTTTTCTGGGCTGCCAGGATGTATAGTTTGATAGATAATGACTTGGATGATGGAATTGATGATTTTGTTGCAAAGTTTGCAGATGACATGAAGATAAACCATATGATATAGGTGCAGAATCAGGCCATTTAGGCTATCATGTTTGTTCTGCCATTTCATCATGACTGATCCATTTTTCTATCAGTCCTAATCTCCTGCCTTCCCCATAAGATAGAGGGGCAGATAGTTTTGAGGAAGTAGAGAAGCTACAGAAGGATTTAGACAGATTAGGGGAATGAGCAAAGAGGTGGCAGTGTCAAGAAGTGTATGGTCATGCACTTTGTTGGAAGAAATAAAAGGGTAAACTATTTTCTAAGTGGAGAGAAAATTTAAAAATCTGAGGCGCAAAGAGACTTGGGAGTCCTTGTGCAGGATTCCCTAAAGGTTAGTTTATAGGTTGAGTCTGTGGTGAGGAAGGCAAATGTGATGTTAGCATTCATTTCTAGGGATATAAAAGAAAGGATGTAATGTTAAGGCTTTATTGAAACACTAGTGAGGCCTCACTGAGAATATTGTGAGCAGTTTTGAGCCTCTTATCTTAGAAAGGATGTGCTGACACTGGAGAGGGTTCAAAGGAAGTTAACAAAAATGATTCCAGGATTGAATGGCTTGTTATATGAAGTATGTTTGATGGCTCTGGGCCTGTATTCACTAGAACTCAGATGGATAAGGGATGATATATTGAAAACTATTGAATGTTGAAAGGTCTTGATAGAGTGCATGTGTAGAGGATATTTCTTTTGGTGGGTGAGTCTAGAACCAGAGAACACAACCTCAGAATAGAGGTGCATCCTTTTAGAATGGAAATGAGGAGGAATTTCTTTAGCCGGAGAGAGGTGAATCTGTGGAATCTGTTGCCACAGTAGGCTGTGGAGGCCAAGTCTTTACATATATTTAAGACAGAGGTTGATAGATTATTGATTGGTCATGGCATGAAATGATACAGGAAAAAGGCAGGAGAAGGGGGCCAAGAAGAAAACTGGGTTTGAGAAGAAAACTAAATTAGCCATGATGAAATGACAGAGCAGACTCGAAGGGCCAAATGGCTTAATTGTTCTCCTATATTTTATGGTCCTATAGTCTTATATTTTAGTCAATGCTAGTTTATCGTAAGTTAGTCTTTTAAGTTTGGCTACAATGAGGTGAAATAGTTTTGTAACAAAGGGTGTTCAATTGTTAGAAGTCCCTATATTGGGCTCAGGAGACTTACCATCAAATGTATTCCAGGCTGGGATCAACACATACTACAGGTAAAAAGAGGATATGAAGATGATGTGGAAAAGTGTTCTTGAGACAGAGTCTTAGCCATCTTGCTTAATGGTGGAGTAATCTGGGGATACCCTTTACAAGTCACAAGCAACAGGGTGGAAATGGGTGTAATCAGGGTTGTTGCAGATTCTCATTGAGCTCCTCATGGGACATTGCATGGCTTTTGGCTGGGACGGAAAGTGTTTAAAAAAAAGCAATGGTACAGCATGGGAAAAGTTGGATAGAACAGATGGAATATGTTTTCCTGTTTGTTCATGTGATTTTGGATTCAAATAGTTGTTTTACCAATAATCCTTTCTATCCTGCAGAAATACTGAACAAGGGTAAATGTTTCTTCATCACCCTTGCCTCTTCCCTTACAATGTGAATCCAAATGTGTTATGTTCTGCTGGGTATTTACATATATTTTGTTAATTATTTGAGCTATTTAACTTTTAAAACCTAATAATACACAAGGAATTAATCTAACATCTTTCAGCTATTAACCACTGCAGTCACCAGTCAAATTAATTTAATTTACATATATTTCAGACTAATTACATAATCTCCTCAGGCTAAACTAAGGGATCACGATGTGACTTCAATGAATTTATTTTCTTCCAATGATTATTATATTTCACGCTTTTACAAATATTTTGAGTTTTAAATGCATAAGCATCTCTATCTAAATGTAAGCCCTCATAAACAATCTGAATCCGAGGCAGTTCTGCTGCCATTGGTTTCACAGGGCTAAATGCAACACTAATTAGCAATAATTGAGCAATTTGACCTGACTGCATAGTATAAATGAAATATGGAGAAAAGGTAAAGACTCTGCTGACAGAGCATCGGGGGTTGCTTTTCAAAGCTCTGAGAGAAGGGTTTTTCCAACATCGGTGATCAATTGGGGTTCATGCCAGGAAAAAAAAAGCTGAAAAGCGAAGCTGAGGCGCTATTCCTTTCATCAGGAAAGCACAGCAGTGTCTCCTCTTTCTGAGGAGATTAAGATGAATGCGGCTCCCCCATTCCCACCATTTTAACCATTTTTTATCGGAGCTTCATTGAGTGTCCTGACCAGAGTGTCTCCAAACTTCAGATGCTCTGGTTTACTCCTACATTGGAAAGATGTAAGTGTTAGGGTTATTAAGATGTGGGCATGCTATGTTGACGCTGGTGGGTGAGGCTCTCCCCCCAGTTCTTACCAAATTTTACAGGTGAACCATTGAGAGTGTCCTGACCAGCTGCATCACCATCTGGTACAAGAATTGCAAGGTATCTGACCACAAGACCCTACAAGCACTGCTAAGACCATCATTGGGATCTCTCTTCCACCCATTAGAGATATTGAGCAGAGGCACTACCAACTCAGGACCCTTCACATTGTTGGAGATCCCTTCCACCTATCCAACAATTTTTTTGCTCCCAGGCTACAGGCAGGATATTCTATAGCATTGGGATAAGAACTGTTGGGATGGGAAACAGCTTCTTCCCTTAGGGCAAAAGACTACCGAACTCCCTGCCACTACACAGGTATCATCACCTATGAAGTGCAGTAGTTTTATACTGTTTACTTTATATATGCAACATTAGTTGTTAATTTATTTGTGACAAAATTACTTCATGTGTTAGATGTGTGAGTTGTAAGTACTGTGTTGTGCACTTTGTTCCAGAAGAACTTTGTCTCGTTTGGTGATATACTTGTGCAGGGCTGAATGGCAATAAACTTGAATTTGAGTTTTAATGATTTTGTGATGCCTATAGATTGTAGAAAATGGAGGAAATAATAGACTGTACTATGTTTCATCCAGTGAATGTCCAGCTCCTATGGGATCATCACAGTTCCAAAGAACTTTGTCCCTTTATAGCTGTCAACATACTAGAGTCATTGCTACTACTGCAGCCAGACCATGAGGTGCCACAATCTACCAGCAGCAAGTCAGAACTTCAGGTAATGGAAACTGAGGCCTGATGACAAAACTACCCCAATGCCTTGATTACCCCTCATAACATCAAAGACCTTTTCCATCCCTAAATACATCCGGGAGAATCATAGAACTTATTTAAATCTTACATCCATCTCACAATGTGAGGGAGTAAAAATATTTATGTTAACTCTGTTGCAAAGTACAGACATAATCGAAATTGAACAGACAAATAAATTTAATAGTCTAATGGCTTATAGAAAAAAGCTGTCCCATAGCCTGTTGGTCCTGGCTGTAATGGTGCGGTAGCGTTTGCCAGACAGAAGCAGCTGAATTAGTTTATGGTTGGGGTGATTGGTTTCCCTGATGATCTTCCAGGCCGCCTTTCTGCACCTGCTGCAATAAATGTTCTCAAAGGAATGAAGTTCTCATCCACAGATGCACTGAGCTACCTGTACCACTCTCTGATCTGCCCACTGATAAATGGCATTTACAACAGTTAAAATATGTTTAGATAATTTTTTAAAAATTTCATTCAAAAATGCAGAAGAGATTGAGAAGCACTTGCCTCATGTAGGAACATAGAAGTCTCTAATATTGTCTTAAAATTGTGAAAATATCACTTTGGTTTTCTTAGATTGTAACACAGATCAGTGAACCAGTCAACTAAAAGTCATCATGCTTGTACACCAGTGATGATTCATCTAAAGCTGAGTGAACAGATAGTAGAGCTGTTTCCTCACAACATCATTCACCAGGCTTCAATCCTGGCTTCTGAAGCTATCTGTCAGGGGTTTGTAAATGTGACTGCATGAGTTTCCCCTGAGTGATCCCAATTCTCCAGTTCCCAAATATGTGCAGGTTGACAGGTTAATAGCCCCCACCCCTCCACCAACAAGCTGTAGAATTCAGGAAGAGTTTTGGGAATGTGGGGAGAGTAAGCTGCAGGGGCCCTTTTGTGGGGAAATGCTCTGATGCAGTCTGCAATGGCCTTAAGAAAGCAGTATCACGAAGCTGAGGGAGAGGCAATGCAAGGTTTAAGAAGAGCTCGGGACCTTTGAGGACTTTTCGGCAATCTCCAATCATCGTGAGTACTCACTGTGGGAGAGGCGTTGCAAAATTTAAAACAAGCTTGGTACCTCTTGGGACTATTTGGAGGGCTTCAATATTTGCCTGATGGAGAGGCAGCACGAGACTTGAAAAGGACTCAGAGCCTTTTGGGACTTTGCAGTGGGCTTAAATCATACTGGTTTATTAGGCAATAAATAGGGGTGATGTGTAAGGGCTACTGTGGTGTGTAAGGGCTACTGTGGGAGCGGCCAGTATGTGTGAGTGGTCAGGCTTTGGTTCAAGAGGCTTGGTCAAGGAGGAATGAAGGCTCTAACTAAGTTTCTAGTAAGATTTTTTTTCTTTGCCTATTAGTAGCTGGTGTGGTGAGAATGTGTCCACGGTTATAGATATGTTATTCCTGTGAGACATGGGAACTCTGGGGAAACCTCTCATCTCCCTGATAACTATATCTCCCTGGAGACCACGTAAGGGAACTAGAGCAGCAGCTGGATGACCTTCAACTCAAATGGGAGAATGAGGATGTGATAGATGGGAGCTACAGAAATACAATCACCCCTAAATTACAGGAGACCTGGTAGCTGGGTCACAGGCAGGAGAGGGAAAGGAAATGGGCAGCCAGTGCAGATAGCCCTGGAACAGTTCCCTTTAGTAATAACTACAGGACTTTGAATACTGTGGGGGTGTGGGGTGACCTCCATGGGGAAGCCGCAGTTACAGATCTGTGGCACTGAGTCTGGCTCTGTGACCCAGAAGACAGGTACAATAGTAATAGGTGATTTCATTTTTTGATGAGCAAATAGAAGATTCTAAAAATGTACACGAGACATCTGGATGGTATGTAGCCTCCCTGATGGCAGGGTTAGGGATGTCTCAGATCGGGTGCACTGCATTCTGAAGGGGAAGGGTGAGCAGGTGGAAGTTATGGCACATATTGGTACCAATGACATTGGAAGGAAAAAGTAAGAGGTTCTGGTAAGAGAATATAGAGAGTTGGGTAGAAAGTTGAAAAGCAGCACATCAAGGGTAGTAATCTCAGTCGTGAGCATCACTGAGTCATGGCTGAAAGAAGATCATAGTTGGGAGCTTAATACCAAGGATGCACATTGTATCAACAGGTGGGCAGAAGGGGTGATGTGTCTCCATTGGTAAAAATATGAAATCAAGTCCTTAGAAAAAGGTGACATAGGATCAGCAGATGCAGAATTCTTGCGGGTAGAGTTAAGAAGAGTAAATGACCCTGAAGATAGTTATGTACAGACCTCTGACCTCTAATGTGGGATACAAATTAAAACGGTAGAGAGAAAAGCATGAAAAAAGGCAATGCTACAATAGTCATGGGGGATTTCAATATATAGGTAGACTGGAAAAATCAGTTAGGTGCTGGATCTGGAAAAGGAATTTGTAGAATGCCTAGAAGATGGCTTTTTAAAACAGGTTGTGGTTGAGTACACTAGGGAAAAGACAATTCTGGATAAGGTGTTGTATAGTGAACCAGATTTGATTTGGCATCTTAAGGTGAAGGGACTCTTCAGAGGTGGTGATTATAATATGATAGAATTTACCCCACAGTTTGAGATGGAGAAGCTAAAGTCAGATGTATCATTATTACAGTAGAGTAAATGGAATTACAGAGGCATGAGGGAGGAGCTGGCCAAAGTTGATTGGAAGTGAACACTATCAAGGATGGCGGTAAAACAGCAATGGCTGGAATTTCTGGGAGCAATTCGGAAGGCACGGGATAGATGCATCCCAAAGAAGTAGTATTCTAAAAGGAGGATGAGGCAACTGTGGCTGAGAAGGGAAGTCATAGACAGCATAAAAACAAAAGAGAGGGCATATAATATAGCAAAATATAGTGGGAAGTTGAATTATTGGGAAGTTTTTAAAAACCAGCAGAAGGCATCTGAAAAAGTAATAAGGAGAGATAGGATGAAATGGAGTACTTCTGTGGCTGTCCCCCTTAGCAATAAGTACTCCATTTTGAGTGCTGTTGGGGGGACGACCTACCTGGGCGAAACAACAGTGGCCACATCTCTGGCACTGAGTCTGACCCTGTGGCTCAGAAGGGTAGGGAATGGAAGAGAGTGGCAGCGGTGATAGGGGACTATACAGTTATGGACACATATAGGCAATTCCGTAGACGTGACGGTAGTTTGCTTCCCATGTGCCATGGTTCGAGATCTTTCTGAGAATGTCCACAATATCCAGAAGTAGGAGGGTGAGCAGCCAGGGGGTCGTGGTACATATTGGTACCAATGACATAGGTAGAAAAAAAAGCTGGAGGTCCTGAAAGCAAAATACAGGGAGTTTGGAAGGAAGCTGAGAAGCAGGACCTCAAGGGTAGTAATCTCCCGATTGCAGCCTGTACCACGTGACCGTGAGTATAGCAATAGAGTGAGGTGGCAGATAAATGTGTGGCTGAAGGATTGGAGTGGGGGCAGGGATTCAGATTTTTGGATCATTCAGACCTCTTCAAGGGCAGGTGTGACCTGTACAAAACGGACGGGTTGCACTTGAATCTGAGGGGGGGCAATATCCTGGTGGGAAGGTTTGAACTAGATGTGCAGGGGGATGGGAACTGAAGTGAAGAAGCAGAGGATGGGGAGGTTGGTGCACAAATAGAGATAGCTTGTTGGGAGTTTGTGAGGAACGACAGACAAATGATGGAGCAAAGATGCACTCAGCCTGATGTTTTGAGATGTGTCTAGTTTAATGCAAGGAGTACCATAAACAAGGCTGATGAACTTAGAGCATGGATCAGTACATGGAACTGTGACATTGTGGCCATTACAGAGACTTGGATGTCTCAGGAGCAGGAATGGTTGCTGGGTGTGCCAGGCTTTAGATGTTTCAAAAAGAACGGGGGGGGGCAAAGGAGGTGGGGGGTGGCATTGCTAATTAGGGATAAGGTCCCAGCTGCAGAAAAGGAGGAAGTCATGGAGGGATGGTCTACTGAGTCAGTGTGGGTGGAAGTCAGAAACAGGAAAAGGGCAATAACTCTACTGGGTGTTTTTTTTATAGACCCTCAAATGGTAACAGGAATATCGAGGAGCAGATAGGGAGGCAGATTCTGGAATGGTGCAATAATAATAGGGTTGTTGTGATGGGAGATTTTAATTTCCCTAATATTGATTGGAATCTCCTTAGCCCAAGGGGTTTAGATGGGGTGGAGTTTGTTAGGCGTGTTCAGGAAGGGTTCTTGACGCAATATGTATATAAGCTAACTGAAGGAGAGGCTGTACTTGATCTGTCATTGGGAAATGAACCTGGTCAAATGTCAGGTCTCCGATGGGAGTGCATTTTGGATGTAGTGACCACAACTTTATCTCTGTCACCGTAGTGCTGGAGAGGGATAGAAGCAGACAATTTGAGAACATATTTAATTGGGGAAGGTGGAAAATATGATGCTATTAGGCAGGAACTTGGGAGCATAAATTGGGAGCAGATGTTCTCAGGGAAATGCACAGCAGAAAAGTGGCAAGTGTTCAGGGAAAATTTGCATGGAGTTCTGCATAGGTATGTTCCATTGAGGCAGGAAAAGGATGGCAGATTTAAAGAACCATGGTGTACAAGGTATGTAGAAAATATAATTAAGAAGAAAAGAAAAACTTATAAAAGGTTCAAGAAACTAGGTACTGTTAGAGCTCTAGAAAATTACGTTACTAGGAGGGAGCCTAGGAATGGAATTAGGAGAGCCAGAGGAGGCCATGAGAAGGCCTTGCTGAGCAAGATTAAGGAAAACCACAAGGCATTCTACAAGTATGTGAAGAGCAAGAGGATGAGACAAGTGAGAATCGGACCAATCAGGTGCGATGGTAGAAACATGCATGGAATCGAAGAGGTAGCGGAGGTAATTAATGAATACTTTGCTTCAATATTCACCAGGGAAAAAGACCTTGGCAATGGTGGGGATGACTTACAGCGGACTGAAACGCTGGAGCATAAAGACATTAAGAAAGAGGACATTCTGGAGCTTTTGAAAAACATTAAGTTAGATAGGTCACTGGGAGCGGATGAGATATACCCCAGGCTACTGTGGGAAGTGAAGGAGGAGATTGCTGTGCCTCTGGTTCTCTGATCTTTGCATCATCAGTAGGGACGGGAGAAGTACCAGAGGATTGGAGGGTTGCAAATGTTTTTCCCTTGTTCAAGAAAGGGAGTAGAGATAATCCAGGAAATTATAAACCCGTGAGTTCGACTTCAGTGGTGGGAAAGTCATTGGAGAAGATCCTGAGAAGCAGGATTTATAAGCATTTGGAGAGACATAATCTGCTTAGGGGTAGTCAGCATGGCTTTGTCAAAGGCAGGTCGTGCCTTACGAGCCTGATTGAATTCTTTGAGGACGTAACAAAATACATTGATGAAGGTAGAGCAGTGAATGTAGTGTATATGGACTTCAGTAAGGCATTTGATAAAGTTTCCCTTGCCAGGCTCTTTCAGAAAGTAAGGAGGCATAGGATCCAAGGAGATGTTGCTTTGTGGATCCAGAATTAACTTGCCCACAGAAGGCAAAGGGTGATTGTAGATGGTTCATATTCTGCATGGAGGTCAGTGACCAGCGGTGTTCTGCAGGGATATGTTCTGGGACCCCTCCTCTTTGTGGTTTTTAAAAATGACCTGGATGAATAAGTAGAAGGCTAGGTTAGTGAGTTTGCTGATGACATAAAGGTTAGGGGTGTAGTGGATAGTCTGGAGGGTTGTCAAAGGTTACAGCAGGGCACGATAGGATGCAGAACTGTGCTAAAAAGTGGCCAGGTGGACTTCAACCCAGATAAATGTGAAGTGGTTCATTTTGGTAGGTCGAGTTTGAAGACAGATTATAATATTAATGGTAAGACTCTTGGCAGTGTGGAGGATCAGAGAGATCTTGGGGTCCATGTCGAAAGTACACTCAAAGCTGCTGCGCAGGTTGACAGTGTTGTTAAGAAGACGTATGGTATGTTGTCATTCATCAACCATGGGATTGCGTTCAAGAGCCATGAGGTAATGTTATAGCAATATAAGAACTTGTTCAGACCCCACTTGGAGTACTGTGCTCAGTTCTGGTCACCTCACTACAGGAAGGATGTGGATACTATATAGAGAGTTCAGAGGAGATTCCCAAAGATGTCGCCTGGATTGGAGGGTATTCTTTATGAGAATAGGTTGAGTGTACTTGGCCTTTTCCCTTTGGAGTGACAGAGGATGAGAGGTGACCTGAAAGACCTATAAGATGATGAGAGGCATTGATTGTGTGAACAGCCAGAGGCTTTTTCCCAGGGCTGAAATGGCTAACCCGAGGGGGCACAGTTGTAAGGTGCTTGGACATAGGTACCAAGGCGACATCAGGGGTAAGTTTTTCACACAGAGAATGGTGGGCATGTGGAATGCACTGCCAGCGGCGGTGGTGGAAGTGGATACAATAGGGTCTTTTAAGAGCCTCTTAGATAGGTACATAGAGCTGAGGAAAATAGAGGGTTATGTGCTAGGGAAATTCTAGGCAGCTTCTAGAGTAGGTTACATGTTCAGCAAAACATTGTGGGCTGAAGTGACTGTTATGTGTGGTAAATTTCTATGTTCTATGTTCCATGAAATATGAAGGTACTGTAAGCTAGCCAATAATATAAAAGAGGATACTAAAAGTTTTTCAGATATATGAAGAGTAAAAGAGAGATAAGAGTGGAAATTGGACCACTGGGAAATGATGATGGAGAAGTAGTAATTGGGGACAAAGAGATGGAATACAAACTTAATAACTATATTGTGTCAGTCTTTGCTGTGGAAGACACTGGCAGTATGCCAGAAATTCAACAGTGTCAGGGAGCAGAAGTGAGTGTAATTACTATTAGAAAGGAGAAGTTGCTTCGGAAGCTGAAAGGACTGAAGGTAGGTAAGTCACCTGGATGAGATGGACTGTTCCCCAGAGTTCTGAAAGAGATAGCTGAAGAGATTGTGGAGGCATTAGTAGCGATCCTTTAAGAATGACTGGATTCTGGAGAACTTCAAAAATTGCAAATGTCATTCCTCTCTGACTTGAATTATGAATTGAAATAACAAATATAGGAAATTTACATGAAACAGTACATAATAGGGAAATTCCATGGTAATTTTCATGGCAGCAACCCAAAATTCATAAGATACACCCAGAAGTATTCAGGAAACAAGATCGTTGTTCAAAGATTTCAAAGGTTTCTAAGGTACATTTAGTGTCAGAGAAAACCCATGCATTCCATGGGGACGATTACAGACTCCTTACAGATGGCATTTGACTCGAACTCCAAACTCTGACACCCCGAGCTGTACCATCATGCCTGGTTTTAACAATTTTAATAATTAATTAGTCTCTAAGCAACATTACTGAGCTCTGATTTACAAGTTCCAAACTTACAATTCTCCACTGGCTGAAATGGTTTTACTGTTATGTATTAAATGGAGCATTGATCATCCTGCAGATAGGAAGTAAATTTGCCAACGTCCAGTAGGTAAGCTTTTTTATTTCTATGAACAGATTTACCTTCTTGTGTTCACAGACAGCCTAATATCATTTAGATACCCAGGAACATAGAACAGTGTTGCACATACAGGCCTTTCAACCCATGATCATAGCCAATCTTTTAACCTGCTTCAAAATAAATTAAACGCCTCAGTCCCACATAGCCCTCCATTTTTCTTTCATCCATGTGTCTATCTAAGAGTCTCTTAACGTCTCTCAGGTACCTGCCTCTACCACAATCACTGCAGGACATTCTACACATCCACCTCTCTCAGTGTAAGCACCCTGCCTCTGACACACCACCAATGTTTTCTTCCATTCATTTAAAAATATGCCTTCAGGTGGAATTGGTTGTTTTTGTTGCTTTAACAAAATATTAGTTGCATTATTACAAAACTAAAATCATAGTTCTACCAACTATTTGTATTTCTAACCAACTTGTATATTTTCACAATATGCGGTGTTTGTCTCCATCTACTGGTGGAAAACAGTATAGGTTACATAACAGTTTATCACCTTTCTCATTTCTCATTGGCTAAGATGACAGCACATGTCACACGTGTTATGACTGTATTCTCTAATTGGCCCTTCCCTATCTTAGTAATGTGGCCTTAATCTTAAGTATAAAAGGGTCAGCCTCTGCAAAAACACCATCTTGTCTTTTTTCCTTCCGTTTCATATGCTCTGTATCTATTCCATTGTTTAAACTTTAAAATAAAGTTGTCATTTGTCATGATAATGAAGCAACAAGTTCTCGCTCATTCTTGGATTCCTGAAAGAACTTGGGGATCAGAAAAATCCCACACTTCTCATATTAATCATTTCCACCCTGAGAAAGTCTTTGGCTGTCCCACTCTATCAATGGCTCTTATAATATTGTACATATTTATCAAGTCACCTCTCATCTTTCTTTGCTCCAAAGAGAAAAGCCCTAACTCGGTCAAACCTTTCTTCATAATCTCTACTCTCTAATCCAGGCAGTATCTTGAATCTCCTATGTACCCTTTCTAAAGCTCCTATATCCTTCCTATAATGAGTTGAGCACAATACTCGAATTGTGGTCCAACCAGAGTTTATAGAGCTGGAACATTACTGTGTGGCTCTTGAACTCAATTCCCTGACTAATAAAGGCCAGCACACCATATACCTCCTTAACAATCCTATCAACTTCTGTAGCAAATTTGAAGCATCCCATGATCCTGTTGTTCCACCACACTGCTAAGAATCCTGTCACTAACCTTGTATTCTGCCTTCAAGCTCAACCTTCCGAAGTGCATCACTTCACACTTTACCAGGATGAACTCCATCTGCCACTCTCATCCTATTAATGTCCCATTGTAACTAAATGACAACTATTTACATTACCCACCTTTAATGTCATCTGCAAACTTACCAACACACACTTCCCCTTCCACATCCAAGTCATGTATAAAAATTGCAAACAGCAGGTGTCCCAGAACAGATTCCTGTGGATAGCCACTGGTCACCGATCTCCAGACAGATTACGCTCCATCTACTACCACCCTCTGCTTTCTGTGAGTAGGACAATTCTCAATCCCTACAGCCAAATTTCCCTGGATCCTATGCCTCCTGACTTTATGAATGGACCTACTAAAAGGAATCCCGCTGAATACTTTACTAAAATCTGTATAAACCACATCTCCTGGTCAAAATGGCACATGCATACAATGCTCCTTCAGTCGACTTCTTCAGGATTAATCATGAAACCATAGATTTCACTTCTTTTATGTTGTTTTTCATTTATCTTTCATCTTGAGTGTGGTTCTGGAACTTTGGAGCCTGTGATTTTCTGTTTGGCGATCGTTTGGGTGTTTCAGCACCTTGCAGTCTCTGAGAGGATTTTGTGAGGTAGAGGCAGCATGAGCGAACCTCATAGTGGGCAGGCTGCGGATGACGCGTGAGCCGATGTTTGACTCCATTTTGCCAATTAAAGCTACCATTGTTGGCTGATAAATCCACGAGGGAGATTGAAACATCGAGGTGAATGCGTAGCTTTGGAGATCATTTGGGTGTACAAGTGCTCTGCGTTCTCCCAGAAGATTCCGGGAGACAGAGGCAGCGCACAAGTACCTTGTATAGGACAGACTGAGAGACAGGGTGCAAGCCAACGTTTGACTCCATTTCACCGATTAAAGCAATGAGGGGGATTGTAGCATCGAAGCAAGTGTGGATGGTGAGTGCCGGCTGCCTGTCTTTTGATCGCTCTGCTAGACGACCAGAGAGGGGAGAGTCTGCTGCTGTGCCCGGAGAGTGTCGCCAGGTTTTCTACTTATTTTAAGTCTTATAGTTTTTTCATATTCCGTTTTTTTGCCCAATCTTTCTTGTTATTTTGTGCAAGAAGGGGGATTTGGGGGTTGATGTGCCTTTTTCATTTTTGTTCGTTTTTTTGTGCACGAGAAGGAATATGGGGTTTGATGATCACGCTGCCTTTCTTTTCCTTCTTGGCTACATGGCTACCTGGAGAAGAATTTCAGAGTTGTATACTTTGATAATAATTGAACCTTTGATCTATTGCTCTAAATTCATCGAATTATTTTGTCACTACCTCAAAGAATTCAATCAAATTAATTCAATAATTGTATCAATAGTTGCACCTAAGTATTGAATTTGATAGACTTGCCCCTCACAAAGCCATTCTGACTATCCCTAATCAGACTGTGCTTCTCCAAAGCCTCATAAAACCCATTTCTCAAAGAATTCTCTCCAATAGTTTGCCCACCACTGATACAAGTCTATAATTCCCAGGATTATCCCTATTACCTTTTGTGAACAAAATCATAACATTTTGCACCCTCCTACTTCAAAGATGTCATGAGTCCCAAAAAAACACTTAACTCTGTTGTCCGCAAATGGAAAGGTTTCCAAGATTTGCTGTAGACTCGGAAGTTTCTAGTGTAATTGGTTTAATTCATTTTATAAGGCCTTCATCATCATTCTGTTAGTTACCATTCTTAATTTTTATTCTCAATAAATATTATAAACTTTTCATCAAGCTGAATTGTTTTGATCAATTGTGAGCTTCTCTGACTCCCTTAATAAAGCAGTCATACCCTGGAGAATTTTACTTTGATGGTTAAGCGTCACTATGCGGGCTGCATAATGGCCTGTTTCCATGCGGAATTAATTCTATTGTCAAAACTTTCGGATATGGCTGAGGTGGGGTGGGGGTGGGGAGGTGGGGATGGGGGGGTGTGGTCAGCAGTTCACTGACTTTAATGAGAACTGGTGCGGAATTTAAAAGGAAAAGAAAACAGTAAATGCTAAGCCAACAGGGCTATTAACTAAACTCTTGTAATATCTTGGCTAATGCTTATATTGCTATGCTATAGATATTTCATTTCAGCAGCTTTCTGCAAAAGCAATGTGTCCTGCTGGTGGAATGTTTGGTTCAGCTCGAGATAAAAGCCCTGTTGTTCCACTTAGGAATGTTGTGACAGCCAGCCAGGATGGTGGAATCAGGAGGAAGTGCTAAAGAGTTTTGGTGAAGGACAGTGCAGTTTGTGGGGTTTTTTTGGGGAGGGGGCTGCAGAGAGGGCAGGAGGGAAGATGACTGAGAATGCCATGGGATGGAGTGCCCCGTTCCACAAAGTGCTCTGGGCAGCTGAACAACTCCAAGGAGGAAGGGCCAATAATCCTAACAGAGAGCCAGTTTGTTTGAGATGGATTTCCAGCAAAGTTCGAAATGTGGGGTGTGCTTTCACACAGACTGTGGGTCCAGTGCTCAGGTAAAAAAAACAACTCCAGGATGAACTCCAATGTTATGTGCGATTTACACTGGTTTAACTATAGTGGGTCCCTTTACTTTTTTTTCCTTTCTCTTTCCAACTCACTGTTTGATAAGGCTGACATTTGTAAATATACTTGATTTATAACTTTTTGCTGCGTACGAATTGTTATTGTTTGCTGACCGATAATTGTGCATGGGCAGTATTTATGCTGCACTGGCTAAAATCAAGGTTTCTTTAATCGGAACATCACAATGTTTCTGTTTAGTTGAACCCCAAATCATGCTGACCGTAGCCATACATTGTTTATGAAAGGTGGCCTTCTCGCCACTGAGTCCCACGGGCATTAACAGAGCTGGCTAAGAAGCCAAGTTTGCATACGAGCCTGGTGTGGGGACTTGTACAATGACCTAGGGCTACACTCTCAAACTGAAAGTTTGAGCAAATGGAGGCAATACCTAAATAATAAATGAATATTGCCCCTTGACAGTGACAATTAAAATAGTAGTTTTCTTATCTGTACAAAGATAAACTTTTTGTGCTTTGGAACTACCAGATCACTCAGCATTCAGAATTTTGCAATGTCCCACACTTTGACAATACAGTTTTCATTTATTTTTTGCCAAAGCGGAAAAAAAATTTTCCCACATCATGTTCCATGTGGCAGATCTTTGAGCACTCATTTAACCTATATCAGGGGTTCACAAACTATTTTATGCCATGGACCAATACGATAAAACAAAAGTTCTGTAGACCCGAGTTGACAACCCCTGACCTAATTTCACATTTAACTTGACCCATTGTATCTAACCCTGTAAAGAGAAAGAAAGAGAGAAAGATAACATCGTATAGTGGATGTCTAAGTGGTAAGGCATTAAATATCTAAAAAAAATAATTTAATATAACCAGCTGGAGATATCAGAATCAGGTTTATTACCACCAGCATCTGACATGAAATTTGTTAACTTAGCAGCAGCAGTTCAATGCAATAGATAATCTAGCTGAGAAAAAACTAATAATAATAAACAAACAAGTAAATCAATTATGTATATTGAATAGTTTAAAAAGTGCAAAAACAGAAATACTGTTTTTTTAAAAAAAATAAGGTAGTGTCCAAAGATTCAATGTCCATTTAGGAATCGGATGGCAGAGGGAAGAAGCTGTTCCTGAATCGTTGAGTGTGTAATTGGGTCATACTGTTGTCAATCAAGCTTGATCACAGCATTGCTATATGTAACTCTGGAAATAAATAAATTATATGTAATGCATTTTAGTCACTGCACTTTTCTAGAGTGGATCCCTTGTATTTAGTGGCATTGACACAGTAAATTTCCTCTGCTATTCCAATACATTTTTTTCTGGTGAACGCAGCAGGTTAGGCAACATCTATTGGAAGAGGTACAGTTGACGTTTCAGGCAGAGACCCTTTGTCCTGACATCAACTGTATCTCTTCCAATAGATGCTGCCTGGCCTGCTGCGTTCCCCAGCAACTTTTATGTGTGTTGCTTGAAATTCCAGCATCTGCAGATTTCCTCATGTTTGGATATCTTTTTCTGAGCTAATTCACTTTGTTTCCAGTATCATGAGATCAGTCGCACCTGCAGTTAGAACACAATTAGGCCACTTGTCCCATCGAGTTTGCTGCACCATTCTATCATGGCTGATTTATTATCCCTCTCAGCCCCATTCTCCTGCCCTCACCCCATAACCTTTGGTGGCCTGACTAATCAAGAACTTATCAGCCTCAGCTTTAAATATACTCAATGACTTAGCCTCCACAACCATCCATGGTAATGATTTCCACAGATTCACTACCCTCTGGCTAACGAATTTCCTCCTCATCTCTGTTCCCTGGACCCTCCCCACTGCTAGCACATCTTTTCTTAAATAAGGGGCCCGCAACTCTTCACAATAATTTCAAGTGTGGTCTGACCAATGCTTTATAAAGCCTCAGCATCACATCTTTGCTCTTATATTCTAGTCTTCGTGAAATTCAAATTTCAAAATTCAAAGTAAATTTATTATCAAAGTAGATGTATGTCACCATATACAACCCTGAGATTCATTTTCTTGTGGAGAATAAATCCAGAATAGAATAATAACCATAATAGAATCAATGAAAGACCATTTGTCTTTTGTTCAACTAATGTGCAAGACAACAACTGTGTAAATACAAAAAGAACATAATAATAATAAATAAATAAGCAATAAATATCGAGAACATGAGATATAGAGTCCTTTAAAGTCAGTCCTCGGGTTGAGCGAACTTTTCAATGATGGGGCAAGTGAAGTTGAGTGAATTTACGCTCCTTCGTTCAAGAGCTAGATGGTTGAAGGATAATATCTGTTCCTGAACCTGGTGGTGTGAGTTCTGAGGCTCCTCTACCTTCTTCCTGATGGCAGTGGTGAGAAGAGAGCATGACCTGGCTGGTGGGGTGTCCCTAATGATGGATGCTGCTTTCTTCCCACAACAATTCATGTAGATGTGCTCTGTGGTGGGGAGGGCTTTACCCATCGTGGATTGGGCCATATCCATTACTTTTTGGAGGATTTTCCATTCAAAGACATTGGTATTTCCATACCAGGCTGTGATGTAACCAGTTAATATACTCTCAAGTACACATTTATAGAAGTTTGTCAGCATTTTAGATGTCATGCTGAATCTTCACAAACAGGAAATAGAGGCCCTGCCATGCTTTTTTTCAAGTTTGCACTTATGTGTTAGGCCCAGGACAGGTCCTCTGAAATAATAATTGATAGTAAAATTACATTTGCCTTCCTCACTACTGACTCAATCTGCAACGTAATCTTTAGGGAGTCCTGCACAAGGAATCCCAAGTGCCTTTGCACCTCAGATATTTTGAGTTTTCTCCCTGTGTAGATTTTATTCCTTCCACCAAAGCGCATGACCATACATTTCGTCAACACAAAATAATTTGCAGATGCTGGGGTCAAAGCAACACCCACAACACACTGGAGGAACTCAGCAGGTCGGGCAGCATCCGTGGAAATGGTTAGTCAATGTTTTGGGCCGGAACCCTTCGTCAGGACTGAAGAGGGAAGGGGCAGAGGCCCTATAAAGAAGGTGGGGGGAGGGTGGGAAGGAGAAGGATGGTAGGTTCCAGGTGAAAAACCAGTAAGGGGAAAGATAAAGGGGGGGGTGGGAGAGGGGAGGCAGGGAGGAGATAGGCAGGAAAGGTGAAGAAGGAATAGGGGAAAACACAATGGGTAGTAGAAGGAGGCAGGACCATGAGGGAGGTGGTAGGCATCTGGGGGAGGGGGCAGAGTGACATAGGGATAGGGGAAGGGAGGGGGAGGGAATTATCGGAATTTGGAGAATTCTATGTTCATACCAAGGGGCTGGAGACTACCTAGATGGTATATGAGGTATTGCTCCTCCAGCCTGAGTTTAGCCTCATCATGGCAGTAGAGGAGGCCATGTATGGACATATCTGAATGGGAACGGGAAGCAGAGTTGAAGTGGGTGGCTACTGGGAGATCCTGTCTGTATTGGCGGACGGAGCAGAGGTGCTCGAGGAAGCGGTCCCCCAATCTGAGTCAGGTTTCACTGATGTAGAGGAGTTTTGGCGGACGGAGCGGAGGTGACCATACATTTCCCTAGACTATCTTCCATCTGCCACTTCTTTGCATATTCTCCCAATCAATCTAAGCCCTTCTGCAGATTCTCTGCATCCTCAATACTACCTGCCTCTCCACCTATCTTTATGTAGTCTGCAAACCTGGCCTCAAAGCCATCAATTCCATAATCCAAATCATTGGCATTTAATGTGAAAAGAAATAGTCCCAATTGCAACCCCTCCAAAACTCATCAGTCATTGGCAGCTAACGAGAATATGTCCCCTGTATTCCCACAGTTTGCCTTCTGCCAGTTAGCCACCCTTCTATCCATGCTAGTATCTTTCCTGTAATATGATAAGTTCTTATCTTGTTAAGAAGCCAATTGGCTTCATTGGTTAAGAAAATGTTTGGCACTAAATGCTCGGAAATATTCTTTCTTTCTATTTCTGGAAACATTGTGTTCCATGAATTACGATTATAAATAACAGGCATTCTTATGAAACAGTTGTTTTTGTTATTCTCAGCAGAAATATTTTAGTGAAGGAAAGCTTAGTCTCTATTAAGATTAGAATAAGAAATTACAATGTATTCCAATTAATTGGGATACAGCTGGACTAGGGGGCAGCACAGTAGTGTAGTGGTTATCACAACGTTTTACAGTGCAAGTGACCCAGGTTCAATTCCCACTGCTGCCTGTAAGTCTGTACATACCTGTGGGTTTCCTTCTGGTACTTCAGTACCCTCTTACAGTCCAAAGACATACCAGTTGGTAGGTTAATTGGTCATTATAAATTGTCCCATGATTAGGCTTGGGTTAAATCAGGCGTTTCTGGCCAACATGGTTCGAAGGGCCAGAAGGGCCTATTTCACACTGTAGCTCAATAAATAAATAAATAATTTGTGTCCCAATAAAGCATCTGCCTGAATTAGCCGAAGTTTCATGAAATTGTTAACAAAGTATAAAATGGACAAATACTGTTTAAACAGAGTGACAACTTATTTATTTAAATGAAATAAAGAACAAATTAGAACACCACCAACACTACTGCAGTATGGTAAAGCTGTTAATTCCTAATAGTTATAAATGGAGGATTTCATGCAGTGTACACAGCTGTTTGCTTTTGATTGACTGTAAATGAACAAAACCAGCATAGACAATGAGTACAGATAATGGACTGCCTTGATACAATGCTTTCAATGATTGTATCCTCTGCTACATACCTCAAGGAGACCTGTGATTTTTTTTTGTGAGAATGATGTAATGGTCTTTTGGAGGTCACCTGATGTAATTTTCCTGCCGAAGTGAGGTCACATGATGGCATGTGCCCCACAGGTACATAAGGGTAGACCCCAGATGACGCAGTTATTTTTTAGTTTTTTGATTTCCAGGTAGAATGTGCTGTGTCTCCGTTTCTGTTGCGTGTTTGTTTTTGTGAAGCAGTTTCATTTTTGAAACGGTTGTGCATTCTGTTGCAAGGTACAATATTTCTGGACTGAAAATTTTTGCTCGATGTGCTGATGTACTTTATTCCAGTAGTAGAAGGGAGAGTGAAGACTTTATCAAAGTACAGGACTGAAGGATTGAGAGGAGACAGCATCGTTCGGCAATTTAACAAAGGATCGACCTTATTGAGTTTTCGTTGAAGGAGTAGCAACCTGCATCGAGAGATAACTCTTGCCAAAAGTAAAGAGTTCATGCAAAGGTTTGCTCTCTCTAGAATTTAAGGTCAGTTGTTTTAAACTGTTTATTTACTGCATCGTGAATCCTTTGGACAGAACCAGCAGGAAAGTCGCGTCTATAAAGAAATCCTTCTCCAGAGAAGTCTCTCCCAATTGAACATATAAATCTGTTGGACTTTCGAATTTACCATTTTAAGAACTATATCTGACTTTATCGCTTTAAGAACCGTTTTCCCATTTAACGCTTTAAGAACCAGTGCCGAGTGACGATTTGTTAAACGGCTGCATAACGGTTAATTTCCGGTTAAGGGTTTTGTTTTTTTTATCGTTTATCCGTGCTTAATAAATGTTTGGTTGTTTTTATATAACCTGTCTCAATTGATATTCATTGTTGCCAGTTACGTAACACCTCCAAATCTTCATTTTCATTGTAACAATCATGATGATTGTCAATACCTTCAAATTCTTCGCAGTTCCTAACTTGCTGAAGTAGTGAAATCATTTCATTTTCACTCCCAGTTATTTCTGGCACATCGAAGCCTCAATGCTTGAAACCGCAGAGAGCAAAACTGTTCTGAATTGTCTTACTGCTTATTTCTTGCCAACTATCAGTGACAAAATTCACTGCTTTTTAAACAGAAACATATGCAACTGATGCTATTTAAAAACAGTTTACTCTAAGCATGGTGTAATATCTAACGTCCAAACAAGTGCATGCGATTGACTCCAGTTAGAAACTCTTCAGCAACAGTCTCCTCCTCCAGTTAAGTAGCATAGTGTCCCAAATAAAGGAAAGTTAATCCTGAATGTTTGGTTGATCGGCAAGCTTAGCAAAATACTTGCAAACATTTTGCTAAGCTCGGCAATCAACCAAACTTCCAAATAGCCAACCCAAACTACCAATATTTCAGATCTAAGGAAAGGAATCCCAGCTATTTTCTTGATTAGTTTTTGTTCTTTATGAGTTGCCCCGATTAACTGATGGCCCAATAAGTGGAATCCACTGTATTTCAATGAGTAATGTTAATAGATATAGTATATTATCCTCTAAACCTTTAAATAGCAACATTTTCCTAGAAACATAGGGAACCATCTTTAAGAAAGTACGATGATTTCCAAAAAGGGTGGACTCATTATTTCAGAAAATGTTGAACTAGGTACATCCTTTTCTTTACCATAATTTTAAAAGGTCCCATTTGAAATCCTCTCCTTATGTGCATGAAAATTATAAACCAATGAAAGCTGAATGAAATACTAAAGGAGAACTACATCTACATTGCAGATCCCATCAATCATTCATTCTTTTACAAAATAGCCATTCATTTGCATGTAGATAATTGATAAGCATGAAGCGATGCCTTGAACAGATTGATAATAAGGTGGTTTGACTAATTAAAAACCGTTCATCTTTCTTGACAACCGTTAGCTATCATTGCAATAAAATCAAGGTCAAAGATGTTTAGTTTACATTTTAACCAGAAATGTAATAGAATATAGTACTGAAATCAGATTGATTTTTTTTTTACTTAGAATAGAGTATGTTATATTAAGTTTTTTACAAAATTGCATCAAGCACTTTCATGCACAATTCTTTCTTGTATGTTTGCCTCCCCCCGCCCCAGTATCAATGCTCAGCCTATAGTATCACTATGTACATGCAGGTTTCATTCACCAAAAATAAATAAAAGGTTAATTTCTAGGCTTATATCTGCTGCATTCTATCATTCCATCTCCACTGGGTCATGTTGAATAACCAGTATTGATTAACCACATTTTACACAAAGAATATTTTACAAAAAAACAATGTTGAAACTATTGCAGAGTATACAATTCCTGACTTTGGTATACAAAACTGCTTATCTCAATAGAACATAGAACTGTACAGCACAGAAGCAGACCCCTTGGTGCACAATATCTGTGCCCACCATTATACTAGTTTAAATTAATCCCATCTGCAACACATGGTTGAAATCCTTCCATTCCTCTGCCAGTGCTTTGCCTAGCTAAATGTCTCTTAAGCATGATAACTGTATCTGCTTCCACCACCTCCCCTAGAAGCACAATGTTGTTTCAGAAATCTCCTTTAAACTTCCCCGTCTCACCTTAAAGCTATACCATCTGGTATTTAGTGTTTCCATTCTGGGAAACAAGACTCTGGCTATCTCTCCCACCCATGGGTCTCATGATTTTATGTATTTCTATTATAAAGTAAACGAGAACACAACAATAAATTCAGGTTCCATCTACTCACATTGGCAATGGTAATATTTGTCCTCAGCAAGACCTGATTTCAGAAAACATTTTTGCTGTTTGTTCCTGGTTCAATTGCTTAAAAAAATGTGAAAATTCAATGACAACTTATACAAGGCCAACGATAGCCTTACATGGATCTGGCAGTGGAATCTGACACTGCAGTTTAAAATACTTAAGCAAGATAAAAGTGGTGTAGAGCAAAACTAAAGGATCTCACTTTTTTTTCCCCAGGTATTTACCTCATGCAAGTGTAATTTTCTTGACTGGAGAAATTAGACTTGAGTTGCCACACATTCTCTATCAATCCCTGTTTTCTTTCTGATTTTTATATTATGTAAAATTTAGTGTATGTTAGTGCAACTCAATTAAACACTTTGGATATGTCATGTCAATATCAAGCATATAAAGTCCATGTACAGAAGTCTAAGATATTAGAACATAAAACAAGAATAGTAATGCTCAGTACAGGCCCTTTAGCCTGCAATGTTATGCGGACCCTTTAATCGACTCCAAAATCAATCTAAATCCTCCCCCCCCCCCCCCGCCAAATAAGCTTCCATTTTCCTTTCATCCATATGCCAGTCAGAATCTTTTAAATGTCCATCTGCTTTTATCATCACTCATGGCAGTGTGTTCCACTTTACACTGTGTAAAAAAAAATTGCACCTCTGACATCCCCCATATATTTCCCTTCAATCACCTCAAAAGTATGTCCTCTCATATTAGCTATTGCCACCTTTGAGAAAAGGCTCTAGCAGTTCACTCTATTTCTGCCCTTTATTATTATATCTTCTTGTTCCAAGATGAAGCCACCCTCAGGGTCAAACTCTTATATTCCATCTGGGTAGTCTCCAACCTGATGGCCTAAATGTTGATTTCTACTTCTGGCAAACAAATTCCACCCCCTCTCCCCTATTCCCCACTCTGACCTTTTACCTCTTCTTACATGCCTTTTACTTCTGCCTTGGTCCCCTCCTCCTTCCCTTTCTCCTCTGTTCCACTCTCCTCTCCTATCAGATTCCTTCTTCTCCAGTCCTTTATCTATCCCACCCACCTGGCTTTACATATCAGCATCCTGGTAAATCTCCTCCACACTCTCTTTAAAGCTTCCACATCTTTTTCATAATGAGGCAGCCAGAACTTAACACAGCACTCCAAGAGTGGTCAACCCAGAGCTTTACAGAGCTGTAAAATTACCTCACAGCTCCTGAGCTCAGTCCCCTGACTAACAAAGGCCAACAGATGGCAAGTCAGAGACTATGACAAAGTATTCAACATTCTAGAAAACTCCTAATTGAAAATAAGTATGTATCTTGGGATTTAAAAGCCATCTGGTGGAAATCCAGAAGAGATAGCACATTTCCATGTTTTTTCCCGTCTTCTTTCCTCAAGGTTCAATGTCAGTTAACAGTGTGATAAAGGAAGAGGGGTTCAGATGTATCCCCTCATGTTATAAGTTACATGACTTTTTTTTAAGAGATCTACATGGCTATTTATGTGCCCTTATACAGGGAAATATAATTAAATACAGTAGATAATAGCAACACACAGGCACGTTCAACGTCAGTTGGTAAAATTTGCAGGCATTCCAGTTACCTCACTGACTTGCACATTCCACAAACTAAAGAAATTGAATAGACATCCACAAGAACATTTTGTAAATAAAGTAACAAATTCTTAAAACAGCATGAATCGAAAATAAATTCTGCATGATCGGAATTTAGTGCTGATATGGGGTTTTATTGGTGGAAGTAAGCTCTTGTGGGTGTGCTTTTGGGATGTCTTGCTTAAAACTAATGAAAATCAAGCTGTAATTAGAAAATTATTGATGACAGCTAGGTTAGAGGAAAAAGGTCTTCTCTGTTTTCGAGGGGTGGAATGAGGGAGAAAAGAGTGAGTTTGTGCAAATCCTCTATAATTCTCCAGAATGTAGAGCACTTGGATACTGAGAATTTTTCTTTCATCTTGCATCATGAGTTAGTGACAAAGTTAAAACTTAATTAAACTGAAGCAAAATCAGAAATGTAATTATGTGAAGCAGACATTATGTGATTAAAGTAACTACTGAAAATCCACACAATTCATTTAATATGACACAAGATTATTAATTCAAAGATTATTTTCTGCATTGCAATATTGGCAGTAACAGATGCTATATAAAGCCAAGCTCATTCCTTTTCTTTCAGAGTAAGGAACTGGCAGGGAAATTTGGAAGGGTAGACTAAATTCTGAATCACGTGACTCAGGGCATGATTGTGATCAATTCGGCTTGGTCCTTGCAATATTCCCAGGCTGCAATTATCTTTTGTAATTTTGCAGCTATATTTCTTTAGGAGTTTAAGAAGATTTGGTATGTGACCAAAAGTACTTAAAAAATTTCTACAGATGTACCATGGAGAGTATTTTAACTGGCTGCGTCACTGTCTGGTATATTGGGGGGGTGGAGCGTGGGGAGGGGGGCTACTGTGCAGGATTGAAGTAAGCTGCAGAGAGTTGTAAACCTAGTCAGCTCTATCATAAGCACTAGCCTTCATAGTATCCAGACCATGATCAAAGAGCAATGCCTCAGAAAGGTGCCATCCATTATCACCCAGATCATGCCTTATCCTCATTGCCACCATCAGGAAGGACGTACAGAAGTGCGAAGGCACACACTCAACGACTCAGGAACAGTTTCTTCCCCTCTGCCATTCAAATTCTGAATGGGCATTGAATCCATGAACACTAGCTCACTACTTTTTTATTTCTATTTTTGCACTAATTTGGTTTAACAATGTATATATTTACTGTAATTCAGTTTTTTTTTCTATTATAGAAACATAGAAACATAGAAAATAGGTGCAGGAGTAGGCCATTCGGCCCTTCGAGCCTGCACCGCCATTTATTATGATCATGGCTGATCATCCAACTCAGAACCCAGCCTTCCCTCCATACCCCGTGACCCCTGTAGCCACAAGGGCCATATCTAACTTCCTTTTAAACATAGCTAATGAACTGGCCTCAACAGTTTGCTGTGGCAGAGAATTCCACAGATTCACCACTCTCTGTGTGAAGAAGTTTTTCCTAACCTCGGTCCTAAAAGGCTTCCCCTCTATCCTCAAACTGTGACCCCTCGTTCTAGACCTCCCCAACATCGGGAACAATCTTCCCGCATCTAGCCTGTCCAATCCCTTTAGGATCTTATACGTTTCAATCAGATCCCCCCTCAATCTTCTAAATTCCAACGAGTACAAGCCCAGTTCATCCAGTCTTTCTTCATATGAAAGACCTGCCATCCCAGGAATCAATCTGGTGAACCTTCTTTGTACTCCCTCTATGGCAAGGATGTCTTTCCTCAGATTAGGGGACCAAAACTGCACACAATACTCCAGGTGTGGTCTCACCAAGGCCTTGTACAACTGCAGTAGTACCTCCCTGCTCCTGTACTCGAATCCTCTCGCTATAAATGCCAGCATACCGTTCGCCTTTTTCACCGCCTGCTGTACCTGCATGCCCACTTTCAATGACTGGTGTATAATGACACCCAGGTCTCGTTGCACCTCCCCTTTTCCTAATCGGCCACCATTCAGATAATAATCTGTTTTCCTATTTTTGCCACCAAAGTGGATAACTTCACATTTATCCACATTAAATTGCATCTGCCATGAGTTTGCCCACTCACCCAACCTATCCAAGTCACCCTGCATCCTCTTAGCATCCTCCTCACTGCTAACACTGCCACCCAGCTTCGTGTCATCCGCAAACTTGGAGATGCTGCATTTAATTCCCTCATCCAAGTCATTAATATATATTGTAAACAACTGTATTATATTGTACTGCTGCTGCAAACTCCAATTTCACAACATGTGCTGGCGATATTAAACCTGATTCTGATTGTGACACTTTCACCCTGAGGGCGACACCTATATAGAATGAGATGCCTGATGCTGTGGCTGAGGCAGGTCACATTAGCAGCATCGAAAAGGCTGTTAGATAAGTATGTGTATAGGGAAAGACTGGTTACTGTGATTGAGATTCTAAAAATGTAATGTATTTTGATTACAATTTTCTTTGTCGGCAAAAGAAAGTTCCTCATCAATAATCTGGGTTATATTCAGTCAGTGGATATTGGTGGTAAAAAGGCAGATACTGTAACATCCAAATGTTACACCCGTGTGAAAATTAGGTAGGGATCAGAAGGACTGAAAATTAATTTTGATTCAAAAATTATTAATTAAAGAGCTTGCATTTAGATCATTTTTAGGAGAATAAATTTATTGGTGGGAATCATTTTACTCTTTCCACATTTTCAAACTGTGAAGTGACAGTCAGCTGATTTCACGATTTCCACTGAGCCCTACCTCATATTGGTGGCAATAGGGTAATGCACTGTAACATGCTAGACTAATTATAATTTTGTTAACTAATACATCTATAGTTAAGAAAGTTGTGTATTACCCTTATTCAGGCATTAGGTATTATCAGAGAGAGGTTGAAAGTGTTTCCCTGAGAAATCAATGAAATGCAGAATAGAAAATACTTAACACATTATTTTAAAGTGATAATCAATAGCAGGATAATCAATAGCACCTTATATCTTGATCAAATAAGTGACAAAAAAGAATGCACTTATACTATTTTTATCTCTTTCAAGATGTCTCTGTACTTCAAAGTCAATTATATTCTCATCCGTTTGCTGCACTAAAATGAAACTTTTTAGTCTAATTGTGTTTTTTTACTTCTAAAATGTCTATAATTTATATTTTCTTGTGAATGCTACTTATATGATGTTGCTGCATATAAACTTTACATCACACCTGGACATACATGCACTTGTGCCTGTGACAATAAATTTGACTTTGACTATGTTATCGTTGGAAATTTGGAAGCCAATGTCTGTATTGCAGACTCACATAACCTAAATGATAATGTTAAAATCATCCATGTAATGTTGATTAGAGATAAATATTGGTTAACCTACTCATTTTTAGTAATGTATCTGTTGTATCAGGCTATTCTGCTGAAAAGGTAGGGGTGGTAGGAGGAGAGAGGGATAAAATTTAAACAATAATTTAGATTCCCATCAAAGATTATTCCACTTTACAGCCAGGTTAAATTGTTAATATAAATTCTGCCCCAAATGCAGGCAGAAGTGATCTGACGCTATTTGTCTTTAATGCTGTTTGGAGTATTCCAATGTCATGCTCAACAGAGTTTCAAAACTGCCCAGGGATCAAGCTTCATTGTATTAAGTTGTTAGTGTTGGGAAAGAAGCTCACTGTATAGACTTGAGAAACAGATGCACATTACTTTGTCCCAGGCAAGTGAAGCTAGATTGAACTAGTTCAACTGGATCTTACTATCCAGAATTGATTCCAATATCTGTTTTTATCCAACAGACACTTGAAAGCACACCTGAGCTCAAATGAACATTTATTTTCTATAAATTTGAAAATCTGGGAAGCATTGATACAGATCTGTTTTTCAATAAAATAAATGGTTAGTTTGATTGACTGAAGAACAATAAGCTTTCAACAGTATTAAGATACCAAAGCAGTTATAACTCCAAGCATCCCGCAAACATTTCCACCTTCCTGGACTCTGCCAAAATTAATCCAGACACTGATTTTCCCCCAAGATTTTAAAACAATACAACTCCATGGAGAAGAAAATAATCTTTTACCACTAGTATCACACTGAAGCTATCATATCAGCTAGTCATCTGTAAGATATGGTTGAAGTCATACTGCAATTTGATAGGGAGAAGCATAAGTCACATGTATCAGTATTGCAATGGAATAAAAGGAGTTACAGAGGCATGAGAGAGGAGCTTGCCCAGGTGGATTAGAAAAGGATACTAGCAGGATTATGGCAGAGCAGAGATGGCTGAAATTTCTGGGAGTAGTTCACAAGTTGCAGGACAGATGTGTCCAACAGAAGAAGTTCTCAAACAGCAGGGGTAGACAACCATGGCTACAAGAGAAGTTAAGGACTGCATAAAAGCCGAGGAAAGGGCATGTAATGTAGCAATAATGAATGGGAAGTTGGATGACTGGGAAGCTTTTAAAATCCAACAAAAGGCAACTGAAAAAACTATAAGAAGGCAAATGATAAAATATGAGGACAGACTAGCCAATAATATAAAGCAGGATACCAAAGTGTATATATAAAGTGTAAAAAGGAGGTGAGAGTTGATATTGGACCACTGGAAAGTAATGCTAGTGAGGTAGTAATAGGGAACAAAGAAATGGCAGATGAACTTAATGGGTTCTTTGCATCTGTCTTCACTGTGAAAGACACTAGACCTGTGCCAGAGGTCCGTGAGTATTAGGGAACAGTAGTGGGTGCCATTGCTATTACAAAGGAAAAAGTATGAGGCAAACTGAAAGGTCCTAAGGTGGGTAAGTCACCTGGACCAGATGGACTACATCCCAGAGTCCTGAGAGAGTTGCTAAAGAGATAACGATGTATTGGTCATGATCTTTCAATAATCAATTGATTCTGGCATGGTCCCAGAGGACTGGAAAATTGCAAATGCCACTCCATTCTTTAAGAAGGGAGGAAGCAAAAGAAAGGAAATTATAGGCCAATTAGCCTAATTGTAGTGGTTGGGAAAGTGTTGGAGTCTATTATTAAGGATGAAGTTTTAGGGTACCTGGAGACTAATGATAAAATAAGTCAAACTCAGCATGGTTTTGTAAAGGAAATCTTGCATGACAAATCTGATGGAGTTCCTCAAGGAAGTAACAAGCAGAGTGGACAAAGGAAACGCAGTGGATGTCATTTATTTGGATTTTCAGAAGGCATTTGATAAGGTGCCTTAACAAGATAGGATCCTACGGCATTACAGGAAAGATACTGGCATGGATAGCAGAATGGCTGACAGGCAGGAGGCAGTGAGTGGGATTAAAAAGGACTCTTTCTGGTTGGCTGCCGGTGACTAGTGGTGTTCCTCAGGGGTTGATTGCTTTGTGGCAAAGTTTGCGCATGATACATGCAAGTGGAGAGGTAGGTAGTGCTGAGGAAGCAAAGCAATTGCAGCAGGACAAACAAATTGGAAGAAATGTGGCAGATGGAATATAGTGTTGGGAAATGTATGATAATGCATTTTGGTAGAAGGAACAATAGTGCAGAATATTATCTAAATGGGGAGAAGGTTCAAACATCAGAGGTGCAGAGGAATTTAGGAGTCCTCATGCAAGACTCCCAGAAGGTTAATTTACAGGTGGAGTCTATCGTAAAGAAGGCAAATACAATGTTGTCATTTATTTCAAGAACAACAGAATATAAAAACAAGGAGATCATGCTGAGCCTTTATAAGACTCTAGTCAGGCTGTACTTGGAGTATTGTAAACAATTTTGGGCCCTATATCTCAGAAAGGATGTGTTGCTATTGGAGAGAATCCAGAGGAGGTTCATGAGGATGATTCCGGGAATGAAGGGGTTAGCATATGAAGAGCATTTGGCAGTTTTGGGCCTGCACTCACCGAAATTTAGATGCGGACGTTTCCAATGGTAGGGGTATCCAGAACTAGAGAACGCAGCCTCAAAACTGAGGGGTGATCTTTGAGAACAGAGGCAAGGAGGAATTTTTTTAGCCAGAGAGTAGTGAATCTATGGAATCCTCTGCCACAGAATGTGGTGGAGGCCAAGTCCGTGGGTATACTTAAGGCATAAGTTGATCGTTTCCTGATCGGTCAGGGAATCAAAGGATACAGAAAGGCGGCAGGCGCATGGGGTTGAGTGGGATTGGGATCAGCTATGATGGAATAGCAGAGCAGACTCGATGGGCTGAATGGCCTAATTCTGCTGCTATGTCTTGGGTCTTATGGTTCATGGTCTTATATGAGAGCAAGTCAACAATGAGATATGAAAGTAAATTTTGGGGAGAGGAGTGCATCAGGCAGCGAATATGATATTCATTTAGGTTAGTGACCAAACCCAAATTGCTTTTCCATCAACGCCCTTCATGCTTTCATAATTCTACACTTGCTAACTTTTAAAGCAGAAAACGGTATTGCATCATTACAGTACTTCATTTATCTCCAACTTGTTTCCTCTTGGTGGTTTTGACCTTTTACTCTGTTTTCTCAGTGGTAGGTGGTTCAAAGATGGGAATACACATTTGCAATTTTACATTGTAATATGGTGAAAATGGGCTTAGAGGCTAAACTCTCCCTCGTTACAGGGAGTTTGGATGAGGAGGAGGTGGGCTACGGGCATGAACATATTGAAACTGTCATGATCTATATGACCAGTATAAAATCTGTCTGTATTCAGCTTATTGATTTTTATTGATGCTAGTTCTGATAATGGAAAGGAGATACATTTTTCCACTTTATGGCACAGGAAATGGCAATAAAAACTAAACATAAAAACACTGTGAATCCCTGAATGCTATAATTGTAACTCTATTCTCAACTCAAACAACAGGAATTCTGCAGATGCTGGAAATTCAAGCAACACACATCAAAGTTGCTGGTGAACGCAGCAGGCCAGGCAAACTATTGTTTTTTGATCAGCAGCTTTCTGAGGCATTTACTCAGGAAAATATGATGAAATGTCTTTTTTCCCATTCAGACAATATTGCATAAGTAATTCAAAGATGACAGCAGAATATACTGGAAATACACAGCAGCTCAGGAAACCCATGCAGAAGGAGGAACAGTTAAGGTTTCTAGTCAATAAACCTTCATTAGGACTGGAAAAACAATAAAAATGTGCTTTAAGTTGCAGAGAGGATAAGAGTGCAAACACGAGGAAATCTGCAGATGCTGGAAATTCAAGCAACACACATCACAGTTGCCGGTCAATGCAGCAGGCCAGTAAGAAAAAATCTCTTACTAGCTCTTCTTTCAGTTAGTCCTGACGAAGGATCTCGGCCCGAAACGTCGATTGTACCTCTTCCTAGAGATGCTGCCTGACCTGCTGCGCTCACCAGCAACTTTGATGTGTGTTGAGAGGATAAGAGTATTGGGTTGGGTGGAGACAAAGCTGTCCAAGTGACTATACGTTTCAATGCACCCACTGCAGTTACGGAGAGGGATACACTGGAGCTGCCAGATGCATATGTAATAGCTGCTTCAAATCTGAATCAAAATTACCTTGCATATCAAGGGCAGAAGGATCAAAATTTAGTAAATATTACACATCACTTATGGAGAACAGCTCATCTATTGATACTCCAAAGCCTTTCCACCATCTACAAAGAACAAATCAGGTGCATGGTAGAATGCTCTCTTCCCGCCTAAATGCATGAAGATTCATTTATACTCAAGAAGCTCAACAAAATAAACAGGACAAAGCAAATCATTCTAAAGCCCAATAGGACACATCCTATCCATCATTCTAAACATTTATTCCCTCAGCCTGGAATATTTCAAAACACCTCCCAAACCACAATCTCCACCATTAAGAAAGGCAAGTCTGTGCTGAACATCAAGAATTTCTCCCATTTTATTCTCTCCACATTTCCTTCAACTACTTCAAGACTTTATCACTCACTTTTACATGAGAGGCAGTTTACACTGGCCAAATAACCTACTAATCCACAAGTCCTTCAGATGTAGGAGGAATCAAGAGCACCCAATGGAATCTCGGGTGGTCACAGGGAGATGTGCAATTTCCATACAGACAGTGAATTTGGGCCACTGGAGTCGTGAGATAGCAGCTCAAATATTTACCACACTGCACAACACACTTAAATCTGTTTCTTCCGGTTACCAATCTTCACCAATGTGAACATATTTTTCTCGTTTCTTCTATCTTACAAGGTTTTGAATTAGTAGGTTTAATTTGGCATTTGGCATTATTTGGCAAATGCAGAATAAACACAGTTTCTCTACAACATACATCAAAGTTGCTGGTGAATGCAGCAGGCCAGGCAGCATCTATAGGAAGAGGCGCAGTCGACGTTTCAGGCCGAGACCCTTCGTCAGGACTAACTGAAGGAAGAGTGAGTAAGGGATTTGAAAGCTGGAGGGGGAGGGGGAGATGCAAAATGATAGGAGAAGACAGGAGGGGGAGGGATAGAGCCGAGAGCTGGACAGGTGATAGGCAAAAGGGGATACGAGAGGATCATGGGACAGGAGGTCCGGGAAGAAAGACGGGGGGGGGGTTACCCAGAGGATGGGCAAGAGGTATATTCAGAGGGACAGAGGGAGAAAAAGGAGAGTGAGAAAGAATGTGTGCATAAAAAAGAGTAACAGATGGGGTACGAGGGGGAGGTGGGGCCTAGCGGAAGTTAGAGAAGTCGATGTTCATGCCATCAGGTTGGAGGCTACCCATACGGAATATAAGGTGTTGTTCCTCCAACCTGAGTGTGGCTTCATCTTTACAGTAGAGGAGGCCGTGGATAGACATGTCAGAATGGGAATGGGATGTGGAATTAAAATGTGTGGCCACTGGGAGATCCTGCTTTCTCTGGCGGACAGAACGTAGATGTTCAGCAAAGCGGTCTCCCAGTCTGCGTCGGGTCTCACCAATATATAAAAGGCCACATCGGGAGCACCGGACGCAGTATATCACCCCAGTCGACTCACAGGTGAAGTGATGCCTCACCTGGAAGGACTGTTTGGGGCCCTGAATGGTGGTAAGGGAGGAAGTGTAAGGGCATGTGTAGCACTTGTTCCGCTTACACGGATAAGTGCCAGGAGGGAGATCAGTGGGGAGGGATGGGGGGGACGAATGGACAAGGGAGTTGTGTAGGGAGCGATCCCTGCGGAATGCAGAGAGAGGGGGGGAGGGAAAGATATGCTTAGTGGTGGGATCCCGTTGGAGGTGGCGGAAGTTACGGAGCATAATATGTTGGACCCGGAGGCTGGTGGGGTGGTAGGTGAGGACCAGGGGAACCCTATTCCTAGTGGGGTGGTGGGAGGATGGAGTGAGAGCAGATGTACGTGAAATGGGGGAGATGCGTTTAAGAGCAGAGTTGATAGTGGAGGAAGGGAAGCCCCTTTCTTTAAAAAATGAAGCCATCTCCCTCGTCCTAGAATGAAAAGCCTCATCCTGAGAGCAGATGCGGCGGAGACGGAGGAATTGCGAGAAGGGGATGGCGTTTTTGCAAGAGACAGGGTGAGAAGAGGAATAGTCCAGATAGCTGTGAGAGTCAGTAGGCTTATAGTAGACATCAGTGGATAAACTGTCTCCAGAGACAGAGACAGAAAGATCTAGAAAGGGGAGGGAGGTGTCGGAAATGGACCAGGTAAACTTGAGGGCAGGGTGAAAGTTGGAGGCAAAGTTAATAAAGTCAACGAGTTCTGCATGCGTGCAGGAAGCAGCGCCAATGCAGTCGTCGATGTAGCGAAGGAAAAGTGGGGGACAGATACCAGAATAGGCACGGAACATAGATTGTTCCACAAACCCAACAAAAAGGCAGGCATAGCTAGGACCCATACGGGTGCCCATAGCTACACCTTTAGTTTGGAGGAAATGGGAGGAGCAAAAGGAGAAATTATTAAGAGTAAGGACTAATTCTGCTAGAAGGAGCAGAGTGGTGGTAGAGGGGAACTGATTAGGTCTGGATTCCTCTACTGTAAAGATGAAGCCACACTCAGGTTGGAGGAACAACACCTTATATTCCGTATGGGTAGCCTCCAACCTGATGGCATGAACATTGACTTCTCTAACTTCCGCTAGGCCCCACCTCCCCCTCGTACCCCATCTGTTACTCTTTTTTATGCACACATTCTTTCTCTCACTCTCCTTTTTCTCCCTCTGTCCCTCTGAATATACCTCTTGCCCATCCTCTGGGTAACCCCCCCCCCCGTCTTTCTTCCCGGACCTCCTGTCCCATGATCCTCTCGTATCCCCTTTTGCCTATCACCTGTCCAGCTCTCGGCTCTATCCCTCCCCCTCCTGTCTTCTCCTATCATTTTGCATCTCCCCCTCCCCCTCCAGCTTTCAAATCCCTTACTCACTCTTCCTTCAGTTAGTCCTGACGAAGGGTCTCGGCCTGAAACGTCGACTGCGCCTCTTCCTATAGATGCTGCCTGGCCTGCTGCATTCACCAGCAACTTTGATGTATGTTGCTTGAATTTCCAGCATCTGCAGAATTCCTGTTGTTTACAGTTTCTCTACGTTCTCATCAGCATCAGATGGTCAATTGTGGTAACTGCTATAATGGCATTGGCAATATGTATCTTTCTGTTGCTCTGTGAAACAACCCCTTTCCCTAATCCTCAATATATTGTATAATATATAAATACATATCAGAGTTAATCAATGAAAGTCCAATACAATTAGAACTGGAATTACAATGAGGATAGAGATGAGCTATACTTATTGTCATAGAAACATACCTAGCTTATTTGTGTAAAACTTCATGTAATGTAACCTCGTGTAAAACAACTCAGTGACATCATGTATCACTTTAAATAGTTAATGCAGACTTCAGAAATGAAAGTTCTATTTATGTCTTGCAGTAGATTTAAAAATGCAATATGCAATTAAAGAGCAAGTTGATTTAACAATGCAGGTTTTCCCATTGCCCCACATCGGATGTTAAGAGGTATTTTTGTGGGTCATTGGAATTCTGTATATTTCTGCCAAAAACTACTTTAACCCAGAGTGGGTAACAAAAGTATCTGAAACTTAAGGAATTACAGGACCTTCTTAACTGAACACATTTAGAAAGAAACAAGATAAACAGAGAAAGAAAAACAGATGAAGGTTTGTGAGAAGAGGAAAAAAAACAAGAAAAAAATTAATATATTAGAACTCTTAAAATATAAAGCCTTCATGTGTATTTTTGTCCACTCACAAATGAGATTGAACACATGAATTAGTTTTATTCTTGGCTGATAGGTTGAATGGCATTGCATTAACAATTATTAGGCATATTAGAAAGGTTGCAAAACTTTTCATTAACATATTTTTGCTGTGTTTAATTGTTATTTAATGTGGAAATCTAACAAGATTTTAAAATTAACTAAAATGCTAAGGGTGATGTCCCACTTGTGCAAAGCAAATGTCAGATGGATGTAATTTGACCAGTAATTTCTGGATATTAAAAGCTCACTAAGTATTTTTTAACCCCCTGAATTTTCTGGATGATTTGCACTTTAATAAGGCTGTGCCTTCTTAACACCCCATTACTTTACCAACAAGATCTGGTCCACAGTGTTTTGCATTTTACTTATTAATATTTCAGTATCTACTGTCCAAATTAAATTGCTCATTAAGAAACTCTTCTTTTTAAATGCACAGAGATTTTGGATATAAATTTAATTCAGGAGCAGTTTTATCTCAGGCTCAGAAATTAACTGATTTTTAATCTGCAGAACGAAGTGACTGTGATAACTAAGCACTATGGATTTAATTGCTCTCTTAAAATTAAATGAAAAGTAATTTCCCTGTAGAGGAGTATAATGCCAAAACTGCATAATCCTCTCAGTCCTGGACTGGAAGATCCCTGAACGTTTATCTTGAAAGTTCCAATTTCTCCATGTAATGGTTCAGTTAAACCTTTAAGCTCAAAAGTTAATGGTAATTTTTTAAGGAAATCTTCAATATGTTTCATATCAAAGGGGAGAGGGTAAGCTATGCATTAAATACAGCCACAGATCCATTGAGATTGGATTAAACTGCAATCAAATTCTCTTCACTGAAAATTGGATAAGGTGGTTAAATGACAATCCATGTGTTCAACAGAGCTAAAAAAAAAAAATAATAATCTAAAGGAAAACTCCCCAAACAGCATTAATGTGTTTCTCTACCATTTCTAATTACTTGGAAGTGTTTATAGATCCAGAATTTCCTGTTCTTGGAACACCACCTCCAACACTTACTTATTTCACATTTACTTTGAGCAAATTTGCCAGGAGCTGGTTCCATACAGACTATCTGACCATAACTCTCATCAAATATGCCCCAGCCAATAAAGGTAGAAAACAAACTTTCTCAAGTGACTTATCCTGGACCAAGTTTTAGCCATCTGCTAAAACTGCCAAACAGAGCACTGGCACAAACCCAAGAAAATCTGCAGAAGCTGAAAATCCAAGCAACACACAGAGAATGCTGGAGGAGTTCAGCAGACCATAGAAAGAGTAAAAATTTGATCTGAGGCCCTTCATCAGAACCCTAAATAGAGCACTGGTTCTTCAGACATATTTAAAGGCATGCAGAAAATTTTAAGCATTAATCAGGCTACAAAAATGATCAAATCATTCTTTTTTTTTTACAAAGTTCAATTGAAATATTAAATCATGGAAATATAAAAACAATTAAATACACAATTCAAAATTTAAATTAGCTAAAAGTACCTGGTCCCTCACAGCCAATCACTTCCATCGAAACTACTGTTGTCACATCTCATGCACCAATTGTAAGAGGGAGCATGCTCAGCAGAGAAATTTCGGAAGTGAGAAACACTGGGGAGTTGATGCAAGTTTACATTCCGTTGCTGGAGTTCAGGATGAGTTCAGCAGCAGAGGTGCAGGATCCCCAGTGAACACTGGCCAGAATGTTCAGCGTTTCTGCTTCACCTACACTCCACTCCTGCTTCGAGCTGACGGCCTCTTATTGGAAACTCTATTCTATGGTTTCATTCAAAAAATCTGTAATCTAATCTCCATCCCATATTTTGAAAATACAAATTAACTCATTAGTTACATTCTTGTTTTGGTATTCAAGACATTGCATAGGCTTTATGCTTATAATCTAGGTCTAGGCTTCAGCATATTACTGAGGGAATGCTGCATTGTTGGAACTTCAACTTCAGATGTTAATTTGTGGTTACATTGACCCAATCAAAGGCCCTTTGGCACAACAAGTGAGTGAAGTGGCCTGGTGTGGAGTCTCCAGAGCACAGGATTGCAAGGGACTGCAGAGGGTTGTAAACTTACTCAGCTCCACCACTGGTACAACCATCCCCACCATTGAGTGTATTTTCAAGAGGCAGTGAATCAAGAAAATAGTGTCCATCACTAAGTACCCTTACCATCTGGGGAATGCCCATTTCTTTTCATATCATCAGGGAGGAGATACAGGAGCCTGAGGTCCTTCACTCAATGATTCAGAAACAAATTCTTCCCCTCTACTATTAAATTCCTGCATGTTCCATGACCCCATGAACACTAACTTGTCATCCCTTGCTTTGCACTATCATCAAACTTCACGTCATTGTAGGACAGTGAAAATAAATGTAATTTTGATTCTGATTATTGCATATTCTACTTTTAACATGAAATAAACAGTATTCTAGGCCTCAATTCACATGGGATTTATATTATTGCTATCAGTGGGACCATGTTGTTCATGAACTGAATGGCAATTTGCCTGTTTGATATCAACAATTGCATTTTTTAATAAATCATTATGTCTGGATAATCTTGATATGGGCTAAGAGGATGAAATTATTATGTAAATATCAGAACTTTGCTTACCAGTTACCTATTGCCATGTTATTGTTTCTCTTGCACATTAATATGTTTCCCTTTATATTCATGTTTAAGTATTTCTCCCATCTTTAGCATTTTAGCATCTTCATTCACCTCAACATTCTGAATTCTTTCTTAATCTCCTTATCTCATGTTCTCCAACCATTCTCGGTCACTGATTCCCAATCTTGTACAATGACTTTTTTGTGCCATTAATCTTTTAGCTTCAGTTCACACCATTTCTAATTCCATTTACAAGTTATTTGATAATAAACATAGTCTTCCTTCAATCAGATTTCAAAAATATCTATTTATGATCATCATTTGATTTAAGGCATCAGCAGTTACTGAAGCAGTACTTGAAGGGTAAAGAGTATATAGCGACCCTTTAATTAGCATTCAGTTTTATTTTGCTTCCATTATTCCGAGTAATAGTGCAGTGTATGTTCGAAGGCAGGATCTGCAGATTTGGTAGTGTTGCTAAATATATATCACACTGAATCATACATGTGTTATCTTTAAAACAAGGCATTGTATGTGTGGAGGTAGTCAGTAGGTTAAATGTCTTACATCCTGAAGCAAATATGGAGGTCCCTGACTGGGGATGAAACACTGATATTAAAGAAATAGACAATCTGGATTACTTCACCTTGCATAAATCTTTTTCAGTGGATGTGAATCAGTTTTTCTCCTTTCCACAGTGAAAAATATACATTTTAAAAGCAAAACTGATATTTTGTGCACTGACTAATTATGTGTCTGTCTTTTCTCGTTGCAGCTAAGCCACATCTCCATGAGTAGGAACCCTTTAGAATAAATTGCACCAGGGAACGAGCATCATCACCACTTCAAGCACCTACTGACTCAGAGTTACAAGCTCCAGATGGCTTTCGTGTTTGACAAGAGAAAATGTGGGTGAGTCATTTGGTGTGGATTTTTAAGGCGCAGGTGACTGATGCTGAACGGAAATATAAAAGGATCATGGCCCCTGTTGTCTCACTTCCTGCTGCTAATTTTCCAAAGCCATCTGTGAAAAGAAACTGAATCATGATCACTACTATCATGTATATTTGAAATGCAAAATCATTGGGATTTACTGGGGATGTCTGGTACCCATTTCTAACAAATATTCAGGTCCATAGTAGAACCAAAATGGGATTTTTCACAGCCTGTTTCCATAGAGCTATGCATGAAGAAGCGTAAGTCCTCTGTGCTTAAAGCAGCACTCTCCACTTCATTATTGAATGCTTTTCTCTAGGGTTATGCGAGAGTCTCCTGGTATGTCTTTCCAGATTTCCCTCTTCATGAAAAATATAAAACCTTGTAAGTTCCATAAAATAATAAGGGAACTCTCTACTATCTTGTGGGCAAAAGACCCTCAGTGGATGACATCTGGTCTAGTGATCCATACATGCAAGTATTACAGAGTAAAAAGAAAAGCTTCTCCCTGTAATTTTGTTCAGACATGGTGTTTTACAGAAAGTATAACTACACACGCTTCATGGTTCAGTAGACTATGTAGCAAACTCTGTAACAGAGTTCTGATGGAACCAGCCAAAATCTAGCGTAACTAAAAGTGAATATTCCTATTAACGATTTTCATAATTTTGGACATTAGGCCTGATCTCCACCGCTTGTCATTTACTTCTTGCATGCTGGGAGCTATAACTTTACTTATTAAAGAAAAGTCAGGTGATTCCAAAGGAAGTGATAATTTTCCACTTGGCATTTGTGAACATTTAAAACCAAATGATTGATTTGGTCTGACTTAGTACTCATTTCCTTCAAGCCCCAATTCTAACTACATCTATCAAGCACTGAGCTATGCCTACAAGGATCCATTAACAAAGTTAATGAATTATGTATGTGTATTAGCCCAAGACATTTCAAATGTAGCTTCACTTCATTTTTAGATTCGTTATATATATTTTAACAACAGGCTGTTATACAAAAATTAGAATTTAAAAACATGCACAAGATTATAAGAAGCATAGATAGAGTAGACACCCAGCACCATTTTCCCAGGGCGGCAATGGCTAATATCAGAGGACGTCCATTTAAGGTGAGTGGAGCAAAGTTTAGGGGAGATGTAAGTTTTTTTTTATACAGACAGCGAAAAGTGGCTGGAATACTCCGCCGGGTATGGTGGTAGAGGTTGATACATTAGGGACATCTGGGAAACTCTTGGATAGGCATATGGATGAAAGAAAAATGGAAGGCTCTGGGCTATGTTGGAATGAAGGGTTAGATTGTTCTTGGAGTAGGTCAAAAGGTCAGCAAATCTATGTGGGCCAAAGAGCCTGTACTGTTCTATGGTCTATTAAAAGGTGACTTGGATTTTTTAAGACAGAATAGCAATTTCCCCAGTAGAAACATATTCTCAAATGATTAGAAGTAGAGAACCATCAACTAACTAAACGTTATGAAAACATACAATATTCAACATTTTTAAGAGAATTCAATAGGGAATATATTGAGAGGAAACTTCCCCTGGCAGAATCTATGATACTACTGAAATAAGAGTAAGCCATTTAATACTGAGACGAGAAGTTTGTTCACTAAAAGTGTGGAGAATATTTGGAATTCTTTGCTCCGTAAGGCTTCAGTGGTAGCTCTGCGAAATGGTGTTACGGTAGTGAATCAGTCTCCAGGTCAGAATTCCCTAAAGTTTAACCTGCAGTTTGAGCTGGTAGTAAGGAAGGCAAATGAAATGTTAACATTCCTTTTAAGAGTACTAGCGTATTAAAAAATATCAAGGATTGACTGCTAGGGCTTTATAAGGCATTGGTCAGATCATATATAGAATATTGTGATCTATTTTGGGCTCTTTATCTAAGGAAAGATGTGTTGGGTCTGGAAATAGTCCAGATTGATCCCAGGAAAAAAACGGTTTAATATACAAGGAGCATTTAAAGGACTTAGGCCTGCACTTGTTGGAATTCAGAAGGATTAACAGATATAGAGTCATGGAGCACTAGAGCAGAGAAACAGGCTGTTTGTCCCATCTAGTCCATGAAGAATTGTTATTCTTCCCTAGTTCCATCAACCTGCAACTGCACTCTCCTCCTAATGGAAATATCCTCTCCATGTCGACCTTTTCCAGGCCTTCAGTCGGTTCCAATTCGGTAGGACAAATCAGCTTATGCAACTTCAACATAACATCTCAGTTCCTGTACTCAATACATTGACTTATGAAGGCCAAACTGCCAAAAGATCTCTTTACAACTCTATCCCATCCCATCCCATCCACATACTTATAAAAACTTCTCTTACGTTTTGATTTCAAACCCTCATTCACCACTTCTGCTGACAGAATCTGAGTGAAGTTGCCTGTCATGTTCCCTTAAGCACCTCAACTTTCATCCTTAACCCATAACCTCTAGTTCTAGTCCTACTTAACCTTAGTGGAAAAAGTCTGCTTGTTTTTAGTCTGGCTATATAGCTTTTACATACTCTGTCAAATCTCCCTTCAGTTTACTATGATCCAAGGAACAAAGTCCTAACCTATTCAAACTTTCACTATAACTCAGGTACTCAGTTAAAGTTAAAGTCTGTCCTGAGCCTTGTGGCCCATCAGGCCAGTGCTTATGCCGGTTTCTGTGGCTTGAAGCGACTGAGAGTATGAGACTTCCCCCCCGGATAGGATGCCAGTCCATCGCAAGGTTAACCCCCAGCATTTGCCGGTACCCATTTTCAGCTGGGTGGACTGGAGCAGTGTGTGGTTAAGTGCCTTGCTCAAAGACACAACACCCTGCTTTGGCCGAGACTCGAACCCACGACCTTCAGATCGCGAGCCCAATGCCCTAACCACTTGGCCACGCACCATACTCAGGTACTCACAAAATCCTTGTAAATTTTCTCCAGACTCTTATAATATTATTGGTATCTTTCCTGTAGGTAGGTGATCAGAGCTGCAGAAAGTACTTCAAATTAGGCCTCACTAACACCTTATGCAACTTCAACATAACTCTCAGTTCCTGTACTCAATACATTGACTTATGAAGGCCAAAGTGCCAAAAGATCTCTTTACAACTCTATCTACCTGTGAAGCCACTTTCAAGGAATTAAGGATTTGTATTCCCAGATCCCCCTGTTCTACTGCAGTCTTCAGTGCCCTTCCATTTACTGTGTAAGTCCTATCCTGGTTTGTCCTACTGGGACATCTCTTTAAAGCCTGATGAGGAAGAATTTTTCATCCAGGGTGTGGTGATTCTGTGGAATTGTTCACCATAGAGATTGTGGAGGTTAAACTGGTTGTATTTAAGGCAGAAATTGATAGGTTTTCTGATTGATAAAGGGGTTAAGTGCTACAGTGAGAAGGCAGGAGAATGAAATTGAAAAAGAATCCTAGTTTGCTGATGGTACGAAAATTGGTGGAGGTGCGGGTAGTGTTTAGGAAACAGGAAGGCTGTAGAAGGAATTACAGACAGATTAGGAAAATAGGCAAGAAAGTAGCAAATGAAATACAAAGTTGGAAAATGCATGGTCATGCACTTTGGTAGAAGAAATAAAAGTGCAAACCATTTTCTAAAAGGTGAGAAATCCAAAGATTTGAGATGCATAGGGACTTGGAAGTCCTTAAAGGTTAACTTGCAGGTTGAGTTGATGATGAGGAAGGCAAATGCAATGTTAGCATTCATTTAAAGAGGTTTTGAATACAAGAGCAGGTTATGTGATGCTAAGGCTTTATGCCAGTGGTTCCCAGCCTCCGGGCTGCAGACCGATACCGCGTCGCGAAGCATGCAGGGGTGCAGTGGTAGTCGGGATGCACCCAGTGCATCTTTAAGAAAAAAGCAGAAATAAACAAGCTAATTAATTAGGTGCTGCCCGGCACGTAAATGTCGGCCAAGATCAGAGGCGATTGCCGATTATGTAGAGCAAGTGAAACCTAATTAATTAGCTTGTTTATTTTGGCTGTTTTCTTAAAGATATGCTGGGTGCGTCCCGGCTACCACTGCACCACTGCATGCTTCATAGCCTGGTATTGGTCCACGGCCTGGAGGTTGGGGACCACTGCCTTATGAGGCCTCACCTTGAGTATTGTGAACAGTTTTGGGCTCCTTATCTAAGAAAAGAAGTGCTGACATTGGAGAGGGTCTAAAGGAGGTTCATAAGGATGATTCTGGGAATGAAAGAGTTATCATATGAGGAACATTTGATGGCTCTGGACCTGTACTCACTGGGGTTTAGAAGGATGAGAGATCTAATTGAAACCTTTGGAGTGTTGAAAGGCTTAGACAGTAGATGTGGAAAGGATGTTTCCCATGGTGGGGGAATCCAGGGCAAGAGGGAAGATCCTCAGGCTGGAGGGCAACTATCTATAACAGAGATGTAGAGAAATTTCTTTAGCCAGAGGGTGGTGAAGTTGTGAAATTTGTTACCACAGGCAGCTGTGGAGCCCAGGTCATTGGGTATATTTAAGGCAGAGATTGATAGGTTCTTGATTGGCCACAACAACAAAGTGGAAAAGGTCTGGGTATGGGGCTGAGGAAGGGGGAAAAAGGATCAGCCATGAGTGAATAGAGGAATAGACTCAATGGGTCAAATGGCCTCATTCTGCTCCTCTGTCTTAAAGAATCAGCAGTAATTGAAATGTGGAACAGATCTGATGGGTCAAATTGCCCAATTCTGCTCCTATATTTTATGAACTTACGGCCAGCTACTACCTTATAGAATGTTGAGCAGGCTACCACTAAGCAAAATGGCCTACTTAGGTTCTTATTTTTCTGTCTTCATTCTCATTTTCTGCCAAATATTTTAAAAATAATCCCATAGCATTGGTTGATGTGGTAGGGTGGGATGCATATGGCTGGCTGAGGACTCTAAATGTTTCAACAGTAATTCTATACAACCATGAAACATTCAAAAATATTTCACACTATTTTAATGTAATTAAATTGTGACTACCTTCAGCTTTAAAAATCAATAAACTTACTTAGAACTTGGTTGACACACTTGCTGCTGTTCCTCTCTAATCAAATGATCAAAATCCCTGTTTCAGAGCTAAATTCCCAATCATACTTACTCTATTGTTCCTTGGGGAGTCAAAAATCAGCAGCTTCAACCAGTCAAAATTAAAACTTTCAAGTCTGTGCAGGAATTTCAAATTCATTGTCACTTATTTAGAGAAACATTGCCAATTGTAGAAAAGATCAAAATCTATCTAAAGATTGTGGATTCTATACAGATTCAGATTTTTTTTTGGTAGTATTCCAGCCAACAGATTGTACACTCACTTTTTGTTCAGTGGCTTCTAGGTAACAAAGGGAATAATTTAAACCCTGTGCCTGCACATACAATCTAGATTGTCATTCCAGTGTGGTGATAAGAAATCAAGGATGATCATTAGTTACAGATAGTAATCAGAATCCTATCTTTCATGCTTAGGAAATTATTAAATTGATATTTTCCCTGCACTTTGACATCTATTTGGAAAGCATTTATATATCTGCAAATTACAAGTAATGTTTCATGGGTTTGTTGCTATTCTGTCCTGTCAAAACTGAATCTTTAATCAACAAGAAACACACACAAAATGCTGGAGGAACTCAGCCGGCCAAGCAGCATCTATGAAAAAGGGTATAATCAACGTTTCGAGCAGAGACCCTTTGATTTCCAGCATCTGCAGATTTTCTCTTGTTTATCATTGACTAAAACCCATCTGTGTGATGAATCTCATACCCACTGCCATTTAGATACTTCAGTACTTGAGACTGACTCTGTCATGACAGGAAAAATAGATGTGATAAGGTAACTGTGAATGCAGCTGTACACCAGGGTAAAGCTAATCAAACTGCTGCCTTACAGCTCTAGTGACTGGAGCTCAGTCCTGTCCTCTGCTCCTATCCTAGCAGAATCTGCACATTTTCCCTGTGATTGCATCAGTTTCCTGTGGGTGCTTGGATTCCTTTCCACGTGTCAAAAATGAGCAGGCTGATTGGCCAATTGGTACTGCAAATCGCCAACTGCTGATAGGTACATGGGATGAATAAAAAAAGAGATTAATGTTGGATTAATGCAAATGGTATGTGACAGTTAGCAAAGATTCAGTGACTAAAGGTTTGTTGCTGTGCCATTTAACTCTATAACAGTATTTCCATTTGTGCAAACCCTTGGATAAATTAGACATGCAAGGAAGAAAACTACAGCTGCTTGTGCCTTTTTCCCACTCAGACAATGTAAGGGAGATGCCCATGGTAACCAACAGTACATCCAGAGCCTTCTGCAACTAAAAAGCAGAGATGATAAAACACTGAAAATGAAGATACTTATTTCCCATGCTGAATATGTGTGTAGATTTTCAGAAGTGTTTGCTTCCACTAGTTATATAAATTATGAAGTTGGAGGTACGATGTCTGAGAGTCCAAGGCCAAGGACTGGAGAGCAGAAGCCTGTACTGAGGTTGGAGGCCTATGTGTATAAGGAGTTTTATGTGTGGGTCCCAAAATATTCAACACAACACAGAACAACACAAGTAGCGACAAAAACAGAACAAGACAAGGCAATAATATATCCTTTACTTGCTACTATCATGAAGCAGGATGTCCCACACTACCAAGTTCAGGAACAGTCATTATCCAACAACCATTAGGCTCCTGAATCGGTGTGGATAACTTCAATGACCAATCCTCTGAACTGATTCTATGACCTACAGATTCATTGTCAAGGACTCGTTACAACTCAAGTTCTTATTATTACTTTTGTTTATTTGCATTTTGTCTTCTTCTGCACATTGGTTATCACCCATTGTCTGTTTATGTATAGGTTTTCATAAAGTTTTATTGTAGTTCTTTTTTCTAGTAAATGTCAGTTTGCTAGAAGATGAATCTCAGTTAACATGTGGTAACATATGCATACTCTGAAAATAAGTTTACTTTGAACTTTAATCAGAAATGATTACCATTGAAGGATAATGTAATGGCGGAAACGATGACACATATTGTTCATCATAGAAACTGGTTTACATAATACACAAATGCCAAAAGTGAGTTGTTGTGTTCACTTTAAGAGATACTGTCTGATGTAATGATGTCAAAGGAGACTGCTTTTGATTTGTTCATAATGAAAGTAAAGGACTGCAGCATTTGTTAAGCACATAACACAACTCTTGAATGTTTTATTCGCAAAATCCTACAGTATCACGTAAGAAACATTTACAAAAGAACACAAATCAAACAAAAATTAAACACAATTTTTACAAGGAAAAACACGATTAGAAGGACGTGTAGCTACTTGTAGTGCCAGATGGTTCCCAAACCGAATAGTTAGAAACATAGAAAACCTACAGCACAATACAGTCTCTTCAGCCCACAAAGCTGTGCTGAACATGTTCTTACCTTAGAAACAACCTAGGGTTCCCCATAGCCATCTATTTTTCTAAGCTCCATGTACCAATCCAGGAGTCTCTTGAAGGACCCTATCGTATCCACCTCCACCACCGTTGCCAGCAGTCCATTCCACACACTCACCACTCTCCGCGTAAAAAAAACTTACTCCTGACATCTTCCCTGTTCCTACTTCCAAGCACCTCAAAACTGTGCCCTCTCGTGCTAACATTTTCATGCTGGTTGAAGGGAAGTAGCTGTTCTTGCACCTGGTCATGTGGTCTGTACCTCTTGCCCAATGCAAACTGCAAGAAGAGGACATGAACCAGATGGTGGGGATCTTTGATGATAGGTTGATAGGTAACGCCTTGTTGAGGCTGAGCCTCCCATAGATTCCATCTGTGGTAATGAGGAGTGTGTCTGTGATGTATTGGGCTGAGTCCACCACACTTTAAACTTACATTCCTGTGCATTTGAATTGCCGTACCAGACCATGATGCAGCCAGTCAAGATACTTTGAATAGGTGATAGTTCAACCACCAATGGACTGATGGAGCCTGCTGGAAATACTGGAGTTGAAAGATAGAGGCAAGTCATGAGCAATATTTGAAGGAATTTTAAAAAAAACGAATAAAAAGACAGATGGAGCCAGGTGAGGGAGGCTGGAGGGTAATGAATGGGGTCACAAAGGTTGCAAACCCTGGAATGCAAGATAATAATGAGAGCCATTAAGGAAGAAATGAAGAACAGATAGAGCTACATATGGGAGTGGATCCAGTAGGTGAACAGTGCGGGTAGTAGGTGAATGGCCAAGAAGATGAAAGAAATTAAAGAGAAAGGGGTGCAGGTGATATGGGAAGGCGAATAAAAATGAAGAGGACCAGAAGTGGATCAGATGGAGAACAGTGGGGGAGGGGTATTCTCAGCGTTATCTGAAGTCGGAAAATTTAACATTCATACATTGAAACTTACAGAACAATAGTCACTATCCCCAAAAATTAGCCCTTTGACACAGCAGCCATATCATCTGGCTGCATTCACATCTAATTGGTTACTTCATCAGGTACACCTGCTTGTTCATGGAGATATCTAATCAGCCAATCATGTGGCAGAAACTCAATGCATAAAAGCATGCAAAAATGAACAACTGGTTCAGCTACTGGTCAGACCAAATATTAGAATGGGGAAAAATGTGATCTAAGTGACTGATAAGGATGATTGAGTATCTCAGAAACTGCTGATCTCCTGGGATTTTTAGGCACAGCAATCTCAAGAGTTTACAGAGAATGGAGCAGAAAAAAAAACATACAGTGAGCAGCAGTTCTGTGGGTGAAAATGCATTGTTAATGAGAGAAATCAGAGATGAGTGGCCAGCCTGATTGAAGCTGAGAGGAAGGTGACAGTAATTCAAATAACCATGCTATTCAACAATGGTATGCATCTCTGAATGCACAACACATTGAACCTTGAAGAGGATAGGCTACACCAGCAAAAGACCAAGAACCTATACTCAATGGCCACCTTATTAGGTACAGGAGGTACTGAATGTAGATTAGATACAGTATTGCCTCTTCTTTAGAAGGACTATCTAGGGCTGATCCTGGCAGTGGAGAAGAGCAAGAGCAGACAGATCAGCAGGGGAATGGGAAGTGGAAATAGCATGCAACCAGGAACTTTATGATTCACTCCTTTCCTTTTCTTTGTTTGACTGTTTGTTGTGTACCTCAGTAAAGTGATAGCTCTTATTTTATCACTAGACTCTAAAATGAAGTCGTTTGAAGTCTTCTAGTTTATAGATGTCATACAACACTACAGCATAGAAACAGACCCTTCAGCTCATCTAGTGCATGGCCAACTGTTATTCTGCCTAGTCCCATTGATCTGCACCTAGAATAGCTCCCCCATTCCTCTCCTTTCCATGTACTTATCCAAACGTACTTTAAGTGTTGAAACAGAACCCATATCTACCACTTCTTCGAGCAGCTTGTCCCACATTCACATCACCCTCTGAGTGAAGGAGTTGCCCCTCAGGTGCCTCTTAAATATTTCATCTTTCATTCTTAACCTATGAACTCAAGTTCGAGTCTCACCGAGCCTCAGCGGAAAAAACCTGTTTTCATTTCCCTTTGTACATCTTAACTATCAGGAGTGAGAATGGACCCATGCTTCCAAGGGAGACTGTGACTTGAATGCAGCACCATAGACCGTTCATGATAAAGATAAAACCTCCTTCATTAGTACCATAACAAACTCCTCCATCAATATTGGTTTCAGTGTGCCTGACAGTAAGTTTCTGAATTGTAAATCCAATAAAGACACCAGGCAAGCTTTAATGAAGGACCTCTGGCCTGAACCTCAGTTCTCTCTCTCTGTAGATGATGCCAGACATGCTGAACATTTCCAGCAATTTATTGTTTTATTACAGATTTCTGCAGTAATTTATTTTTCATGAAGATAAAGTTGAGGTCAATGGAATGGAGAGGGATATGTCAGAGGAGCAAGTCTAGAGTATGTCATTTAGGAGAAAGAAAATGGATTGAGTTTTAAACTATTCATATTGGGATGGTATGAGACAGCTACTGTCCATGGTTTCAGCAACAATCATGTTAGTAACAATAACCGCAACCCATGCTCAAAAATTGAAAAGCAATAAACATCAGTTTTCCACTCTAGGTATCTGTTGGTGCTTCTGGTTGTAAGATCTTCCATTTATCTCCTGTGGCCTCTGATTATGGTCCACTCTGTTGTATATAGAGGAAGGAAAGGATCTGTGAATGCAATGTCTTGTGAGCAAGCTGGAGAAGAGCATGTGAAAGTTGGATATGAGTCCTGCTTTGGTCAATATACATGGAATTGTGTGAAGAGTGCTCTTTGAGACTGGTATTGAATTTGGCAGCTCTTAATTGATTTCAGGAAACAGGGTGGAGCATACATCCCTCCAAGGCTATGTCCTCACTAGACCGGATAATTCTGAAAATGCCGGTTTTGCGTAAAAATGATAGGCGTCTACACCAGGCGTTTTTCAAAATACCTCCGTCCACATTAGTACGAATATTTGGGCGAATCTCCTCCTACTGGGCATGCACAGGACACACAGAAAACAAGTGAAGAGGAAACGATATACTTGGTGCACGTTTGTCCAGTTGCAGATTAGAAAAACTTAAAAGGAAATTGCCAAACAAAAGACTTGATGCGTGTTCGTCAGAAACATCTCCTACAGCCACAGTCTCTTCACCGGTGAAAGGGGCGACAGCTACAACTAAATGCAATAAGGCTTGTTACTGGGCAAAAGTGAAATTTGCTGTTACCTCATTTGTTTGCCTTTACTTTTGCCATGTCTTTGTGTATTATTTTGCTATATTTAACATGTGCAATAAAACAAGTTACTGGGCAAAAGTGACAATTGCATCTATTGAATGTTTGCACAAGCAATACATTAATAATGTTACACAAGCATGACAGTGGACAGACTCAAGTGCAGAACACAGGCGCCGAGGCAGAGTTGGGAGGCGTTATCGCCATAGTGAGTGTGGAATCTGTTTCCAGGAGAGTCTTTACCCGAAGTCTTGGGTTTGGAGAAATTCCAGGAGCGATGCTAGACTTAGAACTAACAGTCCTAAGAACCATGAAACAAGGTTACTCACACCAGAGTCAACCAACAAACTGGCAGCTCCTTGTTGTGATCACTGGGTCTTTATCCTGTATTTTCTGATGGAAACCAGATGTGTGTAGTTAGTGGAACCTGGGAATGATTGGAAATTAAATGAGGAGATTGAGGCCCATTTCCTGAGAGCACCTTGTTAAATGTATAAAACATGTCTGCATCAGTGTTATCTTGTATTTCCATACAATATTACATTAGGCTGTTACACATCTACTGTCAGATATTGTTGTTGTGGTGTTGGAGATTGCGTTCAAGAAAACAATGAAATACCGCGCTGCCGCCACTATTTGCTCCGGCACGTCATGACAGTGTTTTTAAAATTAGCCAGTTACCCCGTATACATTACAACGTCCAACCAGCATTTTCAGATTTAAACACTCTGGAGAGCGTTTTAGAAAAGCTCCGTTTTTGGGGGAGGAAAACGCCGTTTCAGTGTGGACGGAGGGTCAAAGCGAAGAGAAAAAGCTTCGGTTACGGATTTATCCGGTCTAGTGTGGATGTAGCCTAAGTGTCAAAGGTGATGCATAGAGATCATTAAGAGATTTTGTTTCTAAGATGTAAACATTACCAGTAGCTTATTTGTGGAAACAGCTTGGTGTCTATATCAAAAAACAAAGCCCCACTCCTCCATGGACTGTTTATACTTCTTGAAACTTCAGGAAAGCAGCTGATATACCCCTCACACCCTGGATGTTTTCTCTTCTCCCCTCAGACAAAAGATGCAAGAGCTGGTAAACACACTACCAGTCTCAAGACATTCTCTGTCCTGCTGTTATAAGATTAGAATAGGATAGCAATTGAGCAAACCTCTTTTGTATAATAAAGATGATCTCACAATCTTCCTCCTCATGGCCTTGCATCATATTGTCTACCTGCACTGCGCTATCACTGTAACTGTAACACTACGCTCTGCATTCTCTTTCTGTTTTTTTTCCTTTCTATTATAGTGTAGGGAAGTATATGGTCATGCAGTTAGGTAAAAGGAATAAAGGCATAGACTATTTTCTAAATGGAGAAAATATTCGAAAATCAGAGACGCATAAGTACTTTTGAGTCTTTGGCAGGATTCCCTAAAGGTTAACTTAAAGGTTGAGTTAGTCCTGACGAAGGGTCTCGGCCTGAAACGTCGACTGCGCCTCTTCCTATAGATGCTGCCTGGCCTGCTGCGTTCACCAGCAACTTTGATGTGTATTTTAGTGGTGATTTCATTCCGTGTTCCACTAAGCTTAGTGAGAATAGGGAACTAATGGTAAAGGAACCCTTTGATAGAATTCACCCTGCAGTTTGGGAGGGAGAAGCTAAAGTCAGATGTAACAGTATCAGTGGAGTAAAAAGGAACAACAGAGGCATAAGCGAGGAGCTGGCCTAAGTTGATTGGAAGAGGATACTATCAGGGATGATGGTTGGATTTTCTGGAACAATTCAGAAGGCACAGGGTAGAGACATCCCAAAGAAGAATTCTAAAAGGAGGATGTGGTAACTGTAGCTGATAAGGGAAGTCAAAGTCAGCATAAAACCAAAAGAGAGGGAATATAATAGTTTATGATAGCATTCAAAACTCTTTCTGTACAAATAAGTTTAGATTTTTTTGCTGGGTGCAAATATCATAGACAAAGTCATCAGCTACTGCCCATCACTAATTGTCCATTAGAAGTGAGCTTCTTGAAGAATCTGTTCATTCTGTGCAGAAACAGGCCATTCAGTCCACTATGTCAATGCCAACCATTAAATGTCTTTCTATAATAATCCTCTTTATCAGCATTTGGTCAATAGCCTTCTATACTTTAGTGATTAAAGTGTTCAACAAGATACATCTTAAGTGGCACCTCTGTACCTGCCTCCACTATCTATTCAAACAAAGTTTTCTAGATCTCAACTGTCCTCTCACTGAAAATAAAATCTTCCTCAGATTCCAGTTTTCACTCAGATTTAATCTGTGTTCCTCTACTATTGGAAAATGTTTCCTACTCTTTACCTTGGCCTCTCATAAGCCTACTCTTTGCCTCTCATAATTTTCTATGCCTCATTGAAGTCCCTCCCAGCCTTGTCCAGTTTAAGAAAAGGAATACCAGCCTATCCAGTCTCTCTTCACAAGATGCAATGAAATGGTCCACCAAGGCAACATCATAGTGAATCTCTTCTTTGACGTCTTCAGAACAATCATGTTCTTCTGGAAGCATCAGCAGAACTATACACAATACTCCAGCTGTGGCCAAACAAATGTTGTATTAAGTTGTAGCATAACCTCCTTACACCTTGATATCCAGCTGTTGAAGACAAATAACCCAGATATCTTCTTCACCAATTTATTTGCCTCTTTTTCCACTTTCAGAGATCCCGGGAAATGTATAACAAGTTCCCTCTATTTGTCCTGGAGCATAAGATTAACCTCCTCACTACTAACAACCCTAACTAAGTGTTTTGTGTTATCTGCAGACCCACTACTTTATACTTTATTGTCGCCAAACAATTGATACCAGAGCGTACAATCATCCCAGTGATATTTGATTCTGCTCTTTGTGCTCCCTGGAGTACAAATTGATAGCAAATATTGAAAATTTAAATGATATATCATAAATAGAAAATAGAAAAGGGAAAGTAAGGTAGTGCAAAAAAACCGAGAGGCAGGTCCGGATATTTGGAGGGTACGGCCCAGATCCGGGTCAGGATCCGTTCAGCAGTCTTATCACAGTTGGAAAGAAGCTGTTCCCAAATCTGGCCGTAGGAGTCTTCAAGCTCCTAATCTTCTCCCGGAGGGAAGAGGGATGAAAAGTGTGTTGGTTGGGTGGGTTGTGTCCTTGATTATCCTGGCAATCTAATCATGCCTCTTAAATTCATAACCTGTTCTTGGACAGAAGAGGTTCCAAATTTGGGAGATCTTCTCAAAGTAGCTTGAATTAGTAATTGCAGTTACTAATATGCCCTCACACTTGTAGTTTGCACGCATTCCTATTTTGATTGTTCTGAAGGTATTTTATTTAGTGAAACAATTCAAGACCCTGAACAGTGATCTCCTTTTCCTAGTTTTGTGGTATTTTTAAAAAAATTAATGTCTAGGTTACATACTCAAGATTAATTGGTTTATTGTTGTCGTTAAATGTACTGAGATACAGTGAAAACTATTGTTTTACATGCTATCCACACATATCATTTCACAATATAAATATAAGACCGTAAGATGTAGGAACACAGTTAGGCTATTTGACCTATTGAATGTGCTCCATCATGGCCAATTTATTATCCCCCTCAACTCCATTCTCATGCTTCTTCCATACTCGATAACTTGGCCTCCACAGTCATCTGTGGCAATAAATTCCACAGATTCACTACCATTTGGCTAAAGAATTCCCTCTTCATTTTCATTCTAAGTGGACGTTCCTCTATTCCAGCCTATGCCCCCTAGACCGAGACTCACCCACAACAGGAAAGATGCTCCCCTCATCCACTCCATCCAGACCTTCTAATATTCAATGGGTTTCAATAACATTCCCCCTCATTTTTCTAAACTCAAGAGAGTACAGGCCCAGAGCCATCAAATACCCCTCATGTGTTAACCCCTTCAATCCTGGAATCAATTGCGTGAACCTTCTCTGGACTGTCTCCAATGCCAGCACATCTTTTCTTAGAGAAGGGACCCAAATCTGCTCACAATACTCCAAGTGCAGGCTTACCAACGCCTTATAAATATTTAAATAAATAAAGTAAATAAAGTAAATAAAGTAAATAAATAAATAAAGTCCTGACGAAGGGTCTCGGCCTGAAACGTTGACTGCGCCTCTTCCTATAGATGCTGCCTGGCCTGCTGCGTTCACCAGCAACTTTGATGTGTGTTGCTTGAATTTCCAGCATCTGCAGAATTCCTGTTGTTCACCACTAAAATAGATACCTCCTTTCTGAATAACTGAAGTCGTGTGAATTATTTTTGCAATGAAAACAAAGCAGGCTTTAAGTTGTTTATGGACTAGTCATAGGTGCCATTGTTGGTTAATGTATAAACAGTGTTTCATAAATTCTGCAGAATTAGGTTGAGGCTATCATAATCAAACAAATCAAAATAATCCTCTTCCCTTGCTACAAATTTGTTATTTCAGGGACAGATTCCTTTGGCTCAACAGCGTTAGATGGATGAATAACTTTTAAATGGCTTTTGTCCAAAAGAAAATAGGAATGTATGAACCAGCGTTTATTTTTCATGTGGGGAATAGTCCTGTTCCTAAGTTTATTTTCATTTATTTAGTAATAGGCATTATTGGCCAGGCTCTCATTCATTATTCAATCCTCATTACTTACTGATATCTTTAACCCCAGTTCCTTATTTTCAGTCATACATCTAGAATAATGACATCTTCTCCCATCAAAAACAATTACTTTCCTTCAACTAAATGTCTCTTCAACCAACTTTTACAACTCTAATCACTGCCACTGTATCCAAACATTATGGTTAATTTGACCACTTTGCACTACCACAGACTTCATTTATTTTTTGCTCCTATTGTGTTCGTTTTTTTAAAACTTGTGTGTAATTTTATGCTTAACATGTTTTTCTTTTATATATTTAGATTAGATTAGATTATGAGGACACACAGTCCTCTTTTATTGTCATTTAGTAATGCATGCATTAAGAAATGATACAATATTCCTCCGGTGTGATATCACAAGAACACAGGACAGACCAAGACTGAAAAACTAACAAAACCACATAATTATAACATAAACAACAGGAATTCTGCAGATGCTGGAAATTCAAGCAACACACATCAAAGTTGCTGGTGAATGCAGCAGGCCAGGCAGCACCTGTAGGAAGAGGTACAGTCAACGTTTCAGGCCGAGACCCTTCGTCAGGACTAACTGAAGGAAGAGTGAGTAAGAGATTTGAAAGTGGGAGGGGGAGGGGGAGATCCAAAATGATAGGAGAAGACAGGAGGGGGAGGGATGGAGCCAAGAGCTGGACAGGTGATAGGCAAAAGGGGATATGAGAGGATCATGGGACAGGAGGTCCGGGGAGAAAGACAAGGTGGGGGGGGGGAACCAGAGGATGGGCAAGGAGTATAGTCAGAGGGACAGAGGGAGAAAAAGGAGAGTGAGAGAAAGAATGTGTGTATAAAAATAAATAACGGATGGGGTACGAGGGGGAGGTGGGGCATTAGCGGAAGTTAGAGAAGTCGATGTTCCTCCACTATCAACTCTGCTCTTCCCTTCCTCCACTATCAACTTTGCTCTCAAACGCATCTCCCCCATTTCACGTACATCTGCTCTCACTCCATCCTCCCGCCACCCCACTAGGAATAGGGTTTCCCTGGTCCTCACCTACCACCCCAACAGCCTCCGGGTCCAACATATTATTCTCCGTAACTTCCACCACCTCCAATGGGATCCCACCACTAAGCACATCTTTCCCTCCTCCCCTCCCCCCTCTCTGCTTTCCGCAGGGATCGCTCCCTACGCGACCCTTTTGTCCATTCGCCCCCCCCCCATCCCTCCCCACTGATCTCCCTTCTGGCACTTATCCTTGTAAGCGGAACAAGTGCTACACATGCCCTTACACTTCATCCCTTACCACCATTCAGGGCCCCAAACAGTCCTTCCAGGTGAGGCGACACTTCACTTGTGAGTCGGCTGGGGTGATATACTGAGTCCGGTGCTCCCGACGTGGCCTTCTATATATTGGCGAGACCCATCGCAGACTGGGAGACCGCTTTGCTGAACACCTACGCTCTGTCCGCCAGAGAAAGCAGGATCTTCCAGTGGCCACACATTTTAATTCCACATCCCAGTCCCATTCTGATATGTCTATCCACGGCCTCTTCGACTGTAAAGATGAAGCCACACTCAGGTTGGAGGAACAACACCTTATATACTGTCTGGGTAGCCTCCAACCTGATGGCATGAACATTGACTTCTCTAACTTCCGCTAATTCCCCGCCTCCCCCTCGTACCCCATCCGTTATTTATTTTTATACACACATTCTTTCTCTCACTCTCCTTTTTCTCCCTCTGTCCCTCTGACTATACCCCTTGCCCATCCTCTGGTCCACCCCCCCCCCCACTTTGTCTTTCTCCCCGGACCTCCTGTCCCATGATCCTCTCATATCCCTTTTGCCAATCACCTGTCCAGCTCCTGGCTCCATCCCTCCCCCTCCTGTCTTCTCCTATCATTTTGGATCTCCCCCTCCCCCTCTCACTTTCAAATCTCTTACTAACTCTTCCTTCAGTTAGTCTTGACGAAGGGTCACGGCCTGAAACGTCGACTGTACCTCCTCCTAGAGATGCTGCCTGGCCTGTTGTGTTCACCAGCAACTTTAATGTGTGTTAATTGTAACATATAGTTACAACAGTGCAACAATACCATAACTTGATGAAGAACAGTCCATGGCACAGTAAAATAGTTCAAAGTTTCTCGAAAGTCCCCACATCTCACACAGACGGGAGAAGGAAGAAAACTCTCCCTGCCATGCCCAACCACAGTCCGACTCTGACCCGTCCAAAAACTTCGAGCTCTGATCAGCGCTCCGACACCGAGTACCGAGCACCATCTCTATCCGAACACTTCGACCTCAGCCTCGGTCACCAGCAGCAGGCAAAGCCAGGTATTTTGGGGCCTACCCTCCGGAGATTCTCGATCGCACAGTAACAACAGCAGTGAACCAGGCATTTCAGAAATTTCTCCAGATGTTCCTTTGCTTTTCACGTCTGTCTTCATCAAATCAGAATTGTCCACAGCCCCTATTTAACAGATACAATATCATTTTGTATCTTAATGTGATGCTTCTGCAAGTAAGTTTTTAATTTCAATTGTGCTTGCATATATTTGTGCAGATGACAAATATCTTGATGTTGACTTTGATTTTCACCAGTTTCTTAACATAATTCTTCTTTCCTCAGTTGATCAGTTCCCTGTCAACTATTTTCAAAAATCACCAGTAAATTTTATCCTTTTCCTTTAACTATCTTTGAAATTTATTGAAATATTCAAATGTTTTAAGTATTTTCATGTCCATTTCCTCAAGTTAGACAGCATCCTATTTAAATAGTCTCCTTTCTACTGTTTAATGCCTTTCCTATTGAACAAAACCCATGTTGAAACATTCTAACATTTTAAATAGGTTCACCATGACATCTTCATTTTTCTGTTTTCCATTTCTTAAAATACAAACAATTATTTCATTTTTGTGGCCATAGCTTTTAATCTATCTATTTTAATATCCTGTAAATACAAACTTTTAAATCCCTGGATTCTTTCATGTCACCAAACTTTGATCTGTTCAGAGTGTATGATGTTTTTTTTCTCTCTTTTTAAAATCTCTAAGTAAAAGTATTTCATGGTTAAAATACTTTTTCTATGTTTTCACTATTCAGTCCACTTTGTCAATAGAGTAAAATATACATATTTAGATTGTGAGCATATCATGGTTGCACATATTTTTCATCCTAAAGACAAATCATTATCCTAAATCAACAGCTGTGGAAAATCCTTTATAATGCCTGGAGGATGAATTTGATGAAGAATAGGATCCATCGAGGAGTATGAAACACCTGCAGTGCTAAACTCAATATGAGAAACAGAAGAAGTGCTCAGAGTATGCAGTACTGAGCAGGGAGCAGGTGCCAGGAGCCAGGAGCAGGCTTTGATAAAGAACTTCTTAAAGATGTTGCTTTTGATGTAAAGCATGAAATGTCTCCTGATAATGGAAGTCATAAAGGCAGAAACTATCAGGTGAGAGTACAAAGTGATGATTGCTCTCTAGTCCTCCAAATACCTGACCAAGCTCAGGTTGTAATTTTTTTTATATAAGATTCACTATTTTTTTACATTGTTTATGATATATCGCAAAAAGGTTCTGCACTGTCCTTCACTTGCTTAATTTGTTTCTCCAGTACTAACTTCGGACTTATCAACATTCTGCTTTCCCTTTCATTCAGTTTGGCATCTTGATCTTCCTTAATTGGCTTTATCTTTTTACATACCGTTGGGAATACATCACCCTTTCTGACAGTAGCATGAAGTTTACCATTCGATATCCTGCCCTTTAACATTAACAGGTTTATCACACATTGGTTATTTGTCCCTCAATTTTGTAAAACTTTACCTTAGAAAAGAACTACAAATGAAATGTTATTTGATTCTCAGGATGGCTCAATAGGTCAATGCATTCCATGATGTAAAATTGCACTATTCAGACCAAGTAATTGCTGTAACTGAATGGTTAATATACTCAAATTGTGCGTAAAATTTGCTTATGGGTTTATATAATTTGATGGACTACCACTATTTTGGCTCTGAATTACACTAACTTTTAGGACCAATAACTTTTCTAAATTCTTGCTAAATGAAAATACAACTAGGAACTAGAAGGGAAATAATTAGTAAACAACAGGAATTCTGCAGATGCTGGAAATTCAAGCAACACACATCAAAGTTGCTGGTGAACGCAGCAGGCCAAGCAGCATCTGTAGGAAGAGGTGCAGTTGACGTTTCAGGCCGAGACCCTTCGTCAGGACTAACTGCTTCCTTCAGTTAGTCCTGACGAAGGGTCTCGGCCTGAAACGTCGACTGCACCTCTTCCTACAGATGCTGCTTGGCCTGCTGCATTCACCAGCAACTTTGATGTGTGTTGCGGGAAATGATTAGTGTTGGCTTATTATTATCTGAAGAAGATATCCAGCAAGGAACAAAATTGATGTCAGCTATTTTGAATCCAAAGTAAGATATTTCCTAAGAAAATAGTGGGGTGAAGGGCATGTACTGAGCTGTACTGTTCTATGTTTAATGCTCTATGATCTATAAAATTAGACGACTTCACACTGAAATAGAGTATACTGTCAGAGAAGTTAATAGAATGATTTATGGCATTAAATGAAGCTGATTAAAGCCAATATACTCAAAGAAACCACAGAATTTTTAAAAAGTAAGAAACCGGAAGGATTTTCTTTGTACCACAAGACCTTGGACATTACTGAGCTGGAGTAAGGAGAGGAAACAGGAGCAGGGTAGGTAACAGCTTTATTGGTGCAGATGGCTGAGTCTCCTTTCACTAATGTAAGCAGATGGTAATGAGTCAAACTTGGCTGACAGCTGCTTCACTCAGTATTTGCTAATAATCATGGATATCTTCACAAGGTGTCAGTAATCAATTAAAAAGGATGGCTACTGAAGGACTGGAGGAATTGGAAATACTGTATATCAAAAAAGAATTGAGAGGAATAATGAACAGGCTGGTAGGCTCAGTTAACAATAACCCAGAAACAGCAGATCCACAGCATGATCTCAATTTTTCTATGTGGTTGCAATTGAAATTGCTGTAACGGCGACTCTTAATTCAAATGTACGCTCTAATAACCAGAAATGAAAACTGAGGGACATCTAGAAGAAAAGGAATAAGTGATACCTAACAATTCTCCTGAAGGCTCAGATTTATTATATAGAGACATTTACAGAAGTAATTTTCAAAGAAGAAAGCTATATTTAGTTGAAATTCATTTGATCATCAGTTCAATATATACAACTCATTTATTTAAGTCTCTCTGGCCTGAGATAAATTATATATTCAAACATGTATGATATTGTGAGGATCTCTGTTAGTCAGGGTCGGCAACGGATATTGTGTCCTAGCTGTCTGAGTGATTCGCCAGCCAGCCCACAAGCCAGGGCGGTATGATATGGAGACCAAGCTGTTGCCAATGCTGCAGGCTCCCCCTCTCCACACAGCTGATGAATCGAAATGAATGGTAGAGACCCATACAGTTTGGCCCCAGCGGCAAGGCAGGAGGTGCTAGTCCAGCACTGAACTCAATATTGGACTGCCTTATGGACTCCAGCTGCAGATCTTTCCCTCATAGTTTACTCCTGAAACCTTCCCCATGAGTGGGTATAGCCGGAAGACAGCAGAGGTTTGAGACCAGAGTTTTCCTTCTCATAGATGAGCTGCCATCCATGCCTGATGAGCCCATCTGCCTGAAGCGAATGGTTTTCAGGTGCCAGTAACCCGCCTTTACCCTTTCTCCTGTCAGTAGAAATAATTCCTCCAGGCTTAATAGCTAAGCCACACATGAAGGCCAGGAGCAGGACGTGGTTGTCAAAGGCTATTTGAGATGCAATCATTGGAAACATTTAATAGGTAGTGGGTGTTTGTCCCCACTACAATCCATAGGGAACCAAATATGTATGGCAACAATTAAATATTCCAAGTTACTCAACACTTAGACAGGACAGGAAAAAGAAAATGGAGAAACAACATTAGTAAGGAATGATCTTTGACCTCCTACAATCTCAAACACTGACTTGAATCTAAAGGAATGAATCTAGCTTGTAGGAGAAATATCAAGATCATTCACAGCTTGAGGGCTATTCTAGGCTGCTGTTAAACTTCACATTTTGACACTCACTTCCAAATTAGTACAGGCACAAAGTCTAATCTCAAGGAGTAAGGAGTTCATCCACTTTTCCTTCAACCCAAAGAAGGAAACAGGATTTTGATTGCATTGTTATCATTTATATTACACACATTTAAAAACAGTATCATGCCCTGTAACTACAACTAAATTATTAGTATTGTGCCATGTTCTCTTAAGAACAGGTTGCAGAAGATAATTTTATTTGTTAATTTGTTAAAAATATATATTTTTAAATTTCTCTGAATAATATGGATTTTTAAAAACTTGCTAAACTCTGACAGGCTTTGAGAGCGAGGCAAACACCATTCCCACTCTTGCTTCCTATTATTATGGGCTGTAGGATCAGCAAGTTCCAAAAATACATCCACCTGGAGCAACAGTGTAAGTATGTATGTCTGGAATAGACAGGCAGCTCATTCAGCCAGGTAACTGTGAAGGCAGCTCAATTCAGTATAATGTCCCTTCCCTCTACTTTCTGTTTCATTTCACTTATTTCTTGAATGAAATGTTAAAGGCTGAAATTCTATGTGCTGAAAGACAGAGGTGTCACATCATGTCTGTGGCTGGAAGTGAGTGAAACAACACAAGGGAGAAACTTACTTGACATCATCCTCACCAAGGTAGGTATATTTAATAGCACTTTATTAGGTCCACCTGTACACCTACTTGTTAATACAAATATATAATCAGCCAATCGCATGGCAGCAACTCAACGCATCAAAGCTTGCAGACATGGTTAAGAGGTTAAAATGGGGAAGAAGTGTGATTGGGAGATGATTGTTTGTGCCAGTCAAGGTGGTTAGAGTATCTCAGAAATCTCAGAGACTGTTGATTTACAGAAGTTTTCATGCACAACAGCCTCTAGAGTTTAGAGAATGGTGCAAAAAGCAAACAAAAAAACCAAGAGTGAGTGGTAGTTCTATGGGTGAAGATGGCTTGTTAATGATAAGAGATCAGAGGAGAATGGCCAGACTTGTTCATGCTAACAGGCAGGTAATAGTAATGCAAATAACCATGTGCTACAACAGTGGCGTGCAGAGGAATATCTCTGAATGCACAATGTGTTGAATCTTGAAGTTGCTGGGCTACAGCAGCAAAAGACCACGAACGTACAGTAAGTGGCCACTTTATTTGCCACAGGAGGCACCTAATGAAGTGGCCACTGAGTGTATATCTATCAAATTTAGCATCAGCAGAAGTAACTGTCTCACAGCCCCTCTATAGACAAAGTTCCATCTTCACTACAATTCTGTGCAACACTGCATTCATGAAATGTTATTTATTATTTGTAGTAACTAATTTACACCACCAGAGCCTGTAACTTCAAGGACTGACATATCCCTCCCTCTACCATTACTATGAATGCAGGGGATCAACCCCAATTCAATGAGAAGGCACCAAAAAATGAAACTGCAACACAGGGCTAGATGCATGCTAAGCAACAAAATCAGCATGCAATGGAGAGAGCCAAGAGGTCCCATGTATATAAGATCAGACTGAAGCTAACTGTAACTCAGTGGCATTTTGATTACCATATTCCCAATGTTAACTTCCAGGCCTTTATTGATCAGAAACTCAACTGCACCATTCAGATAAATACAACTGCTACAAAGCAGATCAAAGGCTGGGGATCTTACAGCAGGCCACCCAACTCCTAACACTTTTTGCCTTTCCATTATCCAAAGGCACAAATGAAATGACATACTTTCCACCCACTTGCATGAATAAAGCTCCAATGATTCTCAAGAAGCTTAATTCTTTGCATGATAAAGCAGCGACTTGTTTGGCATCTCATTCAGCACCATAAATATTCATTCCCTCCTGTGGCACAATAATTGCATGTGTTCCAATTGCAAAATTCATAACTAACTCAGGCTACTCCAGCAGCTTCTGTCAAACCCATGACCTCAGCAACAAAGGATAAAAGTAGAAAGTGTGTGGGAACAACATCACATGCAGGTTGTTCTCAAAGTCTAATATCATCATTTTTCATCACTTCTTACTAGTAATGGACCTGCTTGCACAACAGCACTGTGGAATGTATCTTCACTCGAAATCACCAGAGCAATACATACAAAATGCTGGAGGAACTCAGCAGGTCAGGAAGCATCTTATGGAGATGAACGAGTAGTCGATGTTTTAGGCTGAGACCTTTCATCAGGACTGGGAATGAAGTTAGAAGAAGAAGGTGGGGGAGGGGATGGAGATCAATCTGGCAGGTGATAGGTGAAACCAGGTATGGAGAAAGTTGAATGGTGGAGGAGGAGTGATGAAGTAGGAAGGTGAGAGATGGAAGAGGTAAAGGACTGAAGAAGAATCTGATAGGAGAAACGAAGGAGTAACGGAGAGCCAGAATGAGAAATTAACAAAGAAAGAAGAGGAGAAGCTCTCCCTCCTCCTTCACTTTCTCTCATGATCCACTGTCTTCTCTTATAAAATTCTTTCTTCTTCAGCCCATTAGCTCTTCCACTTAACACCTCTCAACAAACTGAAGTTCCTCCTGCAGTTAGTGTGTGTGGCTTGGATTTCTGCAGATTTTCTCTTGTTTGTTAGCAGTGGCAGAAGTGTGTTTTATTTGACTGGTGGTCTGTGTCCCATTATTATTCACCAAGAACTAGTGTTGGGACCTCTGTTGTTTATGACATTTACAGACGATTTGGACAAAATGTAAATGAGCTGATTTGTAATTTTACAGATGACACAAATTGGATGGAGTTGTGGATAGTGAGGAGGATTATTAATGGATTCAACAAGATATACTTATTTTGCAGCTTTATAAAACACTAATTAGGCTGCATCTTGACTATTGCATACAGTTCTGGTCACCCCACTATAGGAAGGATGTTGAGGTTTTGGAGAGGGTGCAGAAGAGTTTTACCAGGATGTTGTCTGAATTAGGATGAGAGTTATAACGAGAGTTTGGACAAATTTGGGTTGTCTTCTGTGGAGTGCTGGAAGCTGTGGGGAGATCTGATAGAGGTTTATAAGATTATGAGTGGAATAGATAAAGTAGTCAGACAATACCTTTTCCCTAGGTTTGAAGTGTCTGATATCGGAGGGCATGCATTTAAGGTGAGGGGGGTAATTTCAAAGGAGATTTGAGATTAGTTGGTGCCTGGAATGCACTGCCTGGGGTGGTGGTAGAGGCAGAAATATTAGAGACTTTTAAGAGACATTTAGATAGGCACATGAATGTGATGGCAATGGAAGGAAATGGACAGTGTGTAGGCAGGAGAGATTAGTTTAGTTAACCATTTAATTACTAATGGTTCAGCACAACATTGTAGGCCAAAGGGCCTGTTCCTGTGCTGTACTGTTCTATGTTCAATATTCTATATAGACCAATTGGAAATATGAGTAGAGAAATGGCGGATGAAGTTTAATTCAGACAAATATGAGATGTCACGCTTCGAGAGGTGAGCACTTCAAAAGCACTGCAGACGTTCCTATTTTTTTTTCTCTCGAGGTGAAATAATAGAGAAAAGTAGCGAAGAATTCAGTAGGTAGCAGAACCTTTAAGAGCACTGCTGAATCTTGGAGCACAAATGCACAGCTCTTTGAGAGTGCCAATACAAGTGGACAGGGTGATAAAGGGTACTGTACATATGGTATTCCAGCTCTCTTCAGTTTGAATGTTGAAAGAAGGTCAGGATATCATGTTGCATGTGTATAGAACATTGGTTAGACCACGTATGGAGACTTTTGTGCAGTTCTATACTACCACACTACAGGAAGGATGAGGAGATTTTGGGTGCAGAAGAGATTCACCTGGGTAGTGCTGGGATTAGAGATTATTGCCTACAAGGTGAGGCTGGACTAACACGGGTTGTTTTCTCTACAGCGTTGGAGGCAGATGGCTGACCTGGTAGGAGTATATAAACTTGTAAGAGACATAAGGAAGACAGCAAAGACACAAAAGACTATAGATGCTGGAACATGGAGCAACACACAATCCATTGGAAGAACACACAATCTGCTGGAGGAACTCAGCAGGTCGAGCAGCATTGGCGGGAGGAAAGGAATTGTCAAGGTTTCAGGTCAAAACATTGCAGAGGAAAGTGCCCTTTATCCTAGCATGGAAATGATAACTGGAGGTCATAGATTTAAGTTAAGAGAGAGCAAGTTTAAAGGAGATTTATGAGGCAATTTTTTTTTGCATAGAGGGCAAGTGCCTGGAACACAATGCCAGGTGAAGCAATGGAAACAGATACAGTATGGTAGCAAAGTTTAAAGAGCTAAGTAGATGGACAAGGGATGGAAGGAGATAGACTATTCGAACAGATGTGCTGTTAATAAGCGAAGATTTGATGGGCCAAATGGCCAGATTCTACTCCTTTTCCTTTTGGTCCAAAGTAGCATCGTGGTGGGCACAGACATTTGGGCCAGATAACCTGTTCCTATGCTCTGCTAATCTATATGCTTTGCTAGTCAGAACAGCAGGATCTGAGCAAATGAATAAATATCAGAAAGGTGGGCTCTCCCTTATCTACCTTAAAGCTTATCTTATCAGCTAACTATATAATGACCTGATGTATTAATAAGGTGATATCTGAGAAATAAAATTTATAAAAAAAATATTGCTGGACAGCTTCATCAGAATATGTAGCGAGAGAAAAATCCTTAACTGTTTAGGTGGATAAACTTTCATCAAAACTTTTGATAATTAAGAGTATCTGTGGCTGAATGAATCACTGTGCTTATTCATTAATGCTTTGGTGCCAGGATGGAGATGTAGCAGCAATGCTCTATATTTATTTCTGCGTCAGAAGGCTATAACAGGTTACCTTACATGTTCTGTGTGAACTTCACCTAAGTTAGTTAAGTAATAGGGTGACATGCTATGCTGGTGCCGGAGGCATGATAGCAACACTTGCATGCTGCCCGAACACATTCTTAAACTGCGTTGGTTGGTGATGCAAATGACTCCTTTCTCTGTATGTTTCGATGCATGTGTGACAAATAGTGCCAATCTAATCTATGTATGTCAGTTACATTACCTGGCCCTAGTTGAAAATGTGTTAATAACTATTAAAATGTTTGTCTTCAAGAAATGTAAAATATAAACATATTTCTATATTGTGTTTGTGATTATAATATCATTCTAAAGCAAATCTGATGCGTAGAATCTCAATGTGAATGATATTAGTTATGTAACCATTGTTCAAAGAGTACTAAATGCTTGTAATAATTTATCAGGCCAGGTAGTCAAAATAATAACAATAGAAGTTTCATTTCAATACTCTAATTGGAAAGTTATGGATATTGAATTTCATAAATCAACTTAACTTACCTCATTCTCAGTTTTTTTTAAATGAAGTATAAATAAGTTAGCATTTGTAAAGACTCACTCTCAGTTTGAAGAACCCATTTGAGAATCCTAGGTGGGAATACAGTAGTTATTGAGTAGTGCAGTGTATTGGAATCCCTCCTTTTCTCTTGAGACTCAGCTTTCAATTTAGCCAAGGCTTTTAAGAGCAGAAGATGGAACTATTTCTTAAAGCAGATGGCCAGATAACAACTACAATCAGTGGTAAACTGAAATCATTGTCCACATTTCAGCAAATTCTTAAAATATGTTACCACACTGGAAATTACAGTTATTTCCATTCTGGTGACATTGTTCTTTGTTTGTTTGTAATATGATACAGCAGACAGCTAGAACTTTGTATTCAGCTTAAAGCAGTGATATTATACATTCTACTTAGTTAATCCAAATATTGTGACATGTGCAGCTAACTCTGTTAAATAAAACATTGATATGGTAAGCTTAACATGTCAAGAATGTGGTGAACAACTTAAAGGTGGTTGCTATTGTTATATATTGTGTGATAAGAAGTCATTTGACAGGAAGTTGTTTGATCATGCGTGTAAAGGAGGAAGATGACCCAAGTGCTATATATGGAGAAAAATGCTTATATCCTTTCCCAGGATTTTACAACATCTGAAGAAAATTAGATTAGATTAGATTAGATTATGAGGACACGCAGTCCTCTTTTATTGTCATTTAGTAATGCATGCATTAAGAAATGATACAATGTTTTTCCAGAATGATATCACAGAAACACATGACAAACCAAGACTGAAAAACTGACAAAAACCACATAATTATAACATATAGTTACAACAGTGCAAAGCAATACCGTAATTTGATAAGGACCGACAATGGGCATGGTAAAGTCTCAAAATCTCTCGAAAGTCCCATCATCTCACGCAGACGGTAAACCTCCAGCGCCGCAAACTTGCTGATGCAGCATCCCGGAAGCATCCAACCACAGTCTGACTCCGAGTCCTTCCGAAAACTCCGAGCCTCCAACCAGCTCTCTGACACCGATCCACCGAGCACTTCGACCCCAGCTCGGCAACAGGCAATAGGCAAGGCCGAGGATTCGGGGCCTTCCCTCTGGAGATTCTCGGTCGCGCAGTAGCAGCGGCAGCGAAGTGGGCATTTCAGATGTTCCTCCGTGCTCCTTCACGTCTGTCTCTATCAAATCAGCATTGTGCACGGCATCCTACTTCACAGATACGATATCATTTGGAATGGCCGTGCGTGCTGCATTGTGCTGCCATCTTCAGCATATCAAATGCACAGATTTCCACCAAACTTAAGATCCTACCTAAATATGATGACCTATAGACCGAACATAATGGTAAACTGCAGGAATTCTCTCAAGTATCCCCACATTCATTAGGAAGAATACCTTAACTAACCTTTGTCTGCAGCATTTGTAACTTTTGGATCTTTCATGTCTATTTTATCAAATTCACATCTCATTGGGGAGAAGGCTGGCTATTTGTCTTTATACAGTTTCCTGGTTTAGAATTTAAGTTTTTTTTTTACAAACATTAATTTCAATTTTAAGTGTCATATACACATCAATACTTTCTATAATAAGCTTTATGAATTCTGGAAATTGGCTGATCAGCTGCATTCTATTAATAGTGGACAAGTTCAGGAATGATTATACCTTTTAAGAATGGATTAAAAGCAAAGCATAAATACTAACTGCACTATATATAATACATATACTATAACATAGAATTGTGCCAAGGCATGATAGAGGCAATATCAGGACAAGAATCAACTACTAAGCATGTGAAAAACGTTTACTGAAATGGAGTCTTAAGTTGCAAGTGGGAAGAAAGATGCAAAGACACATCACGGGGAACTCCAGAAGGTGGAGACCCGATATGCAAAGCTACATCAAACAATGAACCAGCAATAGAATCAGCTTAGGATAGGGCTGCAGGTCTAACTTAGACGACAGTGATAGATGGCCTAATGTTTTAATGAGTCTGAAATACATTTGGTGATAATGTGGAAAAATTACTGCACATGCTAGAATCTGAAACAAACATAAAAATGCTGGAAGAACTAAGCCAGTTAAGCAGCATCTGTGGATATAAAAACAAGTTAATGCTTTAGGTCAAAGGATTTGCAATTTTCACAGCATTACTGGAGAGTGGCAGTAGGAGGCGCAAGACAAGCCTATACATGTCTAACTCAAGAGGCAGCGTAAATAAGAGAGGCAGACCTGGTGTTACAAGGCAGAAGAAAAACAAAGTTTTGAATGTTCAAAGGTTAACAGAAGATGGTGATTTGCTATGAGAACATTAGCATTGTTAAGTTTGGAAGGGAAAAGTAAATTTCTGTAGCAAATAGACCAAGACAGCTCAGAGCCAGCTAAGATGGAAGAAAGCAATTCTTGTGATGGATAGGATATATAACACTAGGCAACAAAGATTTTGCTTCCTGAATACTTTGGAGTGTATCTTATGGATTGGGGCTACTGATCATGAAAATCACCATGAAATGTTCCTATCATACAGTTTTTTTTTAATTGCTTATGTCTGTTATTTTAGTTCATAACTCAAGACAGAATAACCAGTTCTGTTATTCTGTCATTTTTGCTGGTCCATAAATCAATCAGGTCATTAATGACAGACAATTCAAAGAACTACTCGTGGGACTGAAGAAACTCACACGGAAGGCATTCAAGGATGCTGAAAATTTTCTTGGCAACTACAGAACACCAAACTACATGCAGCTGGTTAACAACATGTTTCAAGCATACAAAACCATGAAGAGCAACATGCCACTAAGATTAATTTTCTGCATTCCCAATTAGACTTCTTCCCTGCAAATCTTGGCGCTGTCAGTGATGAACAAAATGAATGGCTTCACCAGGACCTTGCGGTCATAGAGACATGCTATCAGGGCAACTGGAATCCATCAGTGCTGACTCATTATTGTTGGATACTTAAACAAGAAGCCTCAGACACTTAGTACAAATGAAAATCATCAATATAACATTTTTAGCTTAGTCCAACTATTGCAGAGTGTCAGCACCGCTATGCAATTAAACATATTATATTCAATAAAAGTTAATTTCTTGTTTCTCTATGTGATACAATTAGACTGAAATTATATTTGTGTTCAGCTTCAAGTAGTCTATCATAAACAAATATAAGTTCTGAGGAAGCAACACTTTCGAAAAAAAATTGTCCAGTGTAATTGAAGCTTCAGCCATTATTAATGCTGAAATAAAGAAATCTTTTCTTTTATATCACACAAAAAATATAAGCTATTCAAATAACAAGAGAGGCAGTACTGTCAAAATTCTGGTAGATAATTGGCACAATGGGTAATCATTGTACTGACAACCAAATACCGTATATACTTGTAACCGAGCAATTCAGGGACCTCTTACCTTTTCTGGGTTAGCTGATTGGATTTATTTACAAATCCTGATCATGGCATTGTAAATAATTATTCACATCACAAAAAAGATAATAGTTACACCAGGATTATAATAGATGCCACAGCAGTGAAGCATTTAGCACAGCACTATCACAGCTCAGAGCATCAGAGTCTGCAGCTCAATCTTGGTGTCCTGTGCAGGGAGTCTGCCCATCTTCCCTGTGGGATGCATGGCTTTCCTCAGATACTCCATGTTCCACCCACAATCCAGAGACGTACCAGGTAGGTTAATTGATCGTTGTAAATTGCCCAATGATCAGATTAGGGTTAAATCGCAGTTGTCAGGGCTGCTGTGGCAGTGCTGCTCGAAGGGCCAGAGAGCCTACTCTCTGCTGTATCGCTAATTAAAAACAGATCACGGCTACCTTTATTATTGTTGTGATGTCAACATTTGCAAAATTTTTTGTTTTTTAGTAAATTGCTTATTATTGTCACATGTGCCAAGTTACAATGAGAAACATGGTTTTACGTGCCACCCAAACAGATCATTTCATCACATCAGTACATTCAGATTGTAAAAAGAAAAACAATAACAAAATGCAGAATAAGTTGATACAGAGAAAGTGCAGTGTGGGCAGACAATAAGGTGCAAGACCACGATGAGGTAAATTGTGAGGTTGATTGCACTGGAGAACCATTCAGTAGTCTTACAACAGCTAAGTATTTCTTGTTTGACAGATCATGTGAGATACGGAAAAAACATGCATCATAATTTCTTGGTCTGATGAATGTTGTAATTTGAAGGACTCTAGAAAATTATGAACAAGAAAAATCTAAAACTAACCAGAACTTATGACAGTATGTATCTAAATGAAGATATAATCACTGAAGAGTGATATTAGTTGATGGTGGATATGCAACCTTGGATTTGAGGAGGGAATTTTTTTAATAATCAATAAAAGTCAGAAAACAAGTTTTCAGGGTGGAAAGAAACTTTATTTAAACCAACTAAGGAAAATAGTTAAATGTAGCAGAAATGAAAAGAAAACTCAACAGCTCCTCCAAATTCACATTACATACATTATTAATGATACTAAACTCCGGCATAAAATCAGTAATATTCCAGAACTAATTACTGTGTTTATTGATATGAATAGTTGTAGACAATGCTATTCATCAAACTATTTTCAGTATTGCCAATGCATTTCCTGTTTAAGCACAATTCAAGTCATTGATCATCCTCAATATTCAAATCAGCTTCAAGTTGCAGTGACTTACAGAATACTTGCATTTATATAGCATTAACAGGACACCATGTCTCATGGGTAGATGACCAAGAGAAATAGCTTTTCGATGCTACATGAATTAATATGATATGCAGATCAGGCAGGGGAAGTGGAAATGAGCTCAGTCACAATCATATTGAATAGAGCAGATCTGAGCAGCTTAATCTAGTTCTACTGTGAATTTGTTCTACTATTATAAAGCTTCACACAGTAAATTCCCTTTAGACTAAATGCAGTTAAAATCCATAGTAACAATACTCTACATTGAGCAATGACGTCACTCATCAAGTAATCTGTTTATTGATTGTATGTTTAAGGGATAACAGTTAGACAAGATAAATTATAACATTAAACTTAGAAGCAGAGAAAATAGGAATATGAGTAAATCATTCAGTTCTCCAAGCCCATTTTGCTCTTCAAATGGTCACCAAGTTCAAAACCCTGTCTCTGTTTAAACCCTCTATTTCCAGGTTTCTTTTGCCTCTCTTTCATGATATGTCCTTAATTTTTTTATTATTTGGGAGAATTCTACTTTGGAACTTTGTGAGAAAAAGAGTGCTTTTAAATTTAGTTGAAGGATAATCTACTTTGGATAAAAGTGGTAACAGCATCATCTAATGGAAAAATAAGAAAACAAAGGGCGGGGCTTACAGAGTAAATGGTTGAGCACCGCTGAGGATTACAGATCTGAAAGACTGAAGGGTATTAATACCTATATCCTTAAAAGTGGTGACATGGGTAGACATAGTAGTGTTGAAGGTTCATTGGTCAGGGCACTGACTGCTGGAATTGTTATGATATGTCACAACTGTACAGGTCATTGTTGAGACCACATTTAAGTATTGTGCACCGTTTTGGTCACTCAACAACAGGAAAGTTGCCATTAAGCTGGAAAAGGGGCAGAAAAGATTCATCAGGATGACACTGGTGCAAAACGTCATAGTTATAGGGAGAAACTAGATAGGCTGCGACTTTTTCCCGGTAGCTTAGGAGGCTGATAACTTACTATATTCCAGTTTATAAAACCACTGAGGCATAAGTAAGGTGGATGGTCACAAATTTTCCCCACTGCAGTGGAGTCTAAATCTAGTGGGCAGATGTTTAAGGTGAGAAGAGAAAGATTTGAAAAGGTCCTGAGGCCATGCCGTGTCCTTGTATTTGCAGATTGCTGTGCTCATATAATGTGCAGCTCCTTAAAAATGTATGCAGAACATCATTCATTTGAAAGGTGTGACAAAGTAATAGCTTAGTTTCAAACATGAAGGAAAGCACACAGTTTGTAGAAATGAAGTCTGGTATCTTTGAAACCATAATGAAAACAACCTGGGCTGGCGTTTAAATTGTCCAAGCACTGAGTAGTGCTACCTTCTAGGACCTGGATCCTGGCACCCCGATAGGCCTGGGTTACCCTGCCAAAGCCATTGACGATTTCACCAAATCGGCTTGGCACTTGGAGCAATTCAAGCTCGCAGCTGGGTTAGGTGGACGGGCATTGAAACTCTTCCACATCGACTCCTCTCCAAATCGTTCACTCCATCTCCGGTAGTGATATGAAATCCGTGTGTGAACCTGGCAGCTCGACCATGTTTTGCCTCGTGATACCCCAGCATAGCCCATCCCGTGACCAGCCTTGCCTCTGCCTACCTCCTCACTGTCTGTTGTTATAGTTCACCACCAACTGCTTCATGAAAAATGTTATAAGTAATGCTTTTGGTCGATTCTCTTGCCTTATGATTTACCAGTAAGTGCCAGAGGGTCTTGGCCCGAAACGTCAACTGTGTATTCATCTCTATAGATGCTGCCTGACCTGCTGAGTTGCTCCAGCATTTTGAGTGTGTTGTTCTGGATTTCCAGCACCTGCAGTATCTCATGTGTTCCAATTTAATATTACCATTAGCATGCCTAATTCCAAATGCTCCAACAGAGAGGAGAATTTGATATGAATACATATATGAACCTCACGCACAGCGTCATTCAGTAATCTTCAGATTCATTGAAGTAGCTAAGTAGATTTTATGATCTTACATGATATGTTGAATCTGAAACTGAAAACTGCATTCTTTTACAGTTTAAGTAACTAATTTCCCTCACTGGGGCTTGAATATGAACTTGCTTGTTAGCTAACTCTGCTAACAGCCATATGACTCAGCAGTGAGAAGGCCACCTTTCATAAACAATATACGTCTAGGGCCAGTATGATTTGGGGTTCAACCAAACAGAAAGTTGTGTTGCTCTGATTAAAGAACATTGATTGGAGCGAATGCTGTGTACGTATTGCTCAGACACAATTATCAGTCATCAAGAAATAACAGATCATCTACAATTGTCAAGAAAGTATATTTACCAATTTTCACTCGAAGATCATCTCAAATGAACTGGCTAACTCAGGAGTATTGTCACTTCCTCCTTGGAATCATTTATCTGCACAAAACACTTCTTACAACGGGGTCTCTCCTTCAGGCAGCGTTCTGCAGGCATCCTCCATTGTTACCTGCTCCCGCCAAAAGCCCCCAAACCAGACTACTGTCCCTGATAGGCTGACGCAACATTCCTAAGTTGAACGACATGGCGACATGGCTCCTTACCTTTAGCCAAAGCCAAAATACTCTAACCAGCAGTACACACCGGTTGTTCAGGAAACTGCTAAAGCTAAAAAAAAATACCTCAGCATAGCAGTAGAAATCTTAACCAGGGCATTACATAAAGAAACATCATTGACCTGAAACATTAATCTATTTTCACCTTTCTAGACATTTCCCTGAGTACTGAGTACTTACAGAATAATTTGCTTTACTTTGGTGGAAATGCTTTCTCCATACTCCTCTATCAAGAGCTATGAAATCCTTATTGAATTTCTCAATTCACTGCACACAGGCAGGGACAGAACAGTTTGAAGAATAATTTAATTCTTATTATGGTTGCCAATACCCTTAAGCTAAAAGCTTATATTCCTTTAGCACTTTGACCAGTTGTAGTCAAACACTAAACACAAGAGATTCTGCAGATGCTGGAAATCCAGAGCAACACACACGTAATGCTGGTGAAACTCAGCAGGTCAAGTAGTAACTCTGAAAATGAATAAACAGTTGATGTTTCAAGCTGAGAGCCTTCTTCGAGACCGGAAAGGAAGGGGGAAGACGCTAGAATAAAAAGGGTGGAGAGAGGAGAAAGAGAACTAGCTAGAAGGTGATAGGTGAAGCCAGGTTGGTGGGAAAGGTGAACGGCTGGAGAAGAAGGAATGTGATCATTGCCGTTGTAATACAGCAAAGTTAAATACTACTTTAGTTCAAAGTAAGCCAGTGTACAAAATGCATAAACATCCTTTTAGCAGATGTTATCTGTAAGCTCCTTAAGGTTGTTATAACTGGGGTCAAGCCCCACTACCTATTAAATGCTCCCAATGGTGTACACCTCAAATAGCCTCTGACAACCAGGTCCAGCTCCTGGCCTTTAAGTGTGCCATAGCTACTAAGTTTGGTGGAACAGGAGATGGACAGAGGCGTGTTACAAGCACCTTAAAACCAGTTGCTTCAGGCAGAGGGGGCTCGTCAGCCGTGGTTGGCAGCTCATCGACGAGAATGAAAACTCTGATCTCAAACACCAAGGGAAAAATTTGGAGCTGGAGTCCTATGTTGAGTTCAACACTGATTGGCAATTCCTGCAGAGCTGCTGGTGCCAAGCTGTATCATTCTCTGCTGGGTTTATCAGATGTGTGGAGGGGTAATTTGCCATACGGGCAGCAGCTTGCTCTCCATATCATACTGCCCAGGCCTGCATATCTGGACAGACAGGACGCAAAATCCATGGTCAACCCTGTCTGATGGAGACCTCACACATCTGTTAGATGATAACTGTTTGGAATAATCTGCCCACTGTAAAAATTACTTTAAATGCTAGACTGCATAAGGACATAAACTGCAGATCTGAGAATACAATGCCTCTTCAAATCTTTATTTGTGAAATGTTTTTTACCTATCCCATGAAAGGCATGAAAACTTTACAGCTTTTTAGAGCACTAGAATTGCCAGTTATTTCCCTATAGTAATTCCAGGTAGTCAACTACCCTTTAATCCTGAGGAGAAGGTAAAGGCGTAATATAAAGCCTGTGACATGTCCTTAGAAAAGTTTATTTTATTTAGAGATGCAGCACAGAATAGGCCCTTCCTGCTCAGTGAGCTACACTGCCCAGCAACCCATCTAATTGACACTAGCCTGATCACAGGACGATTTAAAATGACCAATTAACCTACTAACGAGTATGTCTTTGGATGGTGGGGGGAGTTGGAGCACCTAGACAAAAGTTCACGCACACACAGGAAAAGCCTTTTGACAGAGGATGCCGGAATTGAACCCCAATCTCTGATGCCCAGGCTATAATAGCATTGCGCTAACTGCTTAACTACCGTAAATATATGCTGCTGAAAATTGCAGTTATCGGATACAGGGATGTTTATTACAACTCTTAAGAACACATCTAGTTTACCTAATATGATTCTTAATGGACCCACTAACAAAATGGTTTATCCCCATAATTGTACACAAAAACAGTACAAAGCTTTTTGCACAAAACCACATACAGAATCAGTTAGGTACCTTCCTGTCAACTAGATAACCACAAGATACAGAATAAGAGTAAAGGGTGAAAATAAATTGGTAAGACATTTTGTTTGAATTATTCAAAGCAGAAAGTCTTTAATGATGAAAAAATGTATATTAATGCTTCTACTCAGTGAGATAGTAATACATTTCATAACCAATGCAAATAAAATTATAAAGTTATATTAGTGATCAGCTGGAAAAGAAAGATAAATAATTTTATTTGAATCATATGTAATAAGCCACTGTTAAGATATGTTAATTCGATGATAACACTTAGCACCGGTAGTTAATTTACTGAACTAGCAATCTATGGCACTTGAGTATATTCACTACACATGTGATCAAATCTATTATTGCAGCTGGGCCATTTAATTCAATAGATAAACTAAATTAAGGTTAAAAGTTTATGATAGTGATGATGACCAAGAGGGACTAAATTATTGTAAAAGCCCAAGTGATTCACTAAGACCATTAAACAATCTAATATACTTTCTGTGTTTTGACTGAGTATGACCTCAGTTCCATGGTTCCATGGTTAACATGGTAGACTTTAAACTATCTTTTTAAATAGCCCAGTAAGTCACTCGGTTCAAGGGCAATTAATGCTGACCTCAGTACAATGGCCATAAATGATTAAAAAATAAGTCCTTAACACTTAAAGGCATTTAAAAGTGGAAGGTGAGTGCACATCAATTACCTCATCAGTCACAAATGCTCTGTCTAATTGCTGGGTCTTGCACCCAGTGTTTCTGGAGCTGGCTTCAAGTTTTAAATGATTTAATGCAATGTTTATTAAGCTTTTCTAATGTCTTATGGATGAATTCACAAAAGGCTATTTGCAAAATTAAACCCATCAGATTAAAGGAAAAGATGATAATATGAATTCTAAATTAGCTACGGGACAAAGAGCAGATAGTAACATTCAGCAGATTGAGGAATGAGTACACTTCTAAAAGTTTCAAGAACATTGTGTTTTTGCATTGTGTTACAACCAGGATATGAGGGAAACAATTTCAAAGAACACAGGTTGCAAGAAACTCAGAATTGTACCAAACAGAGTTAGGAAGAAAGTTCAGAAAGATAGAGGCAGACTGATGGATTAAGTACATAGAACATAGAACATTACAGCACAGTACAAGCCCTGAGGCCTATGATGTTGTCCCAAACATTTTTAGCTACTCTGAAATCAATGTAAACTTCCCCTCATACAAAGTCCTTCATTTTTTTCTATCATCCATGTGTCTGTCTAAGAATTCCTTAGATGTCCTAAATGTATCTGCAAATACCACCACTCTTAGCAGTGTGCTCTACACATGCACCACTCTCTGTAAGTTTCTCTGAACACCTTAAAGTTATATCCCCTCATATTAGCCATTTACGCCCTGGGGAAAAAATGTCTGGTGTAGATGATATTTCAAAGTTCAAACTTCAAAGTAAATTTATTATCAAAGTACATATAGGTCACCATATACAATGTGCATACTCAATAAATCCATAGAATAATAACCATAAGAGAATCATTGAAAGACCACACCAACCAATGTGAAAAAGATAACAAACTGTGCAAAAACAAAAAGAAGGAAATAATAATAACAAATAAATAAACAATAAATATCAAGACATGAGATGAGGAGTCCTTTAAAGTGAATCCATAGGTTGCTGGAGCAGCTCAGTGTCAGGGCAGGTGAAGCTGAATGAAGTTATCCACTTTGGTTCAAGAGCCAGATAGTTGAAGTGTAATAACTGTTCCTGAACTTGGTCATGTGAGCCCTGAGGCTTCTTTGCCTCCTGTGCCTTCTTCTTGATGGAAACAGCAAGAATAGAGCATGTCACAGCCTGGTATGGACACATCAAAGGTACATTTAATATCAGGGAAATGTATACAATATACATCCTGAAATGTTTTTACTTTGCAACCGTCTACGAAAACAGAGGAGTGCCGCCAAAGAATGAATGACAGTTAAATGTTAGAACCCCAAAGCTCCCCAACGTGTAAGCAGCAACAAGCAACAATCCCCGCTCCCCACACCAGCAAAAAAAAAGCATCAGCACCCGCCACCGAGCACTCCAGTGTGAACAAAGCAACAGCAAAGACACAGACTTGAAGTACCCCAAAGACTACTTGTTCACCTGGTATTCAACATACCACAGGCTCTCTATCTCCCTAATAAGAGAGAAAGAGGTGTCTCTGCTTCACAATGAGAGGGGAGACATAACAATCAACTCACTGGTGTACGATGTTAAAAGTCTGTTGTGTTTTTTTTTCTAAGCTCTGTGCCCAAAGATCTCAGGTCTCTAGGCACACAGCCAAAGATCTTCTGTCTCCAACAACACACTGATATCTGCAGAGGCACTGACCTCCAATTCCCCTGTCTCCAGAGCTACAAAATCTCAGTCCTTCAAAGGATCTTAGGCATGTCGAACAATGGCCAATTGTGAAATCCAGAGAGCGCGTCCCATTCCCGCAAAGGACTGTAGTCAGCGTTCAACTCCTGGTCAGGATCTTCAAAAGAATGCTGAAAGGGAAAAATAGAGATATTAAAGATGGGAATAGAACTGTTTCCAAAGATGCAAACAAAAGAGTCGCCACTGGTGCCATTAATCCTCCTAACCTCCTCAATGCCCTTGTATGGAAAGATTACCATAAGTAGTGGATAGGGCCAGTTCATCACAGTTAAAGCACTCCCCACCAATGAGCAGATCTATATGGAGTGCTGTTGCAGCAAAGCATACATCATCAAGGTCAGACACAATCCACAATATCATTTCTTCTCTCTGTTGCCATCAGGAAGAAGGTAAAGGAGCATCAGATCCAAAAACATAGGTTCAGGAACAGTTATTACCCCTCAGCTATCAGGCTCTTAAACCAGAGGGGATAACTTCCATCACAGATCTATTACCAGAAAATATGAACTCACTTTCAAGAACTCTTCACCTCACATTCCTGAGAAATATTGTTTGTTTGTTTATTTATTTATTTATTTATTTATTTATTATTATATTTTTACTTTACTCGGCTCAAGCTGTAAAACCTGAGGTACGGGCATAGCCAAGCAAACTTGTTTCTCAATTGCTAGGAACTGTTGGACTAGTGGTGTTTAGTGCTATGGTTTTCTGAAGATTTACAGAAATATTGCTGTGTAGGCCAATTGTTTAATGCTATTGTGTAGTGACCTTGGGATGATACCAGTTGTAGATATTACTTCTGGGATGTTTACCCTGTTCATATTCCATAGTCTTTCAATTTCCTCTTGTAACTCAGTATATTTATGGTGTTTTTCATTTATTGATTTCTGTATGTACTGAGGTTATGGAATGGCTATATCTATTAAGTAAGTTGTTCTTGCTCGTTTATCCTGTAATCTTATATCCAAACAGACATCATGGATTGTCTTATCTGTAAAAATTGAACGGTTGTAATATAATTTAGAAAACTCTCTAAAGCTGGATCAGGCTTGTATTTATATTAAAGTATGGTGTCCTTTATGAGTCTTTATTTTAAATCAAGATTTTGGTGAATGATGTTTGTCACTTGATTGTGCTTGTGTAAGTAATCATCATGAGTTAAACAGCTACAGGATCTGGTAGTATGTTGGATTATTTCTGGTTTCTCTTGACATTTTCTGCATTTATCGTCTTGAATTTGTTGGTATTTTATCATGTATTTTTGATATTTTTTGATCACTTTGAATGCTAAGTATTGCCTCAAGGGACCCCCCTATTTCTAAGAAGAGGTTCTGAATTCTGAGCCAGGCATTCAACGCTTTATAGTCAACAGCCGGTCTGCTCTGATCATGGGATGCCTTCCATGAAGGGTCCTGCTCCTCCATTGCTTAACTTTATCTTCTGTAGAGAGAATTTCTTCATTTTTCTGGATCGTGCTTTCATTTAAGTTTAGTGGTATATATTTCTTATCAGGATTGCTAATGTTCACATGGTGTGCTGAATCCTCTTTTCGTTGATGATAATATATCTTTTCCTTGGTAGTGTTCAACTAAGTATGTTCGAGTGTACATAGTGGCTTTTAGAATTTTAGTTCTTATTTTTCTTTGTATATTTTCCAGATCAGTTAAGGACCAAGATACTATGCAAAACTAATATGTTAATTTGGGTACAGTGAAAATATTTATTGCCTTTGTTATATTTTTACTATTGAGCTCTGTTTGGCAGATTTTCTTAAACTTTGAAGTAAATTCTGTCAAAAGTTTTTCCTTTAGTGAACTATGATCTATTTTCTTTACTTATTGATATCCGAGATATTTATATGTTTCATATTCATCCATTGGTTATATTGTATCCTGCTGCTCTTTTTATATTCTACCAGCTCTGTTGCATCTTTCTTTATGTTTAGTGTTCTGTACTCATCTAGTCCAAAGTTCATGTTTACATCTTTAGAAAGTAATTCTACAATTTGAATTAATTGCTTGAGCTTTAATGATGAAGGAGCATATAATTTCAAATTGTCAATGTATAGAAGATACATTTTGAGATATATTTTGTTTCTCTAATTTGATAACCTGTTTTCATCCAATTCAGTAAATTAGAGAGTGAGTTTAAAGCTAGACAGAGACATAGTGGGCTTATGGCATCCTTTCTGCTCTTCTGTAACTATATTATGGATATTGGTGTGAGTGGTATTTAGCTGTGAGATGCAGGATGTTACAATTTTTATATAGTTTGTAAACAAGTAATATGAAGACATTTTGATGCATCTTTTGTGATTTCTTCTTTAAGTAAGAGATATTTTTATCTTATTATAATTATAATTATCATTTTTTTTTCTTTTTTTTTCTTTTTCTTTATACATTTGCAGCTTGCTGTTTTTTTTGTACATTGTTTTTTTTGTCTGTCCTTTTGGATGCAGACTTTTATTGATTCTATTGTGTTTCTTGGACTTACTGTGATGGCTCACAAGAAAATAAATCCAGGGTTGTATATGATGAAATATACAGTGGGTACTTTGATAAATTTGCTTTGAACTTTGACAATTCCAGTCAGTGGGATGAGTTGAAGTGTAACATTGGAGCAAACTTGAAAAGGGTGATGAATACAAGACTCTTCATGCACAATGTGGAACAAGGCAGATGATCTTGTTGTGCAGTTAGAGATTGGCAGCTATGACATTGTGGCCATCACTGAGTCATGGCTGAAAGAAGATCATAGTTATGAGCTTAACATACGAAAATGCACATTGTAAGAAAAGGACAGGCATGTAGGTGGAGTTAGTGGGGGTGACTCTGCTGGTATAAATTGAAATTATATCATTAGAAAGAGGTGACATAGAATCAGAAGATGTAGAATTCATGTGTAAAGAGTTCAGAAACTGCAAAGGTCAAAAGACCCTGATGGGAGTTCATAACAGGCCTCCAAATTGTAGCTAGTATGTGGGATAGTAATTACAAAGAGAGATAGAAATGGCATATAAAGAGGGCAATGTTACGAATGTGATGGGAGATTTCAATATTTGGGGAGATTGGAAAAATCAGGTTGGTGCTGGATCTCAAGAGAGGGAATTTGTAGAATGCCTATGAGATGGCTTCTCAGAGCAACTTGTGGTTGAGCCCAGTAGGAGAAAGGCAATTCTGGAGTGGGTGTTGAGCATTGAACCAGATTTGATTAGGAAACTTAAGGCAAAGAAACCTTTAGGAGGCAGTCATCATAATATGATAGAATTCACCCTGCAGTTTGAGAGGTGGAAGATAAAGTCAGATGTATAATTACAGTGGAGTAAAGGGAATTACAGAGGGATGAGAGAGGAACCAGCAAAGTTGATTAGAAGGGGACACTACCAATGATGACAGCAGAACAGCAATGGCTGGAGGTTCTGGGGCAGTTTGGATGGTGAAAAATGTATATATCCCACAGATGAAGCAGTATTCTGAAGGAAGGATGAGGCAACTGTGACTGAAAAAGACAACATGGAAAAAGAGGGATCATATAATATTGCAATAATTAGTAGGAATTTAAAGTATTAGGAAGCTTTTAAAAACCAACTAAAAAGCTGTAAGGAAAGAACCAATAAAATATGAAGGTAGCTTAGCCAATACCATAAAAGAGGACAGGAAAAGTTTTTTTTCCAGATGTATAAAAAGTAAAAGAGAGGTGAGACTGGATATCACACCAATGAAAAATGATGCTGGAAAGGTAGTAATGGGGAATAAAGAAATGGCAGATGAACTTAGTAAGTATTTTGCACTGGTCTTCACTATGGAAAACACTAGCAGAATGCCAGAAATTCGAGAATGTCAGGGGGTAGAAGTGAGTCTCGTTGCTATTACAAAGAAGAATATGCTTGTGAAGCTGACACATTTGGAAGTAGATAAGTCACCTGGACCAGATGAACTACAATCCACAGTTCTGAAAGAGGTAGCCAAAAATGATTGTGGAGGCATTACTAATGAACTTTCAAGAATCGCCAGTTTCCAGAATGGTTCTGGAGGACAGCAGATTTGCAACTGCAACTTTCTAACAGGTAGACTATTTTCTAACAGGAAGAAAATTCAAAAATCAGAAGTGCAAGGGAGCTTGAAAGTTCTCGGGCAGCATTCCTTAAAGGTTAACTTGCAGGTTAAGTTGCACAAAAAAACCTGCACAAATATGAAAACACGAGGAATTCTGCAGATGCTGGAAATTCAAGCAACACACATCAAAGTTGCTGGTGAATGCAGCAGGCCAGGCAGCATCTCTAGGAAGAGGTACAGTTGACGTTTTGGGTATTTGATAAATGTCCCTCACCAACTATTGTCATAAGAGGACGGCTATCAAGGGAGAGAAGAAATTCAGGTCTGGAGCATAAAAGACATTTTATGTACATGATGGTCTTAAATCATTCTGTAATGCAGAAGAAGAATTCAGCGTGCCGAAAGCAGCACAAGACATGTTGGTACAGTCTAACCTCAGACTGCATAAGATCACATACAGCAGTACTTCGATCATGCAATGTTTCCCATCCAAAGATGTGGCCAAAGGTCCAGAGAACCTTGATCTTGAACAGAACCTCCCTCCTATACAGTGCATTCCAGGTCACTGATACTGAAAAACTCTTTTCATGTTGTGGCGTGCTATTAACTATCAACGGTGTATTTGACCATCTCAGAACTGCTGCTCTGGTCAGTATCCAGGGATGTTTCATGCTAAGAGAGTTGACCTCAGTCACTTGTAGATGGGATACCCCACCTCCTAACGAGAACCATGGCATTGGAAGCAGTGGGCTTTTTCTCTTCAGGATCTTAAAGGCTTGAAAATTCCAAGAATCTACACATTTATTCCATTATCTGCAGTCCAAAAGGAAGAGGTTTGCATCTCCTGTGATGCGTCAACTAAAGCTATTGCCTGCTGAGCATACCAGAAGGTCACAGAGGTTGAATTCATCCTGGGCAAAGCAAAACTTGCTGCTGAACCAGATCTCACCATACCAAAGCTTGAACTAGGTGCTGCAGTTTTAGTAGTTGAGATGGCAGACTGTAAAAGAGGTAATTCCTGTACAAGATTGGCCAAAGACAGCCTTTGCAATGGTTGGCATATTTATAAACAACCTCTCAGCATATAGCAACTAAATTAGGCAATGGTTAAAATCCTTCTTGTTATTCAAAGACAGATTTATGCAGAGGAAATGCAATGCATCACAAATCAGGAATCTCCCCCAGAACAAAGAACACTGAGTAAACTCTTTCCCTTTCTTGACTCTGAGAGACTACTGCAAGTTAAAGGGTGGATTACGAAGGCATGACTCACTTCTGAGATAACTTGTTGCACAATTGTCATTCTGGGTAAACAGCATGTCACCTTACTGCTCATTAGAAAATACCACAAGCAAGTATGTCATCAAGACCAGCATTTTTGAAGTGAGAACAGTTAAAGACAGTCCAGTAAGACTGTTTTTAAGATCAGTCTCTGACACGTGGTTTTCGGTCGGGCGCCGGACGCTCGGAGAGATTCAGCGGGGGGGCGGGTGCCCGGTGCTTGGCCAGGGGCCATGGTGGAGTGGTCGGCGACTTGGGCTGGCTCCCCCACCAGACTTAGTCTGGTGAGGAGGGTGTGAGGACACCCAGCAGGACTAAAAAAATGCAAGACCTGACAAAGGGTGGATGAGCTCCTTGTGAGCCAACGGCCATCTTCCGTGGAAGAGATTAAAGCCTCGCCACATATCTATGCATCATATGCTATACACTTAGTTAGAAGAGACATGATGAACTTGGGCACTGCACTGTGTGCCTGGACCTGCCCAAGGCCTCCACCTAAGGAAGGGCCGAGCTCGAAGAAGCGGCCGCGGCTGGTGGCCGACACAGCCTCAGGCTCCAGTTCGGAGGGTGGTGCCAAGGCGGCCAACGAGAAGAAACTGGAGGAGAGGCTGTACTCGGTGCTGTTGCAAGATCGAAGAAGATGGAGGCACATAGCCACCATCCCCAGATTCAGGACGGCACCTGCTGACTGACTGACTGACTCTGACACTATGTTTCTTTTTCCAAAGACTTAATGAAATGATTATTTAACCATTAGATTCAGTAGTTAAGTTTGACATCACAAGGATGCCAGGCAGGAAGCATTCTGGCCTCTAGAGGTGCAGTTCATTTTGTATGAGCATCGCTTCCTATATGCAAGCTGGTTTTTATGCCATTTCCTGCGGAGTTAGTTTTTATTCAGTCAGTGGAAAGACATTCATCTCCATCCACTCATTATTTACTCTTGAAACAACAACACCTGTGAGTCTTGGGTTTTCAGTAATATTGGTAAACGTTTGGTTGATCAATTTTGAAGGAAGTATTATGTTAGAGTTTATCATTGTGCCACTTGTTTTTTCATGCTTATATTGAAAAGATATGGAGTGTTCTCTCCCCACCTTATTCTGGCTTCTTCCCACCCTTTCTCAATCCTGATGAGGGGTCTTTGTCTGAAACATTGACAGAATTTCTCCAGCATTTTGTATGTGTTGCTCTGGATTTCAAGCATCTGCAGGATCTTTCATGTTTAAAAAATCAAAAAGCCTATTTGCTAACCAAGAAAAACTGAGCTGTCAGAAGCAGATCTATCTCTGCTAAATTCCTAAAACCTTGCTGAAAGGAATTTCAGTCACGTTGTCACAGCTTCTCTCCCACACAGTGAAGAGGAGGACAAGCCAGGAAAACTCAGAGATGTTCATAATTGTGACACTCTTCAGCAAAGGAGAAATATCATGTTGTAATCATGGAAGGCTCCTCCTGTGTCTGCCATAGGGAAGGTTATTGCCTTGATCAATCCCAGTGGCCAAAGTTCTGCACCGCAAGTTGCAGTATAGATTCCTTCCTCCTAAGAATACATGATCATCACTATAGTTTCTTGTTTTCTTTTTCACCCCCAAACCTCAGGAACCATTTCAAGGATATAGTTCATCAGCTCCTTGGGGATTATTTAGGATCATTGACTTTTGACAGCGACCTTGCATTAGATTTTAAAAACTTGGAAAACGTGAAATTTTTAAGTTGCAGAGAAGGCAAGTGGTCAGGATGAACAAAACGAATGTGGTATGATAATTAGAGATCCAAGAGAGAATAGATGACAATGATCAATGTTGACTGAGAGGGTAAAGGAGGGTTGTAAATGACACTAATCTGGCTGGATGGATTATAAATAGAATGACAAGCAAAGAAAGAGTACACACAAATAAAGTTTAAAATTGCAGGAACAGAGAGCTACAAAACATTGGGGCTGCTGAAATTCTAAAATAAATAAAATGCTATGAAAGCTCAGCTGGTTAGCCATCTACAGAGAAGGGAACATTAAAAACGATCTGTGTTTGAAAAGGCAAAAAAGAATGAAAGAAACCAGCTAAAAAAACATTCCTAACCTCCTTCATATCAACAACATATGATGCAGGACATTTAGACTGCCACTCTCTTTATCTCACATCACAATCCACCACCGCCATGCAAGTTGATTCCTTAAGGTTGCAAGGCAATCGAAAGCTGGGTTTTGGTTACTTTTCGTACAAGTAAGTGACTGACACCTGTTCTAGATGAGCAAGAGTGACATCCATGTTTGTCCTTACACAACCTAGTGGACTGCCCAACTTCATTAGAAATGTGAACAAGCCTGTTGTTTAGGGAGGAGTTATGAGTATATGTAAGTTTTACTTCCAGGCAATTAGACTTTTTCTAACACTCACTTGCATGAGATTAAAATGCTAATTATAGAGTATTATCATTTTTAAACACAATACATAGTCAATCTTGGTTTAGATTTCTGTAATAATTGTGCTATAAATTTACTCAGGATAATTAATTAAAAGAACCTTTAAGTAAAAGGTTAAAATGTAGAGGAGGGATTCTGACAGTGTGGTGGAATACAGAAGCAAGGCTGTTAAAATGATCCATTCATTACAGTTGGTTTTCCATTTTAAACTTAAACTGAATCGGGTTTGTTGATATCGATGAGAATTGAAGTCACATTAGTTCCAAAGTAGACAAAGTTCCTACTTTAGAACACTGACATTATGAAATTCAGGTCCCACAAAATGGGATACTGCTGATTCAATCCTCTGTCTCTGCAGGTCTTTGCTAATCTCTCCCATCATTCCCAAATAACATAACCTTGATTCTGGATGGGCCGTCTCTGCGTATTACTTTAGGACGGGGAATTTTCTCAAACTATTTGTCGGGCCCTGTTGACAAAATAGTCTCCAGACCTTTAATACCTTTTGGAGAATATTTCCATGTCCCCATTGGCTACCCACATTGACTGAAAGCTATCCCTTAAAATGCTAGCCTTCTTAATTAAAGTGCCAGCTAGAAACTTGTGGGGAAAGTTAGACTTAGTCAAAAACAAGAAGTGAAGGGTGTTATTTAGAACAACTCTGTTGGAAGATAACAGTGAGTCACAGGCAAAGAACTGAGAAAGAATAGGATCCCATAACCAGATGGAAAAGGCAAATGAGGAATCGATGCAGAAAGCCAAAAACAGGAATCTGTTTACAGAAATGTGATAAACTCTTATCCATGTAATCTTTTTTACGGAATTCAAACTTTACAGTCCAAGGCAAGACACCTAAGAAACAAAAATCTTTAAGTGACAGAGATATACACCCATTCTTCATCCAATGTGTGGGAAGCTAGCTCTGTAATTGCTAGGCTACAAGAACACTCCAATCCTGCTCTGTGATAACCAGTTTAGAAATATCCGTTATCATTTATTGCAAGATGCAAGGGATGTATATTTTGAAAACTTAATCATAATGAATTTTGTAAGTTTCATGACTATTAATATTACAACAATAATCCTTAATTTTATGATTTAAGTAATAAGTGATAAAGATACCGAAGAGCTCTCATGCAATCTCTGCAATTTCAGAGACTGGTTCTGCACTGTATTGTAAATGTTATGTTCAGCTTTGCTTTGTTCTCCCCAGGATCATATTACAATTTCTTTCAAATTGCTCTTGGGTACTGTTACTTCAAGTTAATAATACCTCATCAGGGTGCCCCTAATTGGATGCCTACTTTTAACATTTACCTGCTGAATCCACAATCACATGGGAATTTAATAATTCAGTAAAAGTCTACAGATAATGTGATTCACCCCATTATATTTGTAGACAATCAATAATAAGTTCTTTGCTTTAACCTCTTTTTCACAGTCCCATTATTCAAAGTCTTTTGCCAAATAGCTACTTCAATAAATTGAAAATGATGCACATTCTGCCTCAGTAGCAAAACTATCCAAATTCATTCTGCTCTTAATTGAATGGAACATTCAACCTTGACAATAAACGATGAACATCATTTCATTGCACAGGTCTCTTTCAAAATCATTGCAGAAGTTTGTAGCAGCAGTTTCTTCCCATGCACAGAGAGAGGTCTAGTTTGCTTTGATGGTGCACCTTCAGGCACTAGATTTCAATCAAAACACACAGGGGCGCTTCCTGCACAGCAGGAATGGTTGAACATTATTCCTGAATTCTGAACAACAGAATTCCCGAACAGCATGAACCAACAGGGGTGGTAAACAGCTGTTTTAAATAGAATATAGTAAAGGAAATGCCAATAACAACTCAACTTACAAGATATCCACACAATGGCCACTTTATTAGGTACATGAGGTATGTTTGTCATCTTCTGCTGTTGTAGCTCATCCACTTCAAGGTTTGACGTGCACTCAGAAATGTTCTTCTCCATATCACTGTTGTAGTGTGTGGTTATCTGAGTTACTGCCTCCTTCCTGTCGGCTTGAATGAGTCTGGCCATTTTCTTTGACCTCTCTCATTAACAAGGCGTTTTTGCCCACAGAACTGCACTCACTGGATGATTTTCAATTTTTGCTTTTTGCACCATCCTCTGTAAACTCTAGAGACTGCTGAGCATAAAAATCCCAAGAGATTGGCAGTTTCTGAGATAGTCAAACCTCCCTGTCTGGAACCAACAATCAGTCATTGGTCACAGTCACTCAGATCACATATTTTCCCCATTCTGATATTTGTTCTGAACAACAACTGAATCTCTTGACAGTATTTGCATGCTCTTATGCATTGAGTTGCTGTCACATGATTGACTGATTAGATATTTGGATTAACGAGCGGGTGTACAGGTGTACCTAATAAAGTGGTCACTGAATGTACAGGAGCGTGTATAGCTCATTGGGGAGGATTAATTCTTTGTTAAGATAGAATAGTACAGCTTGTATGGGTCCTTTGGCCCACAAAGCTGTGCCAACCAGTATAAGCCTACTCTACTATCAATCTAATCCATCCCTCCTGTACAGCCCATGAGCCATTTTTCTTACATCCATGATATTTTTCGTCCATCGTTGTTGTTGATGAAGACCTCGACACCATTGATGGTGTTGAGATTAGTGCATGATTTGGATTTAAGTGAGGGAGAGTTGCATAGCGTCAGCCTAACGCTCTTTCTTCCCAATTCCCATCTGGATCCAGTGGCAAGACAGAGTTGCGATGGCTGGAGATGGGACTAGGTGCAGTGGATGACCAGGATGTCTTCTGTGTCTTGCCGTGCTCTACACGTTCCACGACACTTGCAGAGACCTCCTTCTTGACAGTCGGGCCTTCCATAGGTCTTGTCTGCTCAAACCACCAGAGTCTGTCTTCACATGCTGGGATAGACATCTCCCTATCTCACCGAGGGTTTGAGACCTATCGGCTATCCTCATCTGGTTTAGCCGGCTTGTCGAAGCCATTGCCAGGGGTGTGGCCGCTATCGTATGCAAACAGCTACGAGGAGCCACAGGTGAGAGTTGAGTTCCAGGTGGGGACCAAAGGTGGACTAACCACCTTGAAAAGAACGTGACATGTTTCCCCACCAGAGATGCTACCCTGACACCCCATACACTCCAGACATCCATGTACCTATCTCTTAAATGTCAGATGGATTCTTTTTGGTCAAAAATAATCAATAATTATCATTCTTTTAATGACAGTCGTGCATTTTTGAGTAAAGTCTATGTTTATCTTTAACCCTCTAAATTGCTAAGTTTCCTTTCTAATTGAGATGCAAACACTTATTTATTGGAGTTTTCCAACCTATCACTTGGAACAAATGAATGCTGCTCGAAGAAGAGTAGGAAGTTGTCACATTACCATACACAACTTTCTTCCTTCAAATAATACTACTGGAGAGGGATTAACTAGTTGTAAGGATTTATGGAATGTCTCTGTTTCAGAATATTTGTTCACAAAGTAATTACTGATATTACTTCAAATGTACTTTGCTGAATAAAATGTTTCAAAATATCTTACCATTTCATTACAGCAATGTATGAATTCATGTATTAGCTCTGGGCCTCTGTGAGGGCCCACATCCATCAGGTTGATCTTCTTACCCAATGTCAGCCTTGCTTATTCTGATAAACACCAAGAGAAATTGTTTTCTTGTTTATGGGGTTTGCCTGTCCTGGTTTGAAAACATTTCAAGACAATAAGATATATTGATCACATAGCATTTCATTTTCAGAAATATCAGGAGCAAATCATGTGACTTTTGTATAAAAGATGGCAGCCAGCTAGCCTTATTGATATGAGCAAAAACGATGTTTTATGTTCCTGAGGCAACAAGTATTGTGAGGTAATAAATGAGTAGTAACATGTCAAAGAATAATACAATTTAATGATTCAGATGATGTCTGAAACTGTTAGCCTAATTTACCATGAATATAAATTTTATTGAATCCCCAAAATGGAACTAGAGGTATAAGTTCATTGTTGTTCTAATTTCAATGATCAGAGCAGATGTTCCATGACATTATCAGTGATGTCTCTTAGGAATCTTAGAATGTAACCAATTCCTTGGCATTTTAACATGCAGACTACATAACAATTTGCAACTAGGTTGAATCCAGTTACTGAGGAACAGAAAAATGATGAGGGCATATGCTGAGGTTTGCAACTCTGAAATTATTCCAGATCTTGGTAAGATTTGCAACAGGAAAGTTGCAGAGGAGGTAAAACCTTATATTTTACTTAGCATGTGGTAGGAATCTGTATTCAAAAAGAAAATAGATCAATATACAGTGAGGAAAATAAATTGAAAGGCTACAGAGAAGGGGCCAGGTGTGAAGCCAGAAAGCTGCTCTGGCAGAGTTAGACCAAAGTGTCCATTAACTCTTTCCTGATTCCCTTGTCACCAATTTATCATTGGGTAACTTACGGACCTTGGAAAAGGTAGATTACCTTCTGTATCTTGGGATCCAACACTCAATGAAGTCAAACATTGATGACAAACCATTGCCTTCGGTGCACGAGCATGACCAACTGAGAAGAAAAATTATTCAGGGATTGAAACCTCAGAATTAATGTCAAATTGTGTAAACAACCCATAGCAAACACCTCAAAACACTGGCATAATAATAACATTGTCTCTGCAAAATTCTGCACGTTTTAATTGTCAGAATAGACAGATCAAATTATACATTCCCTTCCAGGCCAAAACCCACAACACGATGGTTTTACTCCTACTCTATCAACACCAAGTGGACTTGTCTGAAATCTGACACCAAAATCCCCCCAAAAATCATCCTATCGTGAGTTTGTAGGGAAAGAGAAGTCTTGAAGAACAGAGAAAACTCACCTGACTGTTCTTGAATACATATTATATGCTTAATAATTTGTGATTGCACAGACAGTAAGTGTTGAAAATGGCGTAAGTTTGTCCAAGAAGGTACTGAGCACCTCAAATCTGTTATTGGAGCACTCAGTGACCATTCACAAGGAATGCAACAAGTAGGCAACATTCCCTACTACCCACCCACCATTTCCATCAAGTCGCACAATCGCCGCTGTGGAGGGACACAGTCAGAGGATCATATATAAGACTCCATTCCTGCCCCAGAATGCACAGAAATTCACAGTTCAAGACATCTTCTGTCTGAAAGAAAAAGATCTCACCACTCCTCTATCTGTTCACTCCAACAAGACACTGTTTGTTCTGTGCCCTGTAATATTTTGTAACTTCAAAAGACAAAAACAAATTGAAAGGAAAAGAAAGGAGCCAGGAGATAGCTCATGTATGTTCGCTGGTACTTGAAGTGAGATATGCACGTACAACGTGGTGGCATGATGACATATGCCATCCATGTGCTTTTACATATAACCCATAATGAAGTATTCAAAAGAACAAGAATGCTTAATCAAACAATGTATTTACAATATTACCAAAATATTACTGAAATATTAAATACACAGTCCTTGTGCCTGTTTAGCTGAAAACTCCAACTCAATATATAATGCATCTCAACTATATACACAGTATACTATATAAGACAACTACTATGTGGACATACACAGCATAGTGAATTTTAAATTCTCCCATTCGGACCTAAAGATATAATTGATGTGGATGATTTCCTACTTTTGTGGGATGTGTCTTTCCTGACAAGGGGTGGGAATGGGGGCCACTCTGCTTGGCAGGAGAGACTTGTGGCTGTGAAAAAACTCAGGTTCTAAGGACTCCTTTGTGGTGGTTGTAGGAATTGAGTTTGGGACAGCAGAAAGTGGTTCTGAAGCTCGGGACACCTTCTTCTAGATTTGTTGGCATCCTGAACAGTGTATGGCAAGCTTCACTGGGTAATGTGGATCATAATTTGAGTACAATGTCTGACATCACCATTTCCTTTACCTTTTGGAAAGCCACCTCACACTGCTTTGTCTATTGTCATTTCTTCCTGATCTGTAATAATGAGTTCAAGGGGTGGAGCACAGTAGCCAGGTTTGGCAGGAACCTATAATAGTAATTAACAAATTCCTTTTCTTTTTAAATCTTTTTATTGAATAAGTATACAAAAAGGTAAGCCATATAAACATTAATACAATGTTAAAATATAGTAAAATTACAGAAGGTATCAATACCAAAAAAAAACTACAAACAATGTAATTTAAACATAAGAAACCAAGATAACATAATAGTATACTAAATTTTATATATATATCAATAGAAAAAAAGAAAAAAAAACCCCCCCAAAAAAACCCACCGTGCAACTAACTAAAAGCAAAGCAAAGCAATGGGCTAACTTGAAACCAAACAGAGTTAAACTTAAAATCACGTCCTCAATCCCGACCTCCATTAAAAACAGTGAAAAAAAAACAAGAAGGGTATATATTACATTAAATGAAAATATCGAATAAAAGATCCCCAAGTCTGTTCAAATTTAAATGAAGAATCATAAAGGTTACTTCTAATTTTCTCCAGATTCAAACATAATATCGTCTGAGAGAACCAAAAAAAGGTAGTTGGAGCATTAAGCTCTTTCCAATGTTGTAAAATACATCTTTTCGCCATTAAAGTAAGAAATGCAATCATTCTACGGGCTGAAGGGGAAAGATTACTAGAAATTTTAGGTAGTCCAAAGATAGCAGTGATAGGGTGAGGAGAGATATCTATATTTAATACCTTAGAAATAATATTAAAAATGTCTCTCCAAAAAGTTTCCAAAGTAGGGCAAGACCAAAACATATGAGTTAAAGAGGCTATCTGCCCCGAACATCTATCACAAAAAGGATTAATATGCAAGTAAAAACGCGCTAACTTATCTTTGGACATATGTGCTCTATGAACAACTTTAAATTGAATTAGGGAATGTTTAGCACAAATAGAGGAAGTATTAACTAATTGTAAAATCTGCCCCCAATCATCCACAGAAATGGTAAGCCCCAATTCCTGTTCCCAATCTACCCTAATCTTATCAAATGGAGCTTTCCTAAGTTTCATAATAATATTATAAATCATAGCCGATGCACCTTTCTGACATGGATTAAGGTTAATTATCGAATCTAAAATATATGTAGGAGGAAGCATTGGAAAGGAAGAAAGTATAGTACTTAGGAAATTTCTAACTTGTAAATATCTAAAAAAATGTATTCTTGATAAGTTATATTTATTAGATAATTGTTCAAAAGACATAAGGGAACCATCTAAAAATAAATCCAAAAACCGTAAAATACCCTTAGTCTTCCAAGTTTGAAAAGCGCGATCCGTAAAAGAGGGAGGAAAAAATATGTTACCTAAAATAGGAATCGCTAACCCGAATTGATTAAGATCAAAAAATTTTCTGAATTGAAACCAAATACGCAAAGCATATTTAACTATCGGGTTAGACACCTGCTTAAGGCGTTTCGAATCAAAAGGGAGAGAGGAACCTAAAATAGAGCCAAGTGTATAGCCCTGAACAGATTGTAGTTCCAACGCTACCCATTTAGGAATAGATAGTATATCCTGGTCAAGTAACCAAAATTTCATATGTCGAATATTAATTGCCCAATAATAGAATCTAAAGTTAGGTAATGCTAAACCTCCATCTCTCTTAGCTTTCTGTAAATGTATTTTACCCAGTCTCGGATTTTTATTCTGCCAAATAAATGAAGAAATTTTAGAGTCAACTTTATCAAAGAAAGATTTTGGAACAAGAATTGGTAATGCCTGAAACACATATAAAAATTTTGGCAAAAAAAAACATCTTAACTGCATTAATACGACCAATCAAAGTTAAATATAAAGGAAACCATTTAGATGAAAGTTGAGTAATATGGTCTATTAATGGTAAAAAGTTAATCTTAAATAAATCTTTATATTTACAAGTAATTTTAATCCCAAGATAAGAAAAATAGTTATCAATCAATTTAAATGGAAATTTATAATATAAGGGAAGATGTTTATTAATCGGAAAGAGTTCACTCTTACTAAGATTTAATTTATAACCTGAAAAAAAACCAAATTGTGCTAATAATTCTAAAACAGCAGGAATGGATTTCTCAGGATTAGAAATATATAAAAGTAAATCATCAGCATAGAGTGATAATTTATGGGACTTTAATCCCCGAGTTATCCCAGTAATATTTGAAGATTCTGGAATGGCAATTGCAAGAGGTTCTAATGCAATATCAAATAATAGGGGACTAAGAGGACAGCCTTGTCGAGTACCTCGAAAAAGAGGGAAAAAAGGTGAGTTTAAAGAGTTAGTACGGACCGAGGCTACAGGGGAATGATATAACAGTTTAATCCAGGATATAAATTTCAAGCTAAAATTAAACATTTCAAGCACCTTAAATAAATAAGGCCATTCTACTCTATCAAAAGCTTTCTCGGCGTCTAAAGAAATAACACACTCAGGAACATTTTGTGAGAACAAATTCCTAAAAAAAAAGACTGCAACTGTGACATGTCCTTTGGTCTTGGGGTATCCATCACTGCTTAAATTTTCTTAACACTCTTGTGCATCAATGGTGTAACTAAGTAAATGATGCTTGTTTTAAAGATGCTTGTCATGTTCTAAACCCATCATCTTCCAATATTTTTAACATTGGTTTGGAAATATTCCTTGTCATCCTTACTGGTAACAATGGTATCATCCCAGTAATACCGAGTGCCCGGGCAGCCTTGCAGCACCTGGTCCTTGGCTTTCTGCCAGAGTGCAGGTGCAGATGCTACTCCAAAAATAAGCCTATTATAGCAATAAAACCCTTCGGGAGTAGTTATGTGAGAAACATTTTGGACTCTTCTTCCATCTCTATCTGTATGCAGGCCTCAGCTACGCTGACATTGCTGAAGTGTTTCCCTCCAGAAAGATTTGCACAGATACCTTCTATCCTGGGCAGAGGGTGTTGATTCACTTTCAGTACTGGGTTGATGGTGACCTTATAATCGTCACAGATCTTGATAGACACATTCTTGTAGGCTACTGGGACTACTAGTGTTCCCGTGGGCTCCACTCAACCTTGAAAAGAATTCCTTCAGCTTCCATACAATCTAGCTCACTGATTAATTTATCACAGATGATATAAGGAAAAGGACGAGCTGTGTAAAACCTAGGTGTGATATTTTCATTTAACACTATTTGACCCATGATATGTTTGAGATTTCCAGTGCCATCCTTGAACACTGCTTTGGCATCTTCCAGTACCTTTTCTAATTCACTTTCAATTGGCTTTATTACAGGAGATGTAGCATGCAAATGGTGGATGATTTCCAATCAAGTTGTAGTTGTCTCAGCCAATCCCATCCAGAGCTTCACACGCTATAACAGGCTACCAGATGAAGTCAAGCAGCATTGCCAACAGCAACACCTCCCTTCCAGATGAGCCTAATACATTCCATGCATGTTTTGACCAGCAAGTGATTGGAATATCACCATCAACCCCAACAACCTCCAATGCACCTGTCCCCCTCAGTCACATTTGCATACGTAACATTAGTCTAATGGTGAGGGAAACTGTGTAAAACATCTGGCCCACATGGCTGTAAATGAAGGTGATTGGTTTGAGAACTTCAGGGAACAAACTCCTGACACCCAAAATACCGTATATCTCACTGCTTACAGTATCAAGGGATGGTTTTATGAATATAGTAACAGCTAGAAGGTAAGTTACAAAACAGATTTGTGCTGAACTGTGTCCTAAGTGCACTAATACAGGAGCTGACATTTAATAGCTTCCACCTAATCACATCACGAGGTTTCAATAAATACCAATTGACATGAACAACAGGTTCTGGCTTCTGCCCCTTCTTTTCCAGTCTTGCTGAAGGCTCTCACTCCAAAACATTAACTGTTTATTTTCCTCCATAGATCCTGGCTGACCTGCTGAGTTCCTTTGGCATTTTGTTTGTGTTTCTCAGGATTTCCAGCATCTGCAGAATCTCTTGTGTCTATAAACATCCATGTATTGTTTTTCCCTGTGTAGTTACAATGAACAAATCAGAATGTCCAACCACCAGCTCCGGATTTGAATGCCTTAAAGTGTCAGTGGAAATTTACAGGTATTTCCTGAAGGGTGTCAGACCTTCGGGAAATAGATAGTCAGGATGAGTTCAACTCACAATCCATTTTCCTCCATAGATACACACACAAAATGCTAGAGGAACTCAGCAGGTCAGGCAGCGTCTATGGAAAGGAATAAACATTTGACATTTGGGGCCGAGGCTCTTCAGCAGAAGATGTCTGAGCCTTTGAGTTTCTCCAGCATCTTGTGTGTTTCTCCAGATTTCAGCACCTGCCGTCACTACGTATTTCCTGAAAACTGTTTCATATTTTAATTAATACTCTCTATCCATTACTGCCAAAAGATCACTGATAATTGTAAACCAGTATAAGTTTAGCTGCCCTGAACATGCCCCAAATCAAATGGCATAATATTGCAAGTGTGCTCTTAAATGTTTTTGTTATTCCCTTTCACAGGAGCAAGAAACACATTGAACTCAAGTGCTTGCTGCTGACATTATGTGATCAAACATTTCACACAGCTGCCATGGCACTGCGCTTCTTTTTTTCTGAGGTACTGTAAGAATTCCTGAGATGATGTACCTGCTAGCAGTCATGAACAGACTGCAGTTATATATTAAAGGCACCCCCCCCCCCCACAGATGCATAGCAAACACGAATCTGGTTAAATAAGGGGATAAGGTAAAGACAGAGTAGAGAGATCAGCTGAAGTGGGAGAGGAGTGAGTGGAACTGATAGGGAACATCAGAATGATTGGCCAGGCCAAAACACTCTTGTTCTGCATTGATTGTCCAATTGGAATTCCTTATCAAAAGATTCACATTGATACCATGTTCAGTGCATGCAAAATTCAGCAAAACCAAAACACTCTATGGTTCTTTGTGTAAAACTCTATTCTGTTATGTGGTATACAACCATCAACACGAACTGTTATCACTCAATTCATAACACCTCTTGAAGGAACCTCTCCCATCAAGGTGAACCCTGTAAAGGTAAATCAATCTGTGCGTTTCGTTATGAGAGAAATTTTAGACCTTGTTAATTGCTATGATGGAACTGTTACGTACCCCGTAACTGGGTTGCCAAACCAGCAGAAATGGATCACTCAGTTGGAGTCTGGATTCCTGGAACTAAGAAAGTTTTAATAAAGAAATAAGCAACACAGTACTCTAATCAAAAGGATAATAAATACAACAGTTCAGCAATGATAAACACACATGTACACAGAACTAGGATAATAGGATCAATCAAGCTCTATCGTTGTCTAGGGGTAAATGACCAGTTTCAAAGTGACGCAAAGTTCAGTTCAATTGAGTTCAGTTCAGTTCACAGTAATCACTGCCGTGCCGGTGGACGGGGGGGGGGTGGGGGGAAGAATAGAGAGGGCAAAAGCGAATGAATATTCAAAACGGCTTCCACACAGACCTTTGATATTCCTCGCAGTCAGCTTTCGGGCGAGCCCTTGGTAATGTCTTCTGAGGTCACCGACTGTGACCCCTCCGTTTCAGATACGATCGTTCCTCTGCAGTGAACCTGGCACCCAGGCAAGGGCGGACACACACCAGGTTCCCGCCGATCGTACCTTTCCACCCTGTGCGTCTATGGCTTGGTCCCGCGACAAGCCCTCCAAAAACTCCCACTGACTTGTGGGAGGCGCACCGCTTCCAGAGTCTCGTTACCTCATGGTGTCGTGTGTGTCCTGCCTTAGCGAATCTGTCCCTTTTTATCCCCCTGCTGAGGTATCGCCTGTCCATCATACTTCAAACAGTTCAGGGTTCAAAAAGGAGCCGATCTTGACAGTTCTCAGACGGGTGTCTCCTTCCGTTAAACTCTCTCGTCTCTTCATTAACATTTCCAAATGCTGCTTCATTGTCTTCCTTATCTCTCTTTCTCCTGAAGACAGGTGGCAGATCAACTGTTGATCCCGCTGGTGCCAGCACAGGACAGTTAACGTCTTAGTCTATGTGTACTTTTTGTAACCCTCTTTCGTCATAGAACTCAGCAGCAGATGACGTGCAGTGCAGCTCAAATCAAAATGACAATATGTAAGCCATTATGGAAACAGGAACAGATCAATATTATCTGGATGTTGCTGCTAATGAGTCATTTAGTTTCTAAAGTAATAGAATTCCATGAGATATAGAGTCCTGCAATTCTAATTTATAGATCACTAATTTTCTTTCTTTAGGGTAATGAGGGAAATCAGCTTTGAAAGTTTTGATTGCAAGTTTATCCTCCTTCACAGATCTGGTGCTTCAATATCTTTACACATAGTTTTGAACTTCCATCAACTATTATATGAAAGAGGAATATTGATGAGGTTTCCACCAGGGTAGCATGTTCCAAATAGGCCAACCATTTCAGAGAAACCTTCAGTGATGATGCCTGGCTGTCCAACAAGCAAACAAGCAAGCCTTCTTTCTCTTTCCAATATGGAGGATTGGGGCAAGATGGTGCTAGCGAATGATTCCTCGGACAACATCTTTCAGATGGCCAATCTCTTCAATTATTTTACTTTCTCTACATCTTCTGCTTATCCTTTTTGTCTCGATTGAGTTTCAGAAATTGCTGAAGCCTGTGACATGCAGTTTGGAATTCGATTCAATGATCTAGTCCTCTGCTGTCCTTAGAGAGCTACTTCATGGAGAAGGCCAGAGATGGGGTGCGGAGCCATTATTGACTCCATTTTGAAGCGTTGAGGAAAATTGAAGCACCAAGATGAATGCCAGCTCAGTGTCCAAACCAGGCGTGGCAGTCGCTCTTCATGGAAGGACTAAATTCATGCAGCTGCTCTCCTTGATGCTGACAGGAGGATGTTTTTGAAATTCTGAGATTTATGTGATTATTATACTGTTGTTTATATTGGTCTCTTTCAGTTTTCTCTGTTTGATTTCTTGTTGCCAATTAGCAGGTAGGTGACATGTTACTTTTTGTGTGAGTGAAGGGTTAAGGACTTGGGGTTTGGTGTTCTTGTTGATAATTTTCTGCATGGGTGATCTGTTACTTCTTGTGTGTGAGAGAGAGGATTGGGTATTAGATGTCTTTGTCGTTGTTCTTTTCTGTGAGGGAGCAGTTTAGGGTTTTTTGATATTCTAGCTGCTGTTTTCAGGATGGGCAATATGTTAGTTTTTGTGCAAGGCAAGGAGTTGGGGTTTTGGGATTTGGTGTTCTAGCTGTCGTTTTCTGGGTGGGTAGACTGTAGTTTTGTATGAGGGAGGGGTTAGGGGAGTTTGGGGTTTCCAAGGTTTGTTTCTCTTTCTTCATCATGTGGATAGTGGGGTTGATATATTTTCTTTCAACAAACCCCATGGTTTTTATTTTTCTGTATTTCATGGCTATCTGGAGAAGACAAATATCAGAGTTGTATTGCACATGCATACTTTGATAATAAAATAAACCATTGAACCTTAGATAACATACATAACATATAAACCATTGAACCTTAGATAACAATGATGTGAAAAAGTGATAATGATGTAATGTTCATGGCCTTTTCAGCTATCTGATGGTGGAAGGGAAGAAGCTGTTCCTGAACTATTGAGTGTGGGTCTTTAGGCTCCTGTACCTCCTCACTGATAGCAGTAAGCAAGAAGAGGGTGTATCCCAGATGGTGAGGGTCCTTGAAAATGCCATTGATAGTGGGAGTGTTCAAGCTGATGTTAACCTTCAAGTTGAAGGTTATCACCCTTCAACCATCAGTATCCTGAACCAGAGTAGATAATGTCATTCACCCCAACACTGAACTGATTCCATATCCAATAGATGCATTTTCAAGGACTTTACAACTCATGTTCTCAATATTATTTATTACCTATTTACTTATTTTTATTATTATTTTATTTTCCTTTTATAATTTGCACAAAATTTTGTCTTTATCTTTTGTCTTTCCATCTTTTTTTTGTGTAGTTTTTTTATTGTTGTGCTTCTTTGTGTTTACTAAGAATACCCATAAGGAAATGAATCTCAGATCAGTATATGGTGAACTTGAAGCTTTAACCTTGAAGTATCTTGCTTGGGAAGTTTGCATTAGTTTGCATCATTTTAAAATTAGGATCAGGATTATTATCACTGCCTTATGTGACATGAAATTTGTTGTTTCACAGCATTAGTACTATGGCAAAAACATAAATTTACTATAAATTACAACTAAATAAAAAAATGATGTGAAAAAGTGATAATGATGTAATGTTCATGGCCTTTTCAGCTATCTGATGGTGGAAGGGAAGAAGCTGTTCCTGAACTATTGAGTGTGGGTCTTTAGGCTCCTGTACCTCCTCACTGATAGCAGTAAGCAAGAAGAGGGTGTATCCCAGATGGTGAGGGTCCTTGAAAATGCCATTGATAGTGGGAGTGTTCAAGTTGATGTTAAAATTCAAGTTTATTGTTGTTAAACCATAGACATGTATAAAGCTCAAATGCCCTCTATATATTCACTGATAACACAACTGCTGCTGGTAAAATCTCAGATGATAACAAGGAAGTGTAGAGGAATGAGATAGATCAGCTTGTTGAGTGGTGCTACAACAACAACATTGCACACAATGTCAGTAAGACCAAGGAATTATTTGTGGATTTCAGGGAGGGGATGTTGGGAGAGCATGCACCAGTCATCATTAAGGGTTCAACAGGGAAAATGATGAGCAGTTTAAATTCCTGGACGTTAAAATCTGAGGATTTCTCCTGGTCCCAACACACTGAGGCAATAATGAAGAAAGCATGCCAGCAGCTCTACTTAATAAGGGGCTTGAGTAGATTTGGTACATTACCAAATTTCCCCCTTCCTTTCCAACCCTGATGAAGGGTCTCAGGCCAAACCATTGACTGATATTTCCTTTCCAAGGATTATTTTTAGTTTTATGAAAATGTATGAGGAATTGCTCAATAATGAACCTGCCTAGCATTCCACAGGTGCACAGTCAAATTATTTGGCATTATGCTGATTTGAATATCTCAATAACTTCTCCATAGACAGAAAGATAAGAGCAGTATTAATTCTGCACTGCAATTCAACATAGATCAGATGCCTGATCTTCTATCCAAATGAATATGAATGATCATATTCCCATTCCTGCCCATGCCCCTTGGTGTCTTCTGTGTGAAGAATATTTTTAAGCTCTTTCTTCAATATATTCAAAGACTTACCTCCACAGCTGAATCATTGAATATATATGTCAGAGAATTTCACATGTTCAGCACTTTCCACGTGAGGACAATTCTCACTTCCATTCTGAGTGTTGTATCCAAAGTTTGATTCTAGATTTCCCTCATACATAAGCATCGTCCCTGAATTCAGATTGTTAGACCATGTTAGTATATTTAAAATTCTAGAGGCTCATTACTGCAGCTATGTTATGATCAGCTGCTGTTCAGCATGATCACTGAAGGAAATCATTGACTTAAATTGCCATGTGTAAAGGAAGAGATCCTGTTATTTCCTTGGAGCATCAAAATGAATATTTTCCAATTCACCTGCATTCTGAACATTTTATTTTTTTATATATATCAGACATTTTGATAACTCAATAGATCTAACAGGCATTGCAGAGAGAGGAGGGAATAAAATTGAAAGTTCAAAAATTCAGGGTTTAAGGTAAATTTATTATTAAAGTACTATCAGCTAGTTGAGCAGTGTGGCAGCAACAACCTTCCACTCAACATCGGTGAGACCAAAGAACTGAATGTGGATTTCAGACAGGTTAAGATGAGGAACACACACCAGTCCGTGGAGGGATCAGAATCGGAAAGGGTGAACAATTTCAAGTTTCTGGGTGTCAAGGTCTCTGAGGATCTACCCTGGGCCCAACATATTGATGCAGTTGTAAAGAAGACAAAACAGTGGCCAAATTTCATTAGAAGTTTGAGGAGATTTGGTATGTGACCAAAGACATTAGTAAATATCTACAGATGTACCATGGTTAGCATTCTAACTGGCTACATCACCATCTTGTATAGTGGGCGGGGGGGGGGGGGCTTTTGCCAAAAGAAGCTGCAGAAAGTTGTGAACTCGGTCATCTCCATCATGGGCACTAGCCTCCATAGCATTCAGGACATCTTGAGGAGCGGTGCCTCAGAAAGGTGCCATCCATCATTAAGGGCCGCCATCACACCCAGGACATGCCCACTTCTCATTGCTACCATCAGGAAGGAGGTACAGGAGCCTGAATGCACACACTCAATGATTCAGGAACAATTTCTTCCCCTCTGCCATCTGATTTCTGAATGAATATTGAACCAATGAGCACTACATCAGTACTTCTTTTGCACTAATACAGTGCCTATAAAAAGTATTCACCCTTCTTGGAATTTTTCACGTTTTATTGTTTTATTTACAAAATTGAATCACAGTGGATTTAATTTGGCTTTTTTGATGCTGATCAACAGAAAAAGACACATTCATGTCAAAGTGAAGACAGGTCTCAACAAAGTGATCTAAATTAATTACAAAGGTGAAACAAAATAAGTGATTGCAAAAGTATTCACCCACTTCAAGATTGTATTTAGTAGATGCACTTTGGCATCAATTATAGTCTTCAGTCTGTGTGGCTAGGTCTCTATCAGCTTTGCACATCTGGACACTGCAATTTTACCTTATTCTTCTTTATAAAACTGCTCAAGCTCTGTCAGATTGCATAGGGATCATGAGTGATCACCCCCTTTCAAGTCCAGCCACAAATTCTCAATGGAAATCAGGTCTGGATTCTGACTTGGCCACTCCAGGACATCGACTTTGATGTTTTAAGCTATTGCAGTGTATCTATGGCTTTATGCTTAGACTCATTGTCTTGGTGGAACCTAAATCACAGTTCTCATGCAGACTGCATCAGGTTTTCCTCCAGTATTTCCCTGTATTTTGCTACATTCATTTTACTCTCTATCTTCACAAGCTATCCAGGGCCTGCTGCAGTGAAGCATCCTCATAGCGTGATGCAGTCACCACCATGTTTCACGGTAGGGATAGTGTGTTTTTGATTCTGTGCGGTATTTGGCTTACACCAAACATAGCGTTTAGACACGTGGCCAAGGAGCTCAATTTTTGTTTTGTCAAGCCAGAGAACATTTTTTCCAGCTAACTTCAGAGTTTCTCACATGCCTTCTGGCAAACTCTAGCCAATATTTCATGTGAGATTTTTTCAACATCAAGCTATGACTGGTGAAGCACCCAGGCAAAAGCTGTTATGTGCGCAGTCTCTCCCATCTCAGCCACTGAATCTCATAACTCCTCTAGAGTTGGACAAGACCATAAGACATAGGAGCAGAAATAAGCCATTCAGCCCATCGAGTCTGCTTTGCCATTCCATCATTGCTGATCCCGGATCCAACTCAACCCCATACACCTGCCATCTCGCCATATCCTTTGATACCATGACTGAACAGGAAACAATCAACTTCCGCCTTCAATATGCGCATGGACTTGGCCTCCACCACAATTTGTGGCAGAGCATTCCACAGATTTACAACTCTCTGACTATAAAATTTCCTCCTTAGATAGATAGATAGATATACTTTATTGATCCCGAGGGAAATTGGGTTTTGTTACAGCCACACCAACCAAGAATAGAGCATAAATATAGCAATACAAAAACCACAAACAATCAAACAACAAAATGCAAACTATGCCAGATGGAAATAAGTCCAGGACCAGCCTATTGGCTCAGGGTGTCTGACCCTCCACGGAAGGAGCTACAAAGTTCGATGGCCACAGGCAGGAACAACCTCCCATGATGCCCAGTGTTGTATCTCAGTGGAATATGGCCAGAATCCAACAGCAAAAAGTTCAATATCTGGTCTACAAATACGTTCCTCGATCGTAATATGACCTGGATTGCACCATCCGTTGTTAACCAGAACAGTAAGCACCCAACTCCTTTAAGCTTCCCGCTCTCAGTGCACTTCTGGTCAGCCCAAACGGTCTGGCATCCGTCCATGGAAAAGTTTTGATAGGGTATGTTCTCGTGCAGCCCTGTTCCAGTAAAACACATAACACTGCACTCCTGAAATGTTCTCTGACGCCTGGCTAGCGCCGTGAACTCATCCATTTTATTACCCACCGAACTCCTCTTCTCCATAAGTTTCTGTTGTCTCGACCCGGTCCTCTTTCCTCACCTTTGTGAACCCCCTCTGCATCCTCTGTGTGTTTTCCTCCAGATTTCAGCAGGGGTGTCCGCCGCTCTGCTCATTAAACCGGCCAGCATAAGCTCAATCAGCTGGTCCCTGGAATAAACAATGCGACCATACTTCTACCCCGCTAATGAGACGTGTCGGAATGTAACTATTTCCAGCGCTAAAAACCCAAATAAAACTCTCTCTACCAGTATGTTAGAGGGGGTGCAGCTTCAACATGTTACCAAGAAAAAAAAATACAAAAAATAACGTAAGTTAAAAAGTAAGAAGAAAAAAGTAAGAATAGTGGTTGGAACGGCTGTAATAGGCTGCATGCACGACCGGCGCATGCGCACTAAAAGGTCGCCCCTCAATTTTGAGGCTGTGCCGTCTACTTCTGGATATTCCCACCATAGGAAACATCTTCTCCTCATCCACCTTATCTAGTGCTTTCAATATTCAGTAGGTTTCAAAGAGAACCCCCGCATTCTTCTACATTCCAGTGAGTACAGCTGCCAAATGCTCCTCATATGTTAACCCCTTCATTCCCGGAGTCATTCTCATAAACCTCCTCTGGACTCTCTCCAATGACAACATATCCTTTCTGAGATACGGTGCCCAAAACTGTTGACAATGCTCTAAGTGCAGCCTGACCAGTGTCTTACAAAGGCTCAACATTATCTCTTTGCTTTTATATTCTATTCATCTTGAAGTAAATGACAACATTACATTTTCCTTCTTCACCACAGACTCAACTTTTAAACTAAACTTCTGGGAGTCTTGTGTAAGGACACCCAAGTCCCTCTGCACCGCTGATGTTTGAACTTTTTCCCCACTTAGATAATAGTCTGCACTATTGTTCCTTTTACCAAATGCATTATCATACATTTCCCAACACTGTATTCCATCTGCCACTTTTTTACCCTTTCTTCCAATTTGTCTAAGGCCTGCTGCTGTCGCATTGCTTCCTCAGCACTACCTACCCCTTCACTTCCACGTACCATCTGCAAAATTTGCCACATAGCCATCAATTCCATTATTAAATTATTGACAAACAATGTGAAAAGCAGCAGTCCCAATACTAACCCTTGAAGAACACCACTACTCACTGGCAGCCAACCAGAAAAGGCCCCTTCTATTCTCACTCACTGCCTCCTGGTTGTCAGCCATTCTGCTATCCATGCCAATATCTTTCCTGTAATGCCATAGGATGTTAGCTTGTTAAGCAGCCTTATGTTGGCAGCTTATCAAACACCTTTTGAAAATCCAAGTAAATGACATTCATTGCCTCTCCTTTGTCCATGCTGCTTGTTACTTCCTCAAAGAACTCTAACAGATTTGTCAGGCAAGATTTACCTTTACAGGCACCATGCTGACTTTGACTTATCTTATCATTAGTCTTCAAGTACCTCAAAACCTCATCCTTAATAATAGATTCCAACACTTTCCCAACCACTGAGGTTAGACAAACAATCCTATAATTTCCTTTCTTTTGCCTTCCTCAGTTCTTAAAGAGTGGAGTGTCATTTTCTATCTTCCAGTCCTCTAGGACCATGCCAGAATCCAGAGATTCTTGAAAGATCGTGACCAATACATCTATTATCTCTTCACCAACTTCTCTCAGGACTCTGGGATGTAGTCCATCTGGCCCAGATGACTTTTGAGTTTGCCCAACACTTTTTTATTGTGTTGTCATAGGTCTTTTGGTGGCCTCCCACACTAGACCCCTTCTTTCACGGTCACCCAGTTTTTGAGGACTGCTTGCTTTAGGCAGATTTACAGCTGTGCCATATTCTTTTCATTTCTTAATGATCAAATTAGCTGTAGTCCAAGGGATATTCAGTGACTTAGAAATTTTCTTGTATCCATCTCCTTCCATAGTTGTACCATGCAGAGCATTCTGACAGGCTGCATCACTGTCTGGTATGGGGTGGAGGGGCTACTGCACAGGACTGGAAGAAGCTGCAGAGGGTTGTAAATTTAGTCAACTAGTCTATAAAGTACCTAGGACAACTTCAAGGAGCGGTGTCTCAGAAAGACACCTTCTTATTAAGAAACTCCAGCACCCAGGGCATGCCCTTTTCTCACTGTTATCATCAGGTAGGAGGTGCAGAAGCCTGAAGGTACACACTCAGCAATTCAGGAACAGCTTCTTCCCCTCTGCCATCCGATTCCTAAATGGATATTGAACTCTTGAACACAACCTCACTTTTTTAACATATATTACTTCTGTTTTTTGCACGATTTTCAATCTATTCAAAATATGTATACTGTAATTGATTGATTGATTTATTCCATAATATGTATTGCATTGAACTGCTGCTGCTAAGTTAACAAATTTCACGACACATGCTGGTGATAGTAAACCTGATTCTGATTCATGTATGTCACCATATACAATCCTGAGATTAATTTTCTTGCAGGCATACTCAATAAATCCAATAACCATAATAGAGTCAATGAAACACCACACCAGCTGGGTGTAGAACCAGCATGCAAAAGACAACAAACTGTGCAAGTACTAAAAGAAAGAAATAATAATAAATAAGCAATAAATATCAACATGAGATGAAGAGTCCTTGAAAGTGAGTCCATAGGCTGTGGGAACATTTCAGTGATGGTGCAAATGAAGTTGAGTGAAGAGCCCGATGGTTGAGGGGTAATAACTGTTCCTGAACCTGGTGGTCTGAGACATGAAGTTCCTGTACCTTCTTCCAGATGGCAACAGTGAAAAGAGAGCATGGCCTGAATAATGGGGTCCTTGATCATGGATGCTACTTTATTGCGACAACACTCTATGTAGATGTGCTCATGGTCAGGAGGGCTTTGCCTCTGATTGACTGGGACATATCCATTACCTTTTGTAGGATTTTCAGTTCAAGGATGTTGGTGTTTCCATTACAGGCTGTGATGCAACCAGTCAATATACTCTCAATCTATAGAAGCTTGTCCAAGTTTTAGATGTTATGCCAAATCTCCACAAACTCCTAAGGAAGTAGACGCACTGCCATGTTTTCTTCTTGTAATTGTTCTGGGCCCAGGACAGATCCTCCAAAATAACAGCTGGGAAATTAAAGCTGCTGGCACTCTCTACTCCTGATCCTCCAATGAGGACTGGCTCATGGACCTCGGGTTTCCTTCTCTTGAAATCACTCATCAGTTTCTTGGTCTTGCTGACATTGAGCTAGAAGTTATGGCACTACTTGCAATATACTTGCAATATAACTAGGCAATGATAAATTTCGCCACTGGATTTACACTGTCATCTAGTTTTAGGAGTAGAAGAAGAATGTTCAACTCCACTGTCTTCAGGCTAACATGCTCTTAGAGGCAGATAACTTTTGTAGCATCATGGCACGTTGGGCACACATGGTTGAATGCGTATTTCCAAAGTTTCTCTCTTCCTGCTGTGTCAGGATAATGGACATTCCAGGTGAATGTTATATCTTTGATCTTTTAAATTCTCGATGGCAACAATACTTTGATTTTCCTGTAGCACTTCCACAGTCCAGTTTTCTCATTGTGCTCTGCATTTAGAACATCTGACTGAGCAGAAGTTGCAATGTGTGAGCATTCAGGATTCACATCCATGTAGCTGAAAACCAAAACTGATGATTAAAGATGAATGAGGAGATAGATGCAATATTAGAATCTTCAAACTGAATAAATAATGTATGTGATATTAATGGAGAAGTATGCATACTAGAGTATATTAATCAACACCTTGCACATACCGAGTGGCCCTTTTCAGAGGTACAGTTGGAATAGTGCAAATGTTTAGACAGAAATGTCTGAGGTAAGCTCAGGGATCATATCATTCCCTGGGAATATCACTACCCCCCACAGTGAAGACAGAAACAGAGTGAATATTTCCAATCAAGGACTTTTGCCAGAACTGGACAAGTGAGAATAGTTGCAGAGAGGCAGAATGGTAAAAATAATAATGGGAATTTCCGTGAAATTTGGAATTTCTGTGAAAGAATATCTAGGTGATCCAAATGTTGTTGGTGCCTTTTAGAAGAATGTAATGAATGCTTGTTAATTGTGGTTGATCAGAGTGAAAGTAGAGAGAGATGAGAGGCTGTAGAGATTAAAAAGATTTACAGTGGAACTGCTAAAGCAGAACACAGCTGTTGCTGAAAACCTGAAGTAAACAGCACTCTGCAAACACTTTGCAGATTCACATTGAATCAATTTATCCTGTTATCATAACTGGCCAGTTTTCGCAGAAACAGGAAAGTTGGTAATCAAAAATTTTTGAACTAAATATTGAATCCCTTGGTTTGCAACAAGCTGACATGAGGAGTGGAACATGAAGGTAGGATAGGTCAGTGTGAGGGAGTGGAATAAAGAATTAAAGAAAGAGGCAACTGGAACTCAAAAGTCACTAGAACCAGACATGATGTGGGTCACATGCAAATCCTTGTAGAATCTAACCCAATAGCTATCAATATCTGGATAAGATAATTATTTGTTTGTCCCCTGATTAAATAGGTGACAACAGGATTATACTCCATTTTGTCAGGAGGAATCCTCCATGTGGTTACCTTTTCCCAACCTCTCCTTCCTGTCAAACCCTTTCAATTTATCTTCTGTGAAGCGGACTGGAGCTTTTCTCAAGTGCAAATACAAGGTCTTGTTTATAGCTTCCAGCAACTGATTTCCAAAAATTCCTCACTGACGCTGTTGCTGATGTGCACAGTGTGCTGGTTTGGCACGAGAGTGAGTCTGAGGGCCCGGAGAGGCAGACTAATTAACTCTTAACAGAGATACCTACCCCAAGAAGTAAATATTCCTCCACCAAACGAGATGAAGGAGTCTAGTGGAAGGGTTTCATCCTGAACCTTCAACTATCCATTTCTCTCTAATTAATACTACCAGACCTGCTGAGTTAATCCCATGGTTTTTAAATTTTTTAAATATTTATATAGAGGTACAGCATGTAACAGGCCCTTCTGCCCCAACTGTATTACCCAATTACAACCATATGACCCAATTAACCTACTAACCCATACAGCTTTGGAATGAGGAAACCAGATCACCCAGAGGAAACACACGTGGTCACAGGTCGAATGCATAAACTCCATACAGACAAATGCGAGTTGAACCCAAATCACTTGTGCTTTAATAGTGCCATGTGTATTATCCTCTTCCAATTTGCCACTCAACAAGAACATATGCCTGCTCTGGAGGATTAGGTTGAGCATCTCCTGCCTGTCATCTCTCACTCAGTCTGACCTTCAGGAGGTACAAGAGGAAGCAACAGTCAACCCCTTTCTGAATGTTGCTGATAATCCTAATGAGGATCCTAATGTTCAAGATTAAGAACTTCACACTACACGGGTAAGTCGCCTATATGTGACTTCTTTTAATCAAATTTTCATTAAGCACAAGCTAAGAATAGAGTTGACAGGGTGGGATCTTGGCCCAATGGCAACAAGGACTGTAGAACAGAATATCTGGCATGGGTGTTAGGACACATGTATAAACAGGTGCACAGAGTCTCCTATCATTACACATGCACTCACACGCACACATGAGGCTAGATTCACATACACGTACCCCTTCTTCCTCCTCTTCCTATCTTCTCTCTCTCTCTCTCTCTCTCTCTCTCTCTCTCTCTCTCTGAACTCCACGATCCTCAATCCTCTTTGTCCCTGAATCTCCTTTCCTCAACACATCATTAGGCCTGCTCCAATATTTACTCTCTCCTCAACCTCTCTACAACCCCCTGCCATTGAGTATCCTTCTATTCATGATCTGGGCATGGCAACTCTTCTGCTTTCACTGACCTTCCACCTTTTACCCCTTCGTGAATTCTCTCCTCCGAGATACATTCCCAATCTGCCTCCATTGACTCTTCCTCATGTTCTATGTCCGAGAAAAAGCACAAAGCTCTTTGAAAATGAGGCTACTGTAACAGATGTCCTTCATGCCACTCTGAGTAGCACACAGAAGGCCGGATTACACCGTATCATCTTTCAATTACACATTGACTTCATCAGCTGCATCAGAACACAGAAAACTGAAGTAAGTCGTCCTTGATCCTGAGGGACTGAAAGGCAAATTTAATGAGATTTAATCATCTTAAACTTTTCAATGATTTTATCCCTTGATTTTCAATGTGCAGGAAATTCATGAAACTATCCTCTTGATTTAAACATTTATTTGTGGTTTCATAGTATGAATATGAGGTGTACTTCACCCAAAACCAATCTATCCTTGCAGAGGGACTTTGTGCTGCATTCAAAACCTTACTGTCGTGTCATTCTAAGCAGAGCTCTTGTCAACTGTTACAAAACTTCTACCTTTTGTATTCCAACACCTTGAGTGGAAAACATCATTAATTTAGCCTTTTCAATTTTTATCTATTTCCTTCTGGATTACCTTGAATGATTTCTCTACTTGCAGCCTTAAATTACTTTCTCCGCTCTAGCTTTACACTATGTAGCAAATATTCTGATATGTTGTTCTCAAGTCCGAATGGTTGACTTATCCCCCCCCCACACCCGCCCCCCAATATAGGAAGGCATCTGCTATAGTTTTACAGTACTGCAGCACAACTTCATTCAGGACACTGTTGTGTAGCCCTGAGGGTTTCTTGCACTGTTGATATTGCTTTCTTGTAACTGGAAATAATCAGATTTTGAAGAATTGCTTCAGTGTAGAATGATCGATGAAAGAACAAGTTTCATACCTTTTTGCCTGTCACGTACTCCAATTTACATGACTGGTTTGGACAACCTCGAAGATCCCTGGAACTGATCATGATTCCGGTCCGAGAGTCCAATGAGCTTGCTTACTACTCACACTTATATAATCAAGAAAACCCTCTATTTGTTTCTAATCTATACATTCCAGTCAGATGCAATTCTAAACCTAATTATATCTTAACAAATTTTACATTGTCAGCTGAACCAGTCTTGCTCATCTCCAAGAGAAAAAAAACATCATTTCACAGTCCTAATGTCTCACGTTTGCATGCTTCCAGGTCTCAAGGACCCCATGAATCAAGGCTACTTGTTTCACTTATCTTCCTGATTAAAATACCTGCTCATTGTGGAGACAGTGCACTGACAACTCCATTTTGAGTAAAAATATCTGTTTTTAACCTTCTCATTACACGTCCTTCAGAAGAGACATTAAAGTAAGTCTCCATCTCCCCCTACAGGTGAATATATGATCCAATCTAACATTGTAAAGATAAAGATTCTGAATGTTAGCTGGGGTCTGTAAAATACATATTCCTCATCAACACTTCTTTGAAAAAGATTATCTATTACTGATCAATCTGTGAGAACTTGCTGCAGACAAAATCATTGCCTTGCAAAGTTGCCAGCAATTGAATGGAATGTAATATTTAAATGGAAAATTAGTTTCTTACGTGGGCTGTCTTACAGCTCACATTATTTCTCTGCACAATCACCCAATCTACATGGGTCAATTTCAAGCCAGTGATCACTACGGACATCAAAAACAAAGTGAAAATTTAATTGTAATCTTCCCAGCTGGGGGAGAAAAAGAGAGAAGCAGAAGGGATGTTCGAAGCAAAGAGGGCTTTGTCCATGTCCCATATTCAACTAGAAAAAAATTATTGCTCCATAAGAAATCTGTATGGGATGTTGTATTTATCATAAAATTGTACTTATCTGGGCACTCAAACTAAACACGTTCAGGACAGTCAGGTAAACATCATTAGATAGATTGAGAGGTTAAGAGTCCAATTTATAATACCATGGTACCATTAGTAAGCTTATTACTTCAGAATAGAAGCTGTACTTGAGCCTAGTAGTACTACATGCCTACAGGATTTTACACCGACTGGAGGAATTCAGCAAGTTCAGCAGTATCCGTCAAGGTGGGGGTTGGAAGTGGATTGTCAACATGTCTGATCAAAATGCAGAATCAAGATCAAAACATTGACAATTCCTTTCCTGTCGCAGATATTGCTTAATCTAAAGAGTTCTTCCAGCAGTTTGTTCCTGTAAGGTCTGCAATTCTCTCCTGAAACTCCTGACATCCATCTTAATCTCTTCCTTTAAGATGCTCCATAAATCATATCCCTATTACAAAGGCAATGGTTACCTTTTCTGTGTCACTGTTATATATTTTGTTTGCTAGCAGCTTCAAGTATTTTGTTACATAAACCCAAGCTTCAAAACCCTTCTGTTTTAAGGGATGGGAAATCTGACTTCCAGTGGGGCCTTAAGCAAGAACTAATCAAACCAGAACTGGTGACATGAGACGTAAATTCAATGGAATGAGAACTAATGAACCAGAGTTACATTTGAAACTTGGTAAAAATAGGGGGGTGGGGGTGGAGATAGAAATAAAATGCGTATTGTTTGAAAGATACCAATGTAAATAATTTTAAAGCCTCAAGATTCTTTATGCCTCAAAAGTTTATCTTTACCCTGAGAGTTATTCAGTCCTTTTGACCTCAGTACACACAAGTCTGTCAGCTCCTGTGACCTGTTCATCTTCAATCTGTAATTAGCTTTGTAGGGTGAAGCTTCGAGCCAGGCATCTGACATAACAGGAGCATAGATTGAAGAATCAAAAGATGCTTTATGGTGCTCACTGGTTCAAGTTGCACAATCATTAATAATCCATGCATTCTTACAATGTCAAAGCTTGCAATGTTAGTGTTGGGCCCTTCTCAACCGTTAGTGATTTAAAGAGTCAGATTAATTTGACAACAATTTTAACTAAACATAATGGAAACTAAAGCTCACCTCAGCTAAAGGGAGAATTTTTTAATAATCCAGCAATGAAACAAGTCAGCCGGACTCGAACACCAACAACCCAATCAATACTTTAAATATTTATTAAAAGACTTCCCATATCACATCTCAAAGTGCTGCCTATGCCATACTGCGATGATTTTTATTAAAAAGGAAAATTGAATTTACTTAGTAGAACCGACTGGTCAGGGCAATGAGCAAAGGAATTGAGAAGTTATATTGCAGTTATTCAGTACCTATAAAAAGTATTCACGGCCCCAGCCCCAGAACTTTTCATGTTTTATTGTTTTACAACAGTGTATCACAGTGGATTTAATTTGGCTTCTTGGACACTGATCAACAGAAAAAGACTCTTTTGTGTTAATGTAAAAACAGGTCCCTGCAAAGTGATCTAAATTAATTACAAATATAAAACAGAAAATAATTGATTGAATGAATATTCACCTCCTTTAATATGACACACCAAAATTATCACTGGTGCAGCCAATTGGTGTTTGGAGTTACATAATTAGTTAAATGGAGATCATCATGTGCAGTCATGGTGTTTCAATTGTTTGTAGTAAAACTACACCTGTGTCTGGAAGGTCCAACTGCTGGTGAGTCAGTATTCTGGCAAAAACTATACTGTGAATCAAAAGAACACTCCAAGCAACTCTGCGAGAAGGTTATTGAAAAGAACAAGTTAGAAGATGGATGCAAGAAAATTTCCAAGTCACTGAATATCCCTTGGAGGACAGTTAAGTCAATCATCAAGAAATGTAAAGAATATGGCACAGCTGTGTATCTGCTTTGAGCAGTCTGTCCTCAAAAACTGAGAGACCATGCAAAAAGGGGACTAGTGAGGGAGGTCACCAAGAGACCTATGATAACTCTGGAGGAGTTACAGGCTTCAGTGGATGAGATAGGAGGGACAATATATACAACAACTGTTGCCCAGGTGCTTCACCAGTCGCAGCTTTATGGGAGAATGGCAAAGAGAAAACCACTGCTGAAAAAAATCTCACATGAACTCTTGGCTAGAGTTTACCAGAAGGTATGTGGGAGACTCTGAAGTCAGCTGGAAGAAGGTTCTATGGTCTGATGAAACCAAAATTGAGCTTTTTGGCCATCAGACTAAACACTATGTTTGGCAGAGCCAAACACTGCACATCATCGAAAACACATCATCCCTATCGCGAAGCATAGTGAGGATGCTTCACTGCAGTGGGTTTTGGAGGGTTTGAAGGCAGATGGTAAAATAAATGCAGCAAAATACAGGGAAATCCTGGAGGAAGACTTGATACAGTCTGCAAGAGAACTACAATTTAGGAGAAGATTTGTTTTCCAGCGAGACAATAACCCCAAGCATAAAGTCAAAGCTGAAGAGGAATGGCTTAAAAACAATGAAGTTAATGTCCTGGAGTGGCCAAGTCAGAGTCTAGGCCGCAATCCAAATGAGAATTTGTGGCTGGACTTGAAAAGGGCTGTTCACTCATGATCCGAATGCAAACTGACAGAGCTTGAGTAGTTTTGTAAAGAATAATGGGGAACAATTAGTGTCCTGATGTGCAAAGCTGAGAGACCTATTCACACAGACTCAAGGCCGAAATTGCTGGCAAAGCTGCATCTACTAAATACTGACTTGAAGGGGGTGAGTAATTATGCAATCAATTATTTTGCATTTAATAATTGTAATAAATTTAGCCCAATTTGTAGCAACTTGTTTTCTCTTTGGCATGAAATTTGAGTCTTTTCTGTTGATCAGTGTCAAAAAAAAGCCAAACTAAATCCACTAAGAGTCAATGTTGTAAACCAATAAAACACAAAAACTTCCAAGATGGGGGAATACCTTTTGTATATGACATTGGTGAGGCTTCACAATTTGTGCCAATCATGTACAGTCTTGTTCATCCTGTTATCAGAAAAATATTATTAAACTAGAACGAGTGCAGAGATGATTTACCAGAATGTTGCTTGGATTCCCATAAGAACTTCTGTAGACTAGAACTTTATTCACTGAATTGCAGGAGATTGAGGGGTGATCTGATAGAAGTATAGTATGTAAGATCATAAGGGACATAGACAGGGTGAAAGTGTTTTTTCCAGGGAGGGGGTGCTAAAACATAAGGGCATAGGTTTAAAATCAGAGGTGAGAGATTTAAAGGGACATCAGTGGCAGCTTATTCACTGCAAAGGTGGTGGTGGTGGGGGTGGGGGGAATGTGGTGGAATAGGCACTTGGAATGAGCTGTCTGAATTAGTAACTCAGACATGCACATTAGTAGCATTAGAAGCTCTCTGGATGAGTACATGGTTAGAGAGCTTTGGAGGGTTAATGGGCCAATTGGCAGCAAATGGGATTCTCTTGCTGGACAACACAGTTGGCATAGATGAGTTGGGTTAAGGGTGTCTATTTCCATGCTGTAAGACATTATGGCTCTATGAATATCTGGTTGAACTATTTAGAAATGGCATACAAAAGCAGGCTACTTACATAATTAATCTGTACAGGATTTTCCCTTTCATATAAGCTGCACTTCTAGGTTCTCTGCTTTGTTCCCTTAATTAAATTAAATTGGGCCTCTTTTCTTCAACTTAAGTTCCTGTTTCAATAACTCTTGAACAACATTCCACAGCCCCCCCCCGCCACCCCAGTCACAAGTTGATGACAGTAACTAAGGAGGTAACCAAGGAGGTTAATAAAGGTAGGGCAGTAGACACCATCTATATGATCTTTAATAAGGAAGATCCCTCATGATAGGCTCATCCAGGAGATTAATGCACATAGGTTCCAAGGTAAGCTGGCTAACTGATTCCAAGGTTGTCTTGGTGGTGGGAGGCAGAGTATAGTGATAGGAGGTCACTTCGCTGATTGGAAATCTGTAATTGACTTTGTACTTTAAAGACCAGTGCTGGGACATTCACTCATTCATCCAGTTACTCATCGACACAGTGTGGAGTAGGCCCTTTCAGTCCGTCAAGTCATGCCACCTAAGCAACCACCTGACACGCTCAATTCTCTATAAGCTAAATCAGGGAACAATTTACAATGTCCAATTAACCTACCCGATACATTTTTTGTACTGTGGGAGGACACCTGAGGACCCAAAGAAAAGCTAAACATTCCATGGGGAGGACATAGAGAGATTCCTTCCAGAATGCCACCGGAACTGAGTTCAGAACTCCGGGGCACCAGGGGCTACAATAGCATCATGCTAACCACTATGCCACCGTGTTGTTTGTGACATAAATGAACAACTAGAAGGCTTTGCAGATTACTTGAAAATTAGTGGTATTGTGGAGAACAAGCAAGGTTCTCAGATGGAAAACTGGGTGTTGGCAGATGAAATCTAATTTCAAAATATGGTACATTTTGGCAAGTCACATGACAATAGGACATAGGCTCAAAGGAATATTGATGAATAGAGAGACCTTGGGATTCATGTCCATGATTTGCTGAAAGAGACAACACAGATACGCTACATAGGATGGTGAAAAAAAGTATAATATGTAGCATGTTTGCATCACAGGGCAGGGTGAAGAATTGGAAAGTGCTGACATACCTGCTTTACAGATGCAAGCAACTTTAGTTGTACTTTTTTTCATTGTGAGTATGACAAATAGAAACTCAACATGACTTGAAAAGTGGGAATATTATGCTGCAACTTTACACAGAACTTGGGAGACCATAGTTGGAGTACTGGATGCAGTTCAGGTCATCACACTGTAGAAAGGGTGCTATTGCACTGGAGAGAGTGCAGAGGAGATTTACCAGAATGCTGCCTGAATTGCAGGAAATTAGTTATATTTCATTACCCACTGTTCCTTAAGGTGATTATAGCTGGGGATGGTAATGGGGACAAGCTCCCACTACTTATTAAATGCTCCCAAAGGCATGAACCTCAAATAGCCTCTAACAAGACCTTCATGTCTGGTTTAGCTACTAAGCCCAGCAGAACTATTTCTACTGACAAAAGAAGGGGCAAAAGTGGGTTACTGGTGCCTTAAACCAGTCACCTTGGGCAGATGAGGGGGTGCTTCTCAGCTGTGGTTGACAGCTCATTTAGACAAAGGAAAACTGACCTCAAACCTCCGCTGCCTTGTGGTTATACCCACTCATGGGGAAGACTTCAGGAGTAAACTGAGAGGGTAATATCTGCAGCTGGAGTTCCAAAGGCAGTCTTGTGTTGAGTTCGTTCGACACTGACTGACAACTCCTTCGATGCTGTTGGTCTCAAAGTTTATCAATCTCTCTTCCTTTTAGCTCATCAGATGTGTGGAGAGAGGAGCTTGCTATATGAGCAACAGCCGCCTCTCCATATTATACTGCCAGGGCTTGCATATCTAGACTGCTAAGATGCAACATCCACAGTCAACCCTGACAGACAGAGGCCTAACATTGCCCACTGGATAATAGGGCAATGAAATTCTGGAAATGGCAACATTAAAGAGGTGTTAAGTGTAACTGTTTCAGGGACATGTTTCATTGAGATGTTTATTTTATATGTTTTTGTCATAAATTCATGTTTATTTTATCACCCGAAAATAGTTTGTAAGGTTTATTTAATGTAGAGTGTGATGGGTCACATGACCAGAGTTTAATGGGTCACATGACCAGGGTTTAATGAGTCACATGACCAGAGTTCAATGAAAGCTTGACTGTGGTATTATGGGTAAAACATAAAAGCAGAGAAAGATGGATGGCCCTAAAATAACCTTATTCTGCAAGTAGTCCAAGAGGAGCACATGGTAATTGTCTTTCTTAATTTGTTTTATATAATGTTGTTGAGGTGCCTTTATATGAACAGTGTATGTTTTAGTGATTTATTTGATCTCAGCACACTTCTGATGTGCTAATGTGTTTGGGCCTGTTTATCAGCGGACACTAGCTTGAGAGACTTTAAAAGACTGAGAGGTGTATGTTTCAATCTTTTATGTCCTTTATTTTCTTGTAGTTTTCATAGTCTCTACTGAAGAGAGAGAGAGAGAAATAAAAATAAATCTTCAAGGACATCTATATGTCGCGTGGCCATTATTTCATTGGACTGGTGCAGTTACATTAAATATCTTAACAAGTTTACAGATAGTTAAATCCCCAAAGCCTGATCAGATGTATTGCAGGCTTCTCTGGGAGTCAAGATAGGTGGAGATTAATGGGATCCATTTAGAGATTTTTAAGTCTCCAATGGGTACAGTTGGGAAGCCAGGTGACTGAAGGACATTAGCTGTGGTATTTTCTTTCATAAAGGGCAGCAGAAATGAGCTTGTTAGATTCATAGACCTGTAGTTACCATGGTAAAAGCCCTGAGCAACAGGATTAACTTACACATAGAGTGACCGTGATTTATCAAAGATACTCAGCATGATTTTGCTAGAAGGAGATTCCTGTCAGACCAATTTGATTGAATTTTTCAAATATGGAACATAATGTATTGGCGAGGCAGTGTAGATGATGTAGTCTATATGAGTTTCAGTAAGGCATCTGACAAGTCCAATGTGGCAGAATTAAGCAAAAAGTTTGAGTTCATGGGAAGGTGGCAAATTGGATCCAATTCAGCTTGGTGTCAGGAAGCAAATGATGATGGTGAAGGACTGTTTTTGTGATTGGAGGTCTATGACCAGTAGCGTACAGCAGGGATCAGTGCTTTTTCATTTCTTCCCTGATTGTTATTTCTTTATCTATGTGCCCTTATTTTCTTCATTATTCTGTAGTGTTTGATCTTCCCCAATAACTCATAATAATGGCTTTCTAAAAATCAATAGCTGCCATGTCCATTTACTCTACCTAATTTGTCATCTCAAAGCAATCTATCACGTTTGTAAAGAACTGCCTTATTCTGTGCTTCTGATTATTTTTCTTCCACCTAGTTACCTGGTGGGCTCACTTCAATGAAAAATAATACATGATCTTACAACCAAGGATGCTTTATACTTTATTGTCGCCAAACAATTGATACTAGAATGTACAATCATTACAGCGATATTTGATTCTACATTTCCCGCTCCCTGGATTACAAATCGATGGTAAATATTAAAAATTTAAATTATAAATCATAAATAGAAAATAGAAAAATGGAAAGTAAGGTAGTGCAAAAAAACTGAGAGGCAGGTCCGGATATTTGGAGGGTACGGCCCAGATCTGGGTCAGGATCAGTTCAGCAGTCTTATCACAGTTGGAAAGAAGCTGTTCCCAAATCTGGCCATACAAGTCTTCAAGCTCCTGAGCCTTCTCCCGGAGGGAAGAGGGACATAAAGTCTGTTGGCTGGGTGGGTCGTGTTCTTGATTATCCTGGCAGCACTGCTCCGATGGCGTGCGGTGTAAAGTGAGTCCAGGGACGGAAGATTGGTTTGTGTGATGTGCTGCGCCGTGTTCACGATTTTCTGCAGCTTCTTCTGGTCTTGGACAGGACAACTTCCATACCAGGTTGTGATGCACCCTAGAAGAATAAAAATTAGTGAGGGTTTTAGGGGACAGGCCAAATTTCTTTAGTTTTCTCAGGAAGTAAAGGCACTAGTGGGCCTTCTTGGCAGTGGACTCTGCTTGGTTGGACCAAGACAGGTCATTTGTGATATTGACCCCAAGGAACTTAAAGCTTTCGACCTGTTCCACTTGCGCACCACTGATGTAAATTGGGCCGTGCGGTCCACTACTCCTTCTGAAGTCAACACCAATTCCTTCATCTTGCTGATGTTGAGGGATAGGTTATTGTCTTCGCACCATGCCACCAGGCTCTTAATTTCCTCTCTGTACTGAAACTCATCATTACCCGAGCTATGGCCTACAATTGTTGTGTCATCAGCAAACTTATATATTGAGTTCGATGTAAGCTTGGCTGCACAATCATGAGTGTACAGTGAGTACAGCAGGATGTTAAAATGTTCACTGCAGAACACTGCAATTAGCTTATGCAATCTCTCTCTCTTCTGCACTTGTTTGTCCTTGGATCTGAAGTAATATTCATTGCTTTAAGTAGTTTTGAGCTTCAGTTTACTGCTCTGACTGAAGTGGTGCCAGCATAATTGCAATGATTAAATTTTCCAGATTCCTGATAGAAATGACACAGCTGGATCTGTAATAACTTCATTCACAGTAATTTCATATCATTGAAGTCTGAAGAAGTTGCTAATTTTCTGAGGCACCAATTGAAGTCAAAAATAAAATAAAAGTATAATTGTTATTATTATCCTTCCCTGGTCGACTTCTATCAGTTACTTTGCTTCACATTTGATTCCCAAGGGCATAGGTCATAAAGTCTTGACAAGTACCTGTAAGATTCTGATAGATCTGTCATTTTATGAATGCTCCAACCTCAACCCCATATCCTTGAAAACTCTCAGCTAGAAAACAATGTTCTGTTGACATCTCCACTTCTATTATTTGGCTTTGCAAGAAGCCACAGTGAAAAAAACCCTGCAGTTTATATAATGACATTGAGTTTGGAATGTTGCAAGTTGAATGCATAGTTATAATCTTATTGAGGGTGTGACAGTGATCGTGTAAAAAAAATAGAATGGGATTCTCCAGATAAATTAGGTGAGATGACAAGTAGTGACTGCAGTGGGTACGTAAATCGTACATTCACCCTGTATATAAAGTGAGTGGAGATGCTCCTGAAGACGAATGAGGTCTTGAATAAGAATATAGAATAAGGACAAGAAACACATTGATATATGGAAAGAGGAAATCAATATTGTTCCCAATTTTAATCTGGTGATTTTCAAGTTAAGCATATTTAACAAGGGAACACAACACATGCTTGATCAATACACACATACACAATCAACATTGCCAAAAGCATTCTCAATTCTTACAAATTGTTCCATCTGTGTCACTTTTCATCTGAATTCTCTCACTTGTAAGTAGAATCCTTCGATCTAAATCTAATTTGACCCGAAGTAAAACCCAACACATGGATTTAATGATTGAAGACGATTCAGAATAGGAACTGTAGGCATAGAGTGACTGTTGAGCCAATACTGCAGGCAGGTTCTGGACCTTTTTAAGGTAGACAGTCTGACAATGTAGTTTCAAGTTGTAACAAAATTTTATTAACAAACAGAAGATTTGTTAAAAACGTACATAAAGGCAAGTCCAATTTCAAATAAAATGCAGCTCCTGGGTTACCATCAGATCACATAAAGTGCAATAGCACTGTTCTTAGCTTATTGCTTACAAGAGGCTAAAGTCTCAGCTGTCCATCACAGTGATGTAAAATGCATCGATGCAATAAAGTGTGTTAGGTACATTTACTACACCAGTACAATAAAGTGCATCAGTGTACCATCGAGATTTAGGACTAGCCATACAAATACCACAAGTTCAAGTTGAGTGAAATGAGTTAAATAAAAGGCAAAGGCAGTGACTCACAGAAAGACCTACACCATCTGGCAATGCACAAAAGGAGCTGAATAAGAAACGCACCTCACACAGATGCGCATGGTCACCAGAATATATCAACCAAAAGGATCAGCAATTCTGCCATTCACCTTTCCTTATGAAATAGACACTGGCCCATGCTTTTAAGGCCACCTGAGGAAGAAGGTCCCATGTGATTTTTCCCCTCCAGCTGGAAACAACAGGCACCATTCTCCATTCTACCTGACTACAATGGGTTAGGTAGCATCAATGCCGAGAAATGGATAGTCAATGTTTCAGGTCAAAACCTTTCATCTGGACAGGATGCTGCTTGACCTACTGAGTTCCTCCACTGCATTTTATTTCTCTCCAGATTCCAGTATTTGCAGTCTCACAACTCTCCTCTGTACTAAGCTAACCTTCCTGGCATTTAAACCCTATGTATGTATGTCTATAACAACAAAAAACTTAAATTTGTACTAGATCTTGAAGCTGAACTTGAATCTTGGAAAAGGCAAGCAATGAATGTGGCATGAGATCGACATCCAAGCATTGAAAAAGCAGACAGAGCTGATAATGACAGCATAGCCATCTCCCTCATGGCTGAGTTATGGGGATGTTGCAAGTCTGTTTGACAGGAAGGCTGCCGGCCACTTGAATTCGATGAGGGGATATTTGACATGGATGTTTAATTTGACATGTGTATTTAATATTGCAGTAATATTTGAGTAGTGTTATAAATATATTGTTTGATTAAACATTCTTTGCTATTTACCTAATTCTTTACAGGTTATATGTAAAAGTACTTGAATGGAATACATCATTATGCCACCACGTCATTCGTGAGCAGCTCATTAAAGTAAAATGGAATACATGTACATCACCTGGTACCTGTGATTTTCCTTTAGTTAGTTTCTAGAGTTAAAAAATGCATAAAAGTGGCGACAAGGAAGTTTTTAAATGAACCTGAGCCAACTACCCACCTGTTGAAGCACAGCGAGAATTTTTAGTTTTAAAAGAAAATGCACCACATTTTTATTTCTTTGGATGGGGAGATGCTCGAGTTTTAAAAAAAATGTAGCACATGTTTCTTCAGAAAGGGAAAAAGACAGTCAAGTTAAATCAAAGCAGAAAATGGATGAAATTCATTTGAATAGCAAGTGATAATAATCATTTTTTAAAAAGCCAAAATGGCTGCCTACATTGGAAAGAAAGATGCATTTGATTGCACAACAGATAACTAGATCTTGTATACTGAATGAATTGAGCAATATTTTAAAGCAACTGAAATAGCCGATATGAAACAACAGCCAGTCTTTCTGAGTGCAATAGATGGGATAGCATAGTTTGTTTGGAAGTTTAGCTGCTCCAGCCAAAATCAGCTTTGCTGATATTGTGAACGTAAAGCAGGACGTTTAGAACCAAAGCAAGCAGAAGTGAAGGGGAGTTCATTTCAGCTTATGCAGCTGAAGAAATTGTCTGAGCATTGTCAGTTCAGAAATGGGCGTAATGATACACTGACAGATTGTTTAGTTTGTGGAATCTTACAAGAAAACTTATCCATGCAAGCAGAACAAGTACCACACCTACCCCTACACCTCCTCTCTCAGTACCATTCAGGGCCCCAAACAGTCCTTCCAGGTGAGGCAACACTTCACCTGTGAGTCTACTGAGGTCATCTACTGTATCCGCTGTTCCCGGTGTGGCCTCTTGTATATCGATGAGACCTGACATTGATTGGGAAACCGCTTCACCAAGCACCAAAAGGAAAAGAAAAATCAGGTTCTCCCGGTGGCTATCCATTTCAATTTTATTTCCCATTCCCATTCTGACTTGTCAGTCCAGGGTCTCTACTGTGATGAGACCACACTCAGGTTGGAGGAGCAACACTTTCTATTCTCTCTGGGTGGCCTCCAACCTGATGACATGAACGACGATTTCTCGAATGCCTGGTAAATGGACTCCTCACCATTCTATATTCCCATTCCCCACTTTCACCTTATCTCACTACCTGCCCATCAGCTCCTTCTGGTGCTCCTCCCCCTTCCCTTTCTGTTCTCTGTAAATAGATCCCCCCTTCTCCAGCCCTTTATCTCTTTCATCAATCGACTTCCCAGTCTTTACTTCACCCCTACCCCTCTCCCAGTTTCACCTATCACTTACTACCTTGTACTTCTTCCTCCCCTCCCCCCATCTGATTACTCTGTCTACTCATCTCTTTCTCTCCGGTCCTGATGAAGGGTCTCAGCCCAAAAAGTCAACTGTTTACTCTTTTCCATAGATGCTATCTGGCCTCCTGAGTTCGTTAAACATTTTGTGTGTATCACTTTGATTTTCAGCATCCGCAGATTTTCTCATGTTTATGAGAAAATAATCAAAAACTGCTCCCAAATGAAGCACAACTTACATTTAAAGAGCAATTAAAATTACCGTGTCAATGGAAACAGCGGAGATACAATTGAGTTGCAGTGAGTAAACAAAATTAAAATGTCTAAACAGGAAACTGTCTGGTCAAACAAATTGTGTTAGCACTGTGGCAGGGGCTCACATACGACAGACAAATTCAGGTTTAAAGGTCAAATGTGCAGAAAATGCAGCAAAGTAGGACACATACAAAGAGCATATTGGGTAGACAAAAATAAATAGACTGCTCTAGAAAAAGAAAAATTGAAAGAGTCAATTTGCAGTTCCAAAAAGAGCACTAATTTGCACATTGTTGATAAAAAAAAATCTGATAATGATTAGAGTGACATAGGGCTGTGTAGCCTTGAGATTTACCATACAAAAATTAACAATAGACAAGCAATTGGCTTTCACCTGGTGAATGGCAAATTAATTAAAATCGAATTGAATATTGGTTTGACTATTTCAGCCATTCCATAAAATGAGTTTGAACAGCAATTCAAATATACTAAACTGAAGCTTGAAGAAATTCAGCTAAGAACTGAAACTGAATAAAAGATAACTCCTGTGGGAATGACATTTGTAACTATGAAATGCAACAGCCAGCAAGCCACCTTGAGATTGCATGTGGTAAAACAGGAGGTCCAGCATTGACAGGGCATAGTTAACTGAGACAACTATAACTTGATTGGAGATCAATGAACCGTCTGAATGGCACGTACCCTGCAATGGACTCAGCTGAAAACAAATTAAGAACGCTACTGGATGAGGCAACAGCATTGTTTTAAGAAGGCATTGGAAAACTCAAAAATATCAAGGATAAAATAGGATTAAATGAAAATGCCACACCCAACTTTTGCAAAGCCTAACTGGTTTCTTGTACCATCCTTAATAAAGTAACTAGTGAGCTGGATCACATTCAGTGAGTTGAAGGAATTCTTTCCAAGGTTGAGTGGAGCCCATGGACAAGACTAGCGGTCCCAGTAACCAAGAAGAATATGCTTGTCAGGATCTATTATGATTTTACAGTCACAAACAAACCCTCTACTGAAAGTAGATCAATACCCTCTGCCCAGAATAGAGGATATCTTTGCAACCCTTTCTGAAAGAAAACACTTCAGCAAAGGGGACTTAACTGAGGCCTACCTACAGATCAAGAGAGAAAAGTTCAAAGAGTCTCACTTTTTATTTTCATTTAACTGGCCATTATCACATTGATATGTAGCCCCCCTGGCCACCCTCAGGATCGCTCGGCTCGCTGTCGTCTAGGGAAACAGCCCTCAGCCCCGCCAAACTGGGTAATTAGTTTGTGTGGATGCTGTGTGATGTACCCCACCCCACCCAAATAACAGACAATACACCAGATGCGATTAAATAATTTACAGTTTATAGATATTACTGGAACTATATAATTAATAGAGAATAAAATATAAAAGGAAAATAAAAGGTGTCACACTTATCAAAGTTCAATCTCTTCATGCGCAAAACAGTTGGAGTTCAAGAACCACCTTCTTCACCCTGCGACCCCTCGGACCACCTCGACCGGCCGCCTGGGACCAACAACGGTGGTTGACCAGACGCTCCACACGAGTCCGTCTCCGTCTCCCCCTCCTCGACAATCGCACCGCTCGGGGTCCGACCCCATTAGCGGACTCACAGCACCTGGTCCATCTCTCTCTTTCTCTCCCGCCTTCTGCCCCAAAACCCCACGCATACAAAAATTTCCAGATACACCAAAGTCATAACAACTATCCCAATTGGTTCATAACATCCCCTTATCAGCCCCTAACCCACAACAAGATTTCATGCATTTAACTTTATTTTTCATTTTCAGTCTATGAGAGTATCGAGAGTGACCAGACCACAAAGGATTATTATCTTGACTTCAACCATTGTTTGTCTCAAAGCAAAGTCACATTAGTTCAGCTTTATACCTATCAACCATGCTGCATTAGCTATTAATTTTTTTGTTGTTCTAGAAAGTACTTGATTTTAAATTCTGTTAGAAGAGAGTAGGTCTCACTCTGGACTATTGATTGCAATTTAATGTATCATGCATGAAGACTCCATTAGTTCCTCACAGGAGATCACCATGAGCAAACATGCCTGGTAGTGTGTACAAGATAAGTACATCAGGAATGGAATGGTCTTATTTACTCCTTTGGAATCAATCTAATGTTCACATAAGTAGTTAATATCAAAACCATGTACATTCATGGTAAAGCTGAACCCAGAGTAGAGACTTTATAACCTTTATATTAAAATGCCAGGAGAACCGACTTAATGGTGTACATTCAGTGCAAATGTCTAGTGAACCTGATATGTCAGGACTTTATTATTTTATTAATTTTACTTATTAATTTTTTATGGAACTTCAAGTTTGTTTATGGAAAAATAAATTATAATCATTATCTTCTGACATTCATTGATTTCATAGTAAGGTTGTTAACCTGGGTGGAGAAAAATGAAGTGACAATTGATAGTTTTTGAAATTATTATTACGATATGCAATTATAAAATCATAGAGCTATAGAGTTATATAACATGGAAGAAAACCTTTTGGTTTAACTGGTCCATGCTAACAAAGATGCCTCATCCATTTTAGTTCCATTTGCTAGTGTTCTGAACCTTTCCAACCTCTGTACATGGCCAAATAGCTTTTAAAGTGGATTATTATACATGCCTCAACCACTTCATCTGACACCGTATTCTACATATATACAACTCTCTGGGTAAAATAAAGAATTACCTTCAAGTTCCTTTTAAATCTTACTCCGCTCACCCACTCTGCTCATGGACTGTAAGTCTCACTCCCACCAGAGAGAAGGTTATGTAGCATCCGCACCAGGATCACCAGATTCAAAAATGGTTACTTTCCCCAAGCAGTAAGGCTGCTCAACATCTCCACCCACTAACCCACCCCTCCGCATCTCCAACCACAACCACTAATTTATCATTACACAACTTTATCACCTTATTTGCAGATCATTTTATGGACATACAATCGATCAATGTATGCAAGTTATCTTACGTGTGTGTATGTATATATGTATACATATGTGCTGTGTTTGTAGGTATGTATACATCTGTGCTGTGTTTGGCTGTAGATATTGCTTTAGACACAGAGAAACGCTGTTTGGTTTGGCTGCATTCATGTGTACGGTTGAATGACAATTAAACTTGAACTTTATTCAAAGGTTCAGAGGTTCAAACACCCAATTTAATGTCAGAGAAATGTATACAATATACATCCTGAAATGCTTTTTCTTTGCAACCATCCATGAAAACAGTGCCCCAAAGAATGAATAACAGTTAATTGCTAGAACCCCAAAGTCCTGCTCAGCTCCCCTCCCTCCCGCGCATAAGCAACAACAAGCAACAATCCCCCCTCCCCACCAGCAAAAAAAAAGCATCAGGATCCGCCACATGAGCACTTAAGCATGAGAAAAGCAATAGCAAGGACACAGACCAAAGACTTCGCGTTTCACCCAGTATACGACATACCACAGGTTCTCTCTCTCTCCCTAATAAGGGAGAAGGAGGTGTCTCCATTTTCCCAGTGAGTGGAGAGACATAACAAACAACTCGCTGGTTTACAATGTTAAAAGTCCGTTATGTCACTTTTTTCAAGCTCTGTGCCTGAAGATATTTTGACTCCCCCGACAACACACAGTTCTCCTGCCATGACACCGAACCTCGATCCGCTAGTATCCAGAGCTCCAAGATCCTAAGCTTCCAAATCCGAGCTGAGCCCTTGGCGTGCTGAACAACGGCCGGTTATGAAACCCTGAGAACGGGTCCCATTCCCGCAAAGGACCAAAGTCAACGTTTAACTCCTGGTCAGGGTCTTCAAAAGAATGCTGAAGGGAAAAATAAAAATATTAAAAGGTAGAAATAAAGCTGTTTCCGAATATACAAGCAAAGAAATCGCCGTTTAATGCCATCATTACTCTACTCCGCTTCCAGGAGACTTTATCGAGCTATTTTTAAGGAGATGAAAATACAGTAGTCAATTGGCATGCAACATGATTTCAGAAACACAAGGTTCATGCAGATTTTTTTAAAATAGAAGTACAGGCCTCACAAAAGATTTAGATTTAGTTATTAAATTTATTGAATCATAGAAATCTGGACACAGTACTAAATCTAAAGCCATTTGCCCAATTATATCTTGGAAAGAACTACTCAATGTGTCTCTCTTCCCTCTTCCATATGCCTTCAACCTTTGATTATTCTGTTCTTGTTTTGAAAGCGCCTGTGCTAAAATGCTTGTGATGTGTACATTCTGTAACTATTCTAAAGGGAATATATTTGACCACAGTTTTCCACTTGTGACCTAATTAATGGCATAAATGCATTAGATAACTCTCTTCTGATGGTGATCATGCTTCATAGTATGATTTATTGGATAATAAATTTCTCAAAACCTATTCATATTTGACTGAATTCATAAATGAAACAAAGAGGAGGATGGATGAAAGTAATGTCATTAACATATTTGTACAGACATGTGGACTCTTGAGTTAAACTTTGTAAACAATGTGGCTGCCCATGTCATATGTGTACGTCCCCTTGAAATATGCTACCATCATTCAGTTGCTACATTTCACTGTTTCAAATATTGATCTCATACTCTCTATATCTAGGTTTAGGTCAATAATATGCATCAAAAGTACCCTGTGCTCCAAAGCCAAGATTGAAGATTCAAGATTTCTTTACTTGTCATGTATACACTGAAACATACAATGAAATGTGTCATTTGTGTTAACAACCAAGATACCCAAGGTGTGTGGAGGGCAGTCCACATGTTGCCGCACATTCTGGTGCCAACATAGCATGTCTACAATGCTTGGCAGAACAACACAGATCACAACAAAATAAGCCCTTTTCCTCCTCTCCACTCATACACATGCAAAGTCCTCCAACCCCAGGGCAGGTCACCAGCCTCCAGCTTCTGGAAATCCTTGGAACCAATGCTAACATCAGCCAGTCTAAAAAGCAAGTGCCCCTGCAATTTTCTCCTTTACATCCCATAGCCAATTTCAAATCCATTCAACACACAGCTGCTTTAGTCCTGTAGGCTTTCATTCTGATGACAAGTCTGCATTCGGGAGATTATTAAATGCATTTTGAAAATCCACTTGCAATGCATCAACCATACTCTCTGCATTAACCTTCACTGTAACGTTTTCAAAATAACAATGAAGATTAGCTTTATCTGTCACATGTACACGTTTGTACATTGAGACATCAAAACGTACGATAAACTGCATCATTTGTGTCAAATCAAACCAGTGAGGATTGTACAGGGCAGCTGCAAGTGTTGCCACACTTTGGCAGCAACATGGCATGCCCACAACTCACTTGTCCTAATCCTACATCTTTGAAATATGGGAGGAAACCAGAGCACTGGGAGGAACTCCAAACAGTCATGGGGTGAACCTACAAACTCCTTACAGGCAGCGTCAGGAACAGAACCCTGGGCACTGGCACTGTAAAGCTATGCTACTATATTATGTTTGCGTATTTTATGTTGTCAAAGACTCAAAAATAGTTAGTCCAATGAAAATTACCTTTAATTAATCTGAGACAATCAGTTTTTGGGCAAAATTTTGAAACATGAGCGGCACAATGACAAATACCACAGTTGATTTTACTGCCACATAGTACAGCTGCAAAACTTATAGGTGGTGATTCATGATTGTGGCAGATATAAAAATATCGCAGGCTGCATACAGAAAAGAATGAAAAACACATTTCATTTTTATTAACAAGTAATCAGGGCAGTAAATAAAAACATCTTCACTTAGATTTGTCGTCTTTATAGCCATAGAGTAGAAGAGCACAAAACAGGCCCTTTGGCCCCTTTAATCCATACCAACCCTATCCTCTGCCTAGTCCCATCCACCTACATTCCAGACCACTTCCCTCCAAACACCTCCCATCCATTACAGTTCTCTTGTGCATGGAACATGCTGACAAGGGCAATGGTAGAGGCATAGGGATAAGGGACATTTCCGAAACATAGATAGGCACATGAATGAAAGAAAAATAGAGGGCTATGTGGGAGGAAAATGGTAGATTGAACAAGGTTGGCTTAACACTGTGGGTCACCTAGTGCTGTCTGCTCTAACTGTACTGTTCTATGTTCTAGTTCTGTGAAAGTGAAGAATATTGCCAGAATTGGTGAGTGGGTGGGGATTGTGGTGGGCACGAATGATGATGGTTGTTGGAAGCTGGGGGTACATTACAGCACTTTCATAGTACAACATCCTTGAAAACTGAGAATCAGAATCAGTTTTATTATCTGACTTATATGATGTGAAACTTGTTGCCTGCCACATAAAGGCTGAAGATATGTCTCTACCAAATGAGGTTATAGGGTTTTCCTTCCATCCTCTAGCCAGCAGGTCACCCTTGGGCAAGGTGTACTTACTCCATTATTCTGTACTTTGCAATGTTTCATATCACTCCTAGAACAAGCAATCCACAAAATAGTCTAACCATATCATTAATATAAAGTCGTAGATCACTTTAGCACAGAAGCAGCCCTTTGGCCCATCTAGACTTGGGCAACTGCCTAGTCCCATCTAGGCAAACCTAGACTATTGCATTCCATCCCCCTTTTATCCATGTACCTATCTAAACTGTTCTTCAATATTGTAATTGAACCCACATCCACTATTTCCACTGGCAGCTAGTTCCATACTTGCACTACCCTCTGAGTGATGAAGTTTCCCCTCAGGCTCCCTTTAGGAAACAGTTAGTTCGGGTCCTTCTGCTTTAATAGCTGACAGACTTTTCAATGCATTGAGCAACAATCTGCTGAAGGAACGAAGCAGCTCGAGCAGAAAACGTGAGAGAGAAGTGTGTGTTGATATTTCAGGTTGAAACCTGGCATCGGTCCTGAAATGAAACATCATCAATTCCCTTCCTCCCACAGATTCTGCTCAGCCTGCTGAGTTCCTCCAGCAATTGTTTGTTGCTCCAGCTTCCAGCATCTCCTGTCTCTTGTGTTTCTTTTTTGGTCAGTGGGTGGTAATTGGCGTGTGAGGTCATTCGTTGGAGACACACTGCAAGGTCTAAAGAGTGTTCGGGTGCTCTTTGGCTTTTTTCTCGATGGTGGCAATCAGTGCGAGGCCAGTAAAAAGAAAGAACGCGTAAGCAGAGTGGCCATTGTTGGAGTGATTTGACTTTGGCCCAATACTCTTTTTGATAATGTTGGGGGAGCCACAGTGACCAGGTCTCTGGAACTGACTCTGGCTCTGTGGCTTAGAATGGAAGGTGGAAGAAGAGGAATGCAGTAGCATTTGGGGATTCAATAATTAGAGAAGGAGAAAGCATCCCTGTGGATGCAGAGACACCCATTTGGTATGTTGCCTCCTTGGTGCTAGGGTCAGGGTTGTCTTGGATTGGGTCCATGACATTCAAAAGGGGGAGAGTGAACAGCCAGAAGTCATGATACCGACAACATAGATGGGTAAAGGAAAGAGATCCTGAAGACAGAATATAGGGAGTTAGAAAGAAATCTGAAAAGCAGGACCTCCTGGGTTGTAATCTCTGGATTGCTGCCTGTGCCATATGTCAGTGAGGCTAAGAACAGGATGATTTGGCAGATGAATGCATTGCTGAAGAATTGGTGCAGGGGGTAAAGTTTCAGATATCTGGATCATTAGGATCTCTTCTGGAGAAGCTATGACTAGTACAAAAAAGATGGGTTACACCTGAACCCGAGAGGGACCAATATCCTTGCGGGCAGGTTTGGTAAGACTGCTGGAGAGGGTTTAAATTAGTTTTGCAGGAGAATGGGAAGTAGAGTGATGAGTCTGAAGATGGGGCAGTTTGTGTACAAGAAGATGCAGTGCAGATTTATTAGGTAAAGTCCGTAAAGGAGCCGAACGGTCCAAAGCTGGAGATAAACAGGTATTAAGATCTCCGCCCCAAATCAATGAAAACTCGTTCAAATTCGGAAACTGATCAAACAATGATTTATAAAATTCCGGACAATCCATATTAGGAGCATAAACATTAACCAAAACTACTTTTTTATTAAATAATAAACCACTAACCAATAAAAATCTACCATTCGGATCAGAGATAATATCCTGTTGTATAAAAGTAACTGAGGAGTCTATAAAAATAGAGACGCCTCGAATCTTAGCATTGGAGTTCGAATGAAATTGTTGTCCCTTCCAAAATTTGAAAAAACGTAGTCTGTCCCCCCTCCGTACATGGGTCTCTTGTAAAAATAAAATTTGTGCTTTAAGTCTCCGGAACACTTTAAAAACTTTTTTCCTTTTAATAGGATGATTAAGACCATTAGTATTCCAGGAGACAAAATTAATAATAGACTCCATAAATCCTAAAGTCAACCCATAACAAGGAGGATTGACAATAGGCGCGACCCACAGACCCGGAGAGGAAACAGAACATACAAAAGATACCGGGGAAAAGGACGTAATTTGTAGAATGCTTATGAGATGGCATTTCAGAGCAGCTTAAGGTTGGGCCCAATAGGAGAATGGCAATTCTGGGTTGGGTGTTATGTAATAATCCAAATTTGATTGGGGAAGTTTAAGGTAAAGGAACCCTTAGGAGACAGTGATCATAATATGACAGAATTTACCCTGCAGTTTGAGAAGGAGATGCTAAAATCAGATGTATCAGTATAATGAAGGCAAGAGCAGCTAGGCAAAGTTGATTGGAAGGGAACACTAGCAGGGATGCTGGCAGAACAACAATAGTTGGTGTTTCAGGGGAACTTTGAAAGGCACAGGAAAGATACATCCCAAAGATGAAGAAGTATTCTCAAGGGAGGATAAAGCAACCATGGCTGACAAGAGAAGTCAAAGACGGCATAAAAGCAAAAGAACAGCCATATAGTATAGCAAGCATTCAGTGGAAGTGTGGAAAATTTAATATTTCAGTAATATTTGAATAATGTTGTAAATACATGGTTTAATTAAGCATTCTTTCCTTGATTACATAATTCATCACGGGATACATGTAAGAAATACATACATAGCATATGTCATCACACCACCACTTCATATGTGCATGCCTCATGAAAAGTAAATCCAGAGTACACCCAGCTCCATATTTTTCTCTCAATTAGATTTGGAATTACATAACATAATGGTGGCGATGAGATAATTTTCAAAGTAACCTGACGTAACTACCCACATGTTGAAGTGCAGCATGTTTTTTTTTCCACAAGAGGAGAGAGAAATTTTTGGGCATAAAACAGCACGTGTTTCTTTGCAAGGAGAGAGAGCCATTTGAGTTTTAAAAAGGTAGAAAATGGATGAAATTCATGGGTTCATAAACAGTGAGTACCAGGTGATAATAATAAATATATAAAGAAACAGAAATGCCTGGCTGCATCAGAAAGAAAGATGCATTCAATTGTACAACAGATAACCAGACAGAAATGAAGAGCGAGTGCCAGTTCTGCTGAGCGTAATGGGTGGAAAAGCATTCAGATTCATGAGAAGTTTTAGTGCTCTTATGAAACCAGTTGAAATGAGCTTTACTGATATCATGGACATAATGCAGGAATACTTAGAACCAAAACCATTGTTGACTGCAGAAAGCTTTAGGTTACACAAGAAGAATCAAGAGCAGGGGGAGTCCTTTTCAGCTTATGTGGCTGAATTGAAGAAATTGGCCGAGCATTGTCTGTTCGATGATGGGCTTAATGGTGCACTGAGAGATTGTTTGGTTTGTGGAAACTTACAAGAAAACATTCAAAAGTGGCTCCTAACTGAAGCATGACTCACATAGAAAAGAGTGGTTGAAATCACTGTGTCAACAGAAACAGCAGCCTGAGATGCAAGTCAGTTGCAGTCAGGAATGAAAGTGAACATGAATAAAATTGCAATGTCTAAACAGAAATTTGTCTGGCCAAACAAATAGTGTTACCATTTTGGCAAGGGCTCACATACACCAGAACAATACATGTTTAAAAGCAAAATTTGCAGAAAATGCAACAAAGTAGGACACATACACAGATTAGGTTAGGCAGACAAAAATAAATGGACTGCACAGAAAGGAGATAAAGATAAACATTCAAGATGCAATTTCAAAAAGAACACTAAGCTGCAGTCATTTCACACAATGAGTTTGAATGAAATTTCAAAGACCCAGAACTGAAGCCTGTAAATATCCAACTAAGAACTTAAACTGGAGAAAGAGATAACTCCTGTGGGAATGACATTTGTAGCAATGAAGTGCAGCAACCTACAAGCCACATTGGGGGTGTACGTAAAAGGTAAAAACAGGAGGGACAGTGTTGTGGGACCTTGATTGGCAGAGGTAACTGCAACTTTATTGCAGATCCATCCACTATTTGCATGCCACATCCCCTGCAACAGAGTCAACTGCAAGTGAATTACGAAAGCTACTGGATGACGCCACAGAAGTGTTCTAGAATGGCTCTAGAAAACTCAAATATATCAAGGTTAAAATAGTGTTAAATGAAAATGCCACACCCAAAGTTTACAAAGCTTGTCCAGTTCTTTATACCATCTGCGATAAAGCAGCCAGTGAACAAGATTGCTTGGAGGCTGAAGAAATTCTTTCCAAGGTTGAGTGGAGCCCACGGGCAGCACCAGTTGTCCCAGTTATCAACAAGAATGGGTCTGTCAGGATCTATGCTGATTTTAAAGACACCATTAACCCAGTATTGAAAGTAGATCAATACCCTCTGCCCAGGATAGAGGATATCTTTGCAAACCTTGCTGCTGGGAAACATTTCAGCAAAGTGGATAGCTGAGGCCTACCTACAGATGCAGATGGAACAAGAGACCAAGGTATTTTTGAACTAGCATCTGCACCTGCACTCTGGCAGTAAGCTATACACCAGGAGCTGCAAGGCTGCTCAGAAACTCAGTATCACCTGGATGATATTTTTATTGGTGAGGATGACAAGGAACATCTCCAAAATCTGAAGACATGGTTAAAAATATTAGAAGATCATGACCTCTGAGCACAATGTAACAAGAGTGAATCTTTAAACCAAGCATCACCTACTGTGGTCACACCATTGATGCGTAATAATTAAACGGGTGTGCTGAGAAAATTCAAGCAACATTGGATGCTTTAAGGCCAAAAGCCTTATTTGAGATTTGTCAATGATTCTAACAGGCTCCTGCCAAACCTGGTGAATGTAAATCCCTTAAACTCATTACTACAGAACAGGAAGGAAATGGCAATAGACAAAGCAATGTGAGGTGATTTTCCACAAGGTAAAGGAAATGGATATTATTGCTTGATGGCATAATAATATCAGTGCCGGATTCCGGAGTGAAGGTTCCCGAGTTTGAATCCAAGTCGGGTTGAGCGTCGAGCTAGCAACTCAGCCTCGTAAACACAAGAATAGCTTGCTATGGAAACATCGTCATGACGGTTCCCCGATAACTCCAATGCTGAGTTAGGGGCTATTCTTCTCTTCTTAAAAGGAAATGGTTACATCAGATACTGTACTCACACTTTATGATCCACATCAATCAGTGAAACTTGCCTTGATGCCTCGCCTTATAGTGTAAGTGCAGTCATGTCATATGTTATGAGTGATGGAAGTGAACATCCACTAGTCTTTGTAATTGTCCATTATTCCCTCACCACTGCAGAGAAAAATTACACACTGAGAGACCTTGAGACATATGTGCACTCCTCACTAAAAGTAAAACTAGAGGACACTTAGATTTCTAGCTCTGTTTTTGTTTTGATTAGTTTTGGAGTTACAGAAGATAACAAGAAGGTTAGTGGAATGGGAAGATTTTAAACACAAACAGAAGGCAAATAAAAAGCCATAAAGTGAGAAATGATGAAATATGAAGGTAAGATTGCCAATATTATAAGTGCGAACACAAAGTGTTTTTTTCAGATATACAGATATAAGGAGTAAAAAAGCAGATGTCTATCCACTTGAAAATGATGCTGGAGAGGTGGTAATGGGGGACAAAGAAATAGCGGAGGAACATAGAAAATATTTTTCTTTAGTCCTTACTCTGGAAGACACTAGTAGAATGCCAGGAATGAGAGAGTATCAGGCGGCAGAAGTGAGCTTCATTGCCAGTACTAAGGAGAAAGTGCTTGGGAAGCTGAAAAGTCTGAAAGTAGACAAGTCATCTAGACCTGATGGACTACGCCCCAAGGTTCTGAGAGACACAACTGAAGAGATTGTAGTGGCATTAGTAAAGATTTTTCAAGAATCACAAGATTCTGGAATGGCTTCTGAAGACTGGATAATTGCAAATGTCACTCCACTCTTTAAGAAGGGAGGGAGGCAGAAGCAAGGATATTATTGGCCAGTTAGCCTGACTTCAGTGGTTAAAAAGATGTTGGAGTCTATTAATAAGGATGAGGTTTCACAGTACTTGGAAACATGATAAGATAGCCCAAAGTCAGCATAGTTTTTTAAAGGGGAAATCTTGCCTGACAAATCTGTTAGAATTCTTTGAGAAAAAAAAGGCAGAATAGACAAAGATGAGTCAGTGGATGTCGTTTATTTGGATTTTGAGAAGGCTTTTGCCAAGACGCCACACATGATCCTGCTGAACAAAATAAGAGCCCATGATATTATGGGAAAGGAACCAGAATGGATAGAAGTTTGGCTGACTGGCAGGAAGTAAAGACTGGGAATGAAGGGGGCCTTTTCTTGTTTCCTGTCAGTGATTAGCGGTGTGCTGAAGGGGTCGGTGTTGAGACCGCTTCTTTTCACGTGAATGTCAATGATTTGGATGAAGGACCTGATGATTTTTGGCCAGGATTGTGGATGATACAATAGCTGGAAGTGCAGGTAACATTGAGGAAGCAGGATCTCTGTAGAAGTACTTAGACAGAATGGAGAAATGGGCAAAGAAGTGGCAGATGGAAAATAATGTAGGGAAGCGCATGGTCATGCACATTGGCAGAAGGAATAAAGGCATTGATAATTTTGTGAATGTGGAGAAAATACAAAAATCTGAGGTGCAAAGGGACTTGGGAGTCCTCATGCAGAATTGTTAATTTGCAGGTTGAGTCAGTGGTAAGGAAGGCAAGTACAATATCAGCATTTAGAGAGGACTGGAATACAAAAGCAAATACTGAATCTTTATAAGGCATTGGTGAGGCCTCACTTGGGGTACTGTAAGCAGTTTTGGGCCTCTTATCTAAGAAAGGATTTGCTGGCACTAGAGGAATTCCAGAGGTGGTTCATGAGAATGTCTGGGAATGAAAGAGTTTACATACAAGGAGTGTTTGGCTCTGGAATGGAGGGGGGTCTGGTTTCTCATTTAAACCAGTCGAATATTGAAAGGCCCAGCAAAAGTCAACATGGAGAGGATGTTTCTTCTAGTGGGGGAGTCTAGGAACAGAGGGCACAGACTCAGAACTGAACGATGTCCATTTAGAGCAAAGATGAGGAAACATGTCTTCAGCCAGAGAGTGGTGAATCTGTGGAATTCATGGCCAGAAATGGTTATGCAGTTCCAGGCATTGGGTAAGTTTAAAGAGGAGAGTACAAAACTTTGAGAATACTAAACTTGTACAGTACATGTCTGTCAGAATAAAAGGTAAAGATAACAGATTTGATTTTCAAGAGATGGTTAAAATAAAAAGGGGGTGTATAGCAGATATAGGCAGGCAGGCACAAATTAGATATTTTTGGAGTCAAAGACATTCAAGAGAACACTTAAAAGTGTAATCAGGAGGTCTAAAAGAAGGAATGAGGTTGCCCTAGCAGACAAGGTAAAGGAGAATCCTAAGGAATTTGATCAATATGTTAAGAACAAAAGGATTGTAAGGGACAAAATTGGTCCTCTGGAAGATGCTAATGGTAATCCATGCATAGAACCAAAAGAGATGGAGAGAATCTTAAATGGATTTTTTGCATCTGCATTTACTCAGGAGATGAAAAAAAAATCTACCAATATGAGGCAAAGCAGTAGTGAGGTCAAGGACCCTAAACAGATTATAGAGGAGGAGGTCTTGCTGTCTTGTGGCTGATTAGGGTGGATAATCTAGGGCCTGACAAGGTGCTCCCTCGGACCCTGCGGAAAGCAAGTGCAGAAATTGCAGTGGCCCTAGCAGAGATATTTCAATCATCCTTAGCGACAGGTGAGATTCTGGAGGACTGGATGATAGCTAATGTCGTTCCGCTGTTCAAGAAAGGCTCTAAAAATAAACTAGGAAACTGTAGGCTAACGAGCCTGACATCAGTAGTATAAAAGTTATTGGATGGTATTCTAGGAGTCTATATGTATGAGTATTTGGATAGACAGGGACTCATTAGGAATAGTCAGCATGTCTTTGTGTGTGGTAATTTGCATCTAACCAATCTTATAGAGTTTTTCAAGGAAGTTACCAGAAACATCAATGAATGCAAAAGAGTGGATGATCTCTACAGGGATTTCAGCAAAGTGTTTGACAAGTTCCCACATGCAAGGTTGGTCAAGAAGGTTCAGTCGCTTGGTATTCAAGATGAGGTTGTAAATTGGATTAGACATTGGCTTTATGGGACAAGCCAGAGAGTGGTAATAGATGGTTGCCTCTCTGACTGGAGGCCTGTGAATAGTGGTGTGCTGGGTCCGTTGCTGTTTATCATCTGTATCAATGATCTGGTTGTTAATATGGTTATCTGGATCAGCAAATTTGTGGATGACACCAAGATTAGGGGTGTAGTGGACAGCAAGGAAGTCTATCAGAGCTTGCAGTGGGATCTGGACCAGCTGGAAAAATAGGCTGTAAAACGGCAGATAGAAGTTAATGCAGACAAGGTTGAGGTGTTGCTCTTTGGTAGGACCAATGACAGTAGGTCTTACACAGTGAAAGGTACTCTCCTCGGGACACTGAGAGTGCAGTAGAACAAAAGATCTGGGAATACAGGTTCATAACTCCTTGAAAATGGCATCACATGTAGATAGGGTCTTAAAGAAAGCTTTTGGCACATTGCTCCTCATAAATCAAAGAATTGAGTACAGGAGCTAGCTGTTATGTTAAAGTTGTACAAGATGTTTGTGAGACCTAGTTTGGAGTATTTTCTGCAGTTTTGGTCACCTTCCTACAGGAAAGGTGTAAATAAATTTGAAAGAGTACAGAAAAAAAATACAAGGAAATTGCCAGGACTCAAGGACCTGAGTTATACAGAAAGATTGAATAGGTTAAGACTTTTTCCTTGGAACGAGTAAGATTGAGGGGAGATTTGATGGAGGTGTAAAAATTATAGGGGGTATTGACCAGGTGAATGCAAGCCGGCTTTTTCCACTGAGGTTGGGTGGGGTGACAAACAGAGTCAAGGGTTAAGGGTGAAAGGTGAAAAGTTGAAGGGGAACATGAGGGAAACTTCTTCACTCGGTGGGTCATGAGAGTGTGAAACGAGCTGCCAATGCAAGTGGTACATGCGAGAAGTTTGGATAGGTATATGGATGGCAGGGGCATAGAGTGCTATGGCCTGGTAGCAGATTGATGGGACTAGGCAGCATAAATGGTGCAACACAGACTAGGTAGGCTAAAGGTCTTGATTCTGTCCAGTACTTTTCTATGACTCTATGGAGATTGATAGGTTCTTGACCTATCAGTATGTCAAAGCTTATGGGGAGAAGGCAAGAGAATGGGGTTGAGAGGGATAATAAATCAGTTATGATAGAATAATGGAGAGGACTCAATGGTCCAAATGTCCTAATTCTGCTCCTAGGTCTTATGGTGTCTCCAATGAACTGAACATTTGGATTCCACTGTTTCATTATCTTACTTATCAAAAATGCAAAACAATGGAAAGTAAACTTGGTTGCGTTCTTGTTTCAAACAAGCCTGTTTACATTGTTCAGCTGAGCCATCTGAAAATAACACTGAAATTAGGGTCCAAATGGCAAATGAGCAACACAATTGAGAGGAGATTAGTGAAAATGTAAAACAATAACAAGGCCAAGAAGTTGAATCTATGGGATTCCTGTCTCCTTGCATACTCGAAGTGCAGAAAAGTACATGCTGAAATAGAAACAAGTCTTGTCCTGTAAATCCCTTTTTAGCTTGCCCATGGCTCAAGATGTGCTCTTGGTAAAGGACTTAAATTATGTACTCTGAAATTATTCAACATTTGATGATAATAGTCCCCAACTCTTTCTGTGCTATATTAACGACTGTATTTGTGCTGCTTCATGCTCCCATGCCGAGCTTGTCAATTTCATTAACTTTGCCTCCAACTTTCACCCTCCCTTTAAATTCACTTGGCCCACTTCTGACACCCCACTCCTTTTTCTCAACCCATCAGTTTCCATATCTGGGGACAAACTGTCTATTAATATCTTTTCTAAACCTACCGACTCACACAGATATATAACTATACTTCTTCCCACTCTGTGTCCTGTAAAATTGCCATTCCCTTTTTTCAGTTTCTTCATCTCTGCTACACCTCTTCCTAGGATAAGGTTTTCCTTTCCAGGATATCAGAGATATCATCCTCCTTCAAAGAGCAAGGTTTCCCTTCCTCCACCATTGATGCTGCCCTCACCTGCAACTCCTTCATTTCCTGGCTATCTGCCCTCACCCCATCTTCCCACCACATCAACAAGCATAGAGTTCCTCTTGCCCTTACCTATCACCCCATGAGCCTCTGCTTCTGGCACATCATTCTCTACAACTTTTCCCATATTTAAGGATCCCAGCACCAAATAGACCTTACCTCACCCCCCACTCCTGCCCCCACTTTCTGCTTTCGGCAGGATTTGCTTCTCCTTGATTCCCTTGTCCATTTATCCAACCCCACTAATCTCCCTCCTGGCAGTTAACCCTGAAAAATGAAAGAAGTGCTCCACCTGCCCACCCTCCTCCATTCAGTCCCACTAAACAGTCCGTCCAGGTGAGGTAACATTTCAGCTAAAAATCTGTTGGTGTTGTCTACGTATCCAGTGCTTCTGATGTGGCCTCTTCTTCATTGGTTAGACCTGATGTAGATTGGGGATCCGCTTTGTTGAGCACCTTCACTCCATTTGCAGCAAGCAAGATTCCCTGGTAGCCTGTGCCATGATGAGGTCACTCTCCGGTTGGAGGAGCCACTTCTCATGTTTCATCTAGGCAGCCTCCAACCTGATAGCATGAACATTGACTTTTCTAACATTTTCCCTCCCCCTTCCCTCTTCTTCCGTCCCCCACTCTGCTTCCCCTTGTACCTCTTCTCTTCTCACCAGCCTACCAGCTCCTCCTGTGCCCTTCTTGCCCTTTCTCTCATGGTCTACTCCCCTCTCTTATCAGATTCCTGGGGAATGCAGCAGGCCAGGCAGCATCTCTGGGAAGAGGTACAGTCACATTTCTGGCCGAGACCCTTCGTCAGGACTAACTGAAGGAAGAGTGAGTAAGAGATTTGAAAGTGGGAGGGGGAGGGGGAGATCCAAAATGATAGGAGAAGACAGGAGGGGGAGGGATGGAGCCAAGAGCTGGACAGGTGATTGGCAAAAGGGATATGAGAGGATCATAGGATGGGAGGCCCAGGGAGAAAGACAAGGGGGAGGGGGGGAACCCCAGAGGATGGGCAAGGGGTATAGTGAGAGGGACAGAGGGAGAAAAAGAATGCGTGTATATAAATAATGGATGAGGTACAAGGGGGAGGTGGGGCATTAGCAGAAGTTTGAGAAGTCGATGTTCATTTCATCAGGTTGGAGGCTACCCAGACGGAATATAAGGTGTTGTTCCTCCAACCTGAGTGTGGCTTCATCTTTACAGTAGAGGAGGCCGTGGATAGACATATCAGAATGGGAATAGGACGTGGAATTAAAATGTGTGGCCACTGGGAGATCCTGCTTTCTCTGGCGGACAGAGCGTAGGGGTTCAGCGAAACGCACTGGGAGATACTGCTTTCATTGACTTCTCAAACCTCTGCTAATGCCCCACCTCCCCCTTGTACCCCATCCGTTATTTATATACACACATTCTTTTTCTCTCTCTCCTTTTTCTCCCTCTGTCCCTCTCACTATACCTTCTAGTTTGTATTTCTTCTCCTCCCCTCCCCCCACCTCCTGATTCTGGCTTCTTCCCCCTTTCTTTTCTGGCCTGAGGAAGGGTGTCAATTTGAAACATCAACTGCTTATTCCTTTCTATGAATGCTGCCTGATCTGCTAAGTCCCTCCAGCATTTTGTATGATTTACTGCGGATTTCCAGCATCTGCAGAAACTCTTGTGTTGTTGATAAATGTTACTGTAAGCTGTGCTCTTTAAGAAGTCTGCATGTAATGCTACTGTTCTATTTATTTATTTGTTTAGTGATACAGTGTGGAGTAGGCCATTCCATCTCTTCAAGCCACACCGCCCAGCAACCCCCGACAAACCTGATTAATCCTAACATAATCATGGGACAATTTACAATGACCAATTAACCTACCTAGTTCATCTTTGGACTGTCGGAGGAAACCAGAGCACCGGGGAAAAACTCACAGATTTCACAGGAAGGACGTATAGACTCGTTACAGGAGGACATCAGAATTGAACTCTGAACTCCAGTATGCCCCGAGCTATATTAGGGTCATGTTACCATGGCACTGACAACAATGAGCAGACCTAGGACCTAGAGCAGATAGGAGTCAAATAGAATTGCAAAATTGTTATGTTCCTGGAGTTGTGATTGAGAGATACCCATTTTAACCCCACAATGGTTTGAAGATAAATTCATGAAATTAAATAAATTTGGAATAAAAACAGTGCTGGAGTATCAGCACTGGAAACCTTGAAACAACCGAGCTGTCAGAATAACCCATTGGTCATCCTTACTCAGTCTAGCTCCCAATTTATGACTCCTTGTCCTATTGGTTTTGTTCAGAGACAATTAGGGTTGAGTCCTATGAAGGGTCTAGGGCTGAAACATCGACTGTTTATTTACTTCCATGGATACTGCCTAACTTGCTGAGTTCCTCCAGCATTTTGTGTGCGTTGCTCAATATTTCCAGCATCTACTGAATCTCTTGTGTCTAAAGTTAAAGAGCAACTGCCGGCCTTCACAATGTTGTCCATATCCTGCGAGCAAATAATAATTACAAAAAGCAGTATTAATGACCCAGTTCTATATGAAGCCATGCTGTCTTTCACTATTTACTTGCTGCAGGAGATCAACTGCATTATGAAGAGGAGTGGATGTGATTGTGAAATAGCGTGGGATGGTAAATAATAGTATAAGCCATATGGTGCAAGAAGTGTGAAAATTTAAAAAAATGCTGCAGATGCTAGAATCTGAATTAAAACAAAACACACCATGCTGGAAAATCTCAGAATGTCAGACAGCTTCTGTAGAAAGAAAAACAATTACTGTGTTCATGTCCAGATCAAAATTGGAAAAAAGAGAAATCATATAAGTTTTAGATAGAAAAGGACACGAGAGAACAAAAAGATTATTTCTGATAAAGTAATACTTGGTGACCTAATATAGTAGTTAAGGAGCAGTTAAAACCGATTAAGCTTCTTCGTGCTTTGTTTTACTAGTAAGGTCTTACTAGCACATGTTCAGCAGACTACACAAAAATGAAAAAGCTGGGGCTAAGACAATGGCAGACAGAAATGACTAGCTCTGGATCAGGCAGAAATAAAGACCAGGTTATTTAAAGTTGGAAAATTTGATCTTGAATCTTGCAGGTTGCAACATGCCCAGATGGAAGATGAGACATTGAGTGTAAATTTCAGGACGTCATGATTAGATTAGATTAGATTAGATTAGATTATGAGGACACGCAGTCCTCTTTTATTGTCATTTAGTAATGCATGCATTAAGAAGGGATGCAATATTCCTCCGGTGTGATATCACAAGAACACAGGACAGACCAAGACTGAAAAACTAACAAAACTACATAATTGTAACATATAGCTACAACAGTGCAACAATACCATAACTTGATGAAGAACAGGCCATGAGCACGGTAAAAAGTTCAAAGTCTCTCGAAAGTCCCACATCTCACGCAGACAGGAGAAGGAAGAAAACTCTCCCTGCCATACCCGACCACAGTCCGACTCTGAGTCGTCCGAAGACTTCGAGCTCCAACCAGCCCTCCGACACCGAGCACCGAGCACCATCTCCGCCGAATGCTTTGATCCCAGCCCCGGTCGCCAGCAGCAGGCGAAGCCGAGGATTTTGGGGCCTTCCCTCCAGAGATTCTCGATCGCACAGTAGCAGCGGCAGCGAACCGGGCATTTCAGAAGTTACTCCAGATTTTCCTCTGTGCTTTCACTGCTGTCTCCATCAAATCAGAATTGTGCACGGCCCCTATTTAACAAATACAATATCATTTCACCAGAGAGGCTACACGCGCTGCATCATGCAGCCATCTTCTCCTCCCTCCTCTTAGCTGATACAGCTAATATCAAATGTTGGTTAGGCCATACTTTGAGCACAGTGTGCATTTCTGTTCACTTCATTATAGGAATATTATCGAGGCTTTGGAAAGGGTACAGAAGAGGTTTATATAGTTGCTGCCTGGAATAGAAGGTTGTTTTCTCTGAAGCATTGAGGCTGAGGGGAGATCTGACAAAAGTTCCTAAAACTATGAAAGCCATTGACAGTGCAAATAGGTAGAACCTTCTTTCCCCAGAGTAGAAATGTTAGATGACAGAGGACATTCACCTAAGGTGAGAGGAAGACAGGTTATAGGAGCTGTGCAGCACAAGTTCTTTCACAAAAAGGGTGGTAACTGTCTGGAATGGTCTGCCAGGAGTTATGGGGGAAGCAGATATGAAATGATAGTTAAGAGACTTTTAGATAGATATGTAAATATGCAAGGAGTGGAGGAATATGGGATTTGTGCAAGCAGAAGAGATTTAGTTTAATTTGGGATTGTGTACGGCATAGACATTGTGGAGCAAAGGGCCTGTCCTGTGCTATAATGTTCCATGTTCAAGTCCTGGAGTGGCAAACCTTTCGTGTTCTAGTCCTGGAGTGGCAAACCTTTTTGAGAGTGTATGCCCAAGCTGTTTTTTTTAAGCATGTCGTACCTGACATTCAGCCATTCTTGTCTGGCAAGTGGTGTTAGGATTAACCGGGTCATGTTATGATCGTTCCTGACGTGACCCTTGTATTTTTTACGAGGTCGAGTGGCTAGCTCGACGTTCAACCCAGCACGGATAGAAAGCGTGCTCGGGGGTGGCCCGACCCGGATTCAAACTCGGGAGCCTTTGCTCTGGAGTCCAGCGCTGATCTCACTGCGCCATCAGCTGGCCACCCAAACTGGTGATAATCTTCTAAAAAATTCTCTCACGGGCAATGGTAATTTTAAACAGAAATTATCATTGATTAATGAATTAGTAACAACAATTATGGACTTCTTTTAGGAAAAAGGTTGAGTCCTGTTGCTTATTTATATCTATTTGTTGTACTATTAACAAAAGTATAACAGAGGCAGATTAAAATAAGTGTAGTATTTTAGAAAATCTGTTCAAAATTAGTAATATTAGTAATATTTTTAAAAGACAATAAACTTACATAATTTCTAAATAGTATTGTTGTTATAACCATTTGCAATCCAAACACTGATGTGTACACCAAAGCTATTGATGCATTATCATGTCTCAGAATGTTGACTGTGAATACGTTCCACCATCCTTGGCTCAGATACAAAACTAAGAAAAATAATATCTGTCCATTATGACAGGAAGCTAATCTGTAGGAAGAATAACAACTGTTACCATAACAACTATTAAATGGTCCATGGACCTTTACCAAGTTGTATCAATGCACCATAGTAAGCATCCTATCTGGATGCATCACAGCTTGGTACAGCAACTATATGGCACAAGAATACAAGTAACTGCAGGGAGTTGTGGACGCAGTTTGGCACATCACAGAAACCAGTCTTCTCTCCACAGAATCTGTCTATACTTCCTGTTTCCTCAGGAAAGCATCCAGCATAATCAAGAACCCTTACCCATCTCACACATTTTCTATTTTCCTCCCTCCCATCAGGTAGAAGATATAAAAGCTTGAAGGCTCATACAACCAGGCTCAAGGACCCTCCTATTATGTGAGTACAGAGTGATCTCCTACTATGAGAAGATGGACTCTTGAGCACACTATCTACCTCAGCATAATCTTGCACATTATTGTCTACCTGCACTGCACTTTCTGTGTAATTGTTACACTTTATTCTACATTCTGTTAGTATTTTACCTTGTCTACCTCAATACAATGTGTATGAACCATATGCAAGATAAGCTTTTCACAATACTTAGTATAAATGACAATAATGAACCAATGCCAATTCCAAAGACCCATCAGCATTTATATGGCTTACACTGCACATAGAATACAGTGGACCATGCAAAATGAGATCAAGAACAGAAGGATTGAGAGTAGGAGTAGTCCATCCAGTTCTCCAAGCCTGCTCCACCAGTTATTAAGGTCATGTCTGATCTTCTACATCTTAACCATTTTCCTGCACTAACCCCATATTGCTTACTTGCCTAGTAAAATACAGTTTGTTCAGCTGACTCCAAACATCAACCCCATTCCCCCTTTCCTTAATATTCTATATAGAACATAGAACATAGAATAGTACAGCACAGTACAGGCCCTTTGGCCCACAATGTTGTGTTGACCCTCAAAGCCTACCTCCCATATAACCCCCCACCTTAAATTCCTCCATATACCTGTCTAGTAGTCTCTTAAACTTCACTAATGTATCTGCCTTCACCACTGACTCAGGCAGTGCATTCCACGCATCAACCACTCTCTGTGTAAAAAACCCTCCTCTAATATCCCCCTTGAACTTCCCACCCCTTACCTTAAAGCCATGTCCTCTTGTATTGAGCAGTGGTGCCCTGGGGAAGTGGTGCTGGCTATCCACTTTATCTATTCCTCTTATTATCTTGTACACCTCTATCATGTCTCCTCTCATCCTCCTTCTTTCCAAAGAGTAAAGCCCTAGCTCCCTTAATCTCTGATCATAATGCATACTTTCTAAACCAGGCAGCATCCTGGTAAATCTCCGCTGTACCCTTTCCAATGCTTCCACATCCTTCCTATAGTGAGGCGACCAGAACTGGACACAGTACTCCAAGTGTGGCCTAACCAGAGTTTTATAGAGCTGCATCATTACATCACGACTCTTAAACTCTATCCCTCGACTTATGAAAGCTAACACCCCATAAGCTTACTTAATTACCCCGTCCACCTGTGAGGCAACTTTCAGGGATCTGTGGACATGCACCCCGAGATCCCTCTGCTCCTCCACACTACCAAGTATCCTGCCATTTACTTTGCACTCTGCCTTGGAGTTTGTCCTTCCAAAGTGTACCACCTTACACTTCTCCAGGTTGAACTCCATCTGCCACTTCTCAGCCCACTTCTGCATCCTATCAATGTCTCTCTGCAATCTTTGACAATCCTCTACACTATCTACAACACTACCAACCTTTGTGTCCTCTGCAAACTTGCCAACCCACCCTTCTACTCCCACATCCAGGTTGTTAATAAAAATCACGAAAAGTAGAGGTCCCAGAACAGATCCTTGTGGAACACCACTAGTCACAATCCTCCACTCTGAATGTACTCCCTCCACCATGACCCTCTGCCTTCTGCAGGCAAGCCAATTCTGAATCCACCTGGCCAAAATTCCCTGGATCCAGCCTCCAGGCACATCTTCCCACCTTTATCTCTAATCGGTTCTACCTTCACTCCTGTCATCCTTTTGTTCCTCACATAATTGAAGAATGCCTTGGGGTTTTCCTTTATCCTACTAGCCAGGGCCTTCTCATGCCCCCTTCTTGCTCTTCTCAGCCCCTTCTTAAGCTCCTTTCTTGCTTCGCTATATTCCTCAATAGACCCATCTGATCCTTGCTTCCTAAACCTTATGTATGCTGCCTTCTTCCTCCTGACTAGATTTTCCACCTCACTTGTCATTCATGGTTCCTTCACCCTGCCATTGTTTATCTTCCTCACCAGGACAAATTGATCCCTAACATCCTGCAAGAGATCTCTAAACATCAACCACATGTCCATAGTACATTTCCCTGCAAAAACATCATCCCAATTCACACCCACCAGTTCTAGCCTTATAGCCTCATAATTTGCCCTTCCCCAATTAAAAATTTTCCTGTCCTCTCTGATTCTATCCTTTTCCATGATAATGCTAAAGGCCAGGGAGCGGTGGTCACTGTCCCCCAGATGCTCACTCACTGAGAGATCTGTGACCTGACCCAGTTCATTACTCAGTACTAGATCTAGTATGGCATTCCCCCTAGTCGGCCTGTCCACATACTGTGACAGGAATCCGTCCTGGACACACTTAACAAACTCTGCCCCATCTAAACCCTTGGAACTAATCAGGGCCAATCAATATTAGGGAAGTTAAAGTCACCCATGATAACAACCTTGTTAATTTTGCACCTTTCCAAAATCTGCCTCCCAATCTGCTCCTCTGTATCTCTGCTGCTACCAGGAATATTGAGAATCCATTCCTGCCCTGGTGCCAGCCAAGTCTCTGTAATGGCCACTACATCATAATTCCATGTATGTATCCAAGCTCTCAGTTCATCACCTTTGTTCCTGATGCTTCTTGCATTGAGGTACACACATTTCAGCCCTTCTACCTTACTACCTTTACACCATTTATTCTGCTTCTCTTGCCTCAAAGCCTCTCTATGCTTACATATACTTCCTTTCATATGTCTATCAATGTGTCTTGGATTGTTTTACTGCTCACCTACACTAAGGGGTCATTTACAGTATCCATTCTCAGCAGGTTTAGTTTATAGGATGACTCTGTAGCACAATGTCATGGAAGGACAGTATCTGAGGTTAAGATCCTATATGGGTCCGAGATTCTGTGAGGCAGCTGCACAAATCACCGTACCACTGCACTGACTAAATTTATTTCCTTAATATCCAAACATCTGTCAAACTCTGTTTTGCATGACAGAGTTGAGTAGAAAATTCCAAAGCTTCCCCACCAACTGAGTTAAGAATTTTTTATCATCTTACAAAATACCCTATCCATCATTCTGACACTGTGATCTCTAGTCTCCTTAGTCAAGAGAACATCCTCCCTGCATCCTGTCTTGTAAGAATTTTGTAAGTGTCAGTGCTAGCATCTCTCAACTCCAGAGAATACTGGCATATATAACACAGTATCTCCTTATGTGAAAAGCTCATCATCGCATGAGCTAGTCAAGTAAATTTGCATTAAATGGCCTCTGTGACAAGTATAACCTATTTAAGTTAAACACAGAAACATAAAAACCAGGACCAGAAATAGGCTATTCATCTTTTTGAAGTTATTCTACCATTCAATATTATAAAGGCTGGTAAACCATTTTCTTGCACTAATTGATGTTTTTTCTCTCTATAATTCTACCTAAGATCTTCTGAATTAGTTAATGACAATAAATTCACCATTCTCTAAGTAAAGCCATTTGCCCTCATTTCGGCCCTAAATGTCTTATGCTGTATTCTGGGACAGCAATTTCTGATTCTTTTGGTATTGATTTCCTCAGAAACTTTCTACCCAAAGAGGAGAGGGTACCTGAAATAGAATCACCAAGTTTGGTTAAGTACATGGATGGAACTGTGGTCCAGGTGCAGGTCAACAGGACGAGGCAGAATCATAGATCTCTATGACTTTATTGCTTTTCTTTTTTCTACATAGCATTATGCAGATACATGCAGAAATTAAATAGAATATGCAACAACAAACATGCCTTTTAGCTCACTTAACCAACCCCAGGATTTAACGTGCGTAAAAATATCCTCCTATTCTAATTACTACACAACCATTCTCTAACTCCTGACATGCCACATACCTCTTTCTCCTGCAAGCTTCAAGCCTTCCTATGAAAGATATGAAACATTGAAACCACTTGGAGTGCCAGTGTATTCCATACTCTATTCTGCAATGTGCATAAATACTTCAAGTACTTAATCTCCAAATAATATGCCTGACAAGAGAAAGACACCTGGCTCCACTGGGAATGAAACCCAAGACAGAACAAATCCTTCACTTTGACACAAATGTGAGAAATGTCTGACTTAGAGCAATTTAATATAAAAAAAAGCCTAATGCCATGATAGCTCAGTTGCCTAAACGCCTCACATCAAATGCAGTGCTCTTCTCCTGATAACAAGTTGCCAATGAGAAGTAGAAACAATCACTTGCTTGCCTGCCTGCTCTCAGAAATATGAGGGTCATTTGAGTACATCTCCAGGATGGTGATGATTGATCCAGTTCCTGATATTTATTTTGTTTTATGAGCTTCACACAACGACTGAACAGATGGTGACTTGTAACTTCTAGGGATCTTCATCCGGAAATGACGGCATTAAAAGAAGCAGAGCTGCAAAGCATTTTGTCTGTAAATGAGTAATGAAAGGTCGCTGATTCTCATGGGAACAACAGAAGCATTGTTTCACTGTGGTTTTATGGATAATTATGTGCTATGGGTATTTAGATTTGATGTGACAGCATTTTTCGCCTCATGATAGTAAAGACTGTATCTGTACTGGAGAATGAAACAGTTACAATTTTACATGTATCGGGATTGAATTAAACGTCCCTAGGTCACATAAACAAGAACAAAAACAAGCCTGGAGAATCTTACAAGTGTAACAGTGAAGGACCAAATTATGGTCTATTTTTCCCAGTTTTGTTTTTAAATAAACACTTATAATTGGGACAAACCTATCGGCTGGAAGTAATGAGAAGCATCTGAAATCAGAGTCAGAATCAGGTTTATTTTCACTGACATATATTTTGTGAAATTTGTTGTTTTGCGGCATTACGTTTGTGGGACGATTTGTGTTTGTGATGGAACCGGCTAAGTCTATAATTGTCTGCAGTCCTGGGCATCAGAGGCTCCATACCTGGCTGTGAAATAATGAAATATAAACAAGTATATCAGAAGGTGGAAGTCTGAAATAAATATTAAATACAGGAAATGCTTAGCAACATATGTAGAAGATGAAACAATGAAACAGTGAAGCTCTCAGTTCAAAGAATTCTTGTCATTGTCAGGGCATCAGCAGTTGGACCAACTCCACTCCTATCCCTGGGTAAATATAACATCTGTTGATGCAGAAAAGTAACTGCATGGATTGTGGAAATTTAGTGAGAAAATGTCATGAATTTTAAATGTGTAAATCCGTAGCAGACACTTGAAAGAGAAAGACAGCTATAGTTCTGTGTAGCAACACACATCAAAGTTGCTGGTGAACACAGCAGGCCAGGCAGCATCTCTAGGAAGAGCTACAATCAATGTTTCGGGCTGAGACCCTTCATCAGGACTAACTGAAAGAAGAGCTAGTAAGAGATTTGAAAGTGGGGGGGGGAGGGGACATCCAAAATGATAGGAGAAGACAGGAGGGGGAGGAATGGAGCCAAGAGCTAGACAGCTGACTGGCAAAAGGGATATGAGAGGATCATGGGACAGGAGGCCCAGGGAGAAAGAAAAGGGGGAGGGGGGGAACCCAGAGGATGGGCAAGGGGTATAGTGAGAGGGACAGAGGGAGAAAAAGGAGAGAGAGAAAAAGAATGTGCGTATATAAATAAATAACGGATGGGGTAGGAGGGGGAGGTGGGGCACTTTCGCTAATGCCATCATCAGATTTACAGAGACATTTAGACACAAGAGATACTGCAGATACTGTAAATCTTGAGCACCATACACAGGATGCTGGAGAACATTCGCAGGACAGGAAGGAAATAAACAGTCAACCTTTCGGGCCAAGACTATTCAATGGTACTGGAAAGAAAAGGGGCAGAAGCCAGAGTAAGAAGGTGGGGGAGAGGAAGGGGCAGAATATAAGTCATCAGCTGACAGGTGAGACCAGATGGAGGTGAGGGTGATGTGAAAGGCCCTTCACCTGGTCTCACCTAACACCTGTCAGGATTTACACTTTCTTATTCTGGATTCTGCCTCCTTCCAGTCTAGTCCTAATGATGAAAGATCTCAGCCCGAAATTTCAACTGTTTATTTCCCTCCATTGATGCTACCTGACATACTGAGTTCCTCCAGCATTTTGCGTGTGTTTACACAGATGTCTGAATAAGTAAATGAACAGGAGAATTTTAGGGGAATATTGGCCAAACACACTCGTGGGACCAGCTCAGGTGGGCACTTTGGTTGGCATGACAAGGGTTAAAGAGTCCATTTCAATGTATCAGAGACACTTTGATCATTTTCTTCAATTTTCAATGATATTACTGCTTTTTTAGCATCACATTGACCCTGATTTGGATTGAAGCATAAAAAAGGGCTTTGGCTTTGCACCTGTCACATGGACAGGACATCTGCTCATATACGGCTCCTGAGGAAAATGGCATCTGTTACTTGTATCCAGAAGTCTAAATTACTGATATGAAGACATGAATTTTCCAGAAACCTGAGCTACTGGCATTGAATCCCACCAAGCTAGAAAATTTAAATTCTTTTAAGTAAATAAATCTGAAATAAAAACCTAGCATCCGTAACAGCTGTTTGCTCTCATGGTCCCAGAACACAACTTGCACAATCAAGACAGCTCGCCACTACTTCTATTTCTGAGGAGGATCAAGAAAGCTGGATTATGCACATCAATATTCACAACCTTCTACAGGTGCGCAGTAGAGAGCATCCTAACATTGTTCAATCATTGCATGGTTGGGAAACTGCACTGTAGTGGATAGGAAGGCTCTACACTAGGTAGTCAAAACTGCCCAACGCATCACTGACTCCAACCAGCCTACCCGCTATCAAGAGCATATTGAAGATTCAGGAAGGTACCAGAAAATGGCCAGCAATATCAGAAATGATCCCACCCACCCTGCTCATGGACTGTTTGTCCCACGCCAACCAGGGAGCAGGTTACGTAGCGTCCTCACCAGGACCACCAGATTCAAAAACAGCTACTTTCCCCAAGCAGTAAGTCTGATCAACACCTCCATCCATGAACCCACCCCAGTACTGACCACCACCATTTCCTGTCAGAGAAACTTCATGTGTGGACACTCCTGCACTTAGCGTCATGTTATGTCCACATACCCAATCTATACAGTATACAGTGTTTTTTAAATTATTGTGTGCTTTACCTTGCTGTGTATCTTGTTCTGCTTCAGATCCAGAGTAACAATAATTTTGTTCTCCTTTACACATGTGTACTGGAAATAACATGAAACAATCTTGAATCTTGATTGAATCTTGAATTTTTATTTTCTCCTTCCGGGAAGCAAATCTGTCAACTTTACCATCTAGCTTTGGGCCAACCAAAATGGTGGACTCTTAACTGCCTGCTCAGATAGACAGCAAATGCTAATCTCGCCAGTAATGTTCATATCATACAAACAAATATTTATAATAAAAATTCTGATGAGAATCAGAAGCCTCAAAACAACAGAAGGACAGCTGACTTTTGAATTCAGCTCGGCAATGTTACGGGACAGTTGGTTACTACAATCCTTTAATACTGCAGTCCTGCCTCGGCATAAAAGATGAACACTCTTCCTCTCTCACACACATCCACAAGGAACAACAAAGCTTTTCCAAACTCTGATTAAGCTTAAATGATTAAATGGATTTACTTCTCAAAGTGAATGAAAAAACAAATATTTAATGGGGATACAATGCAATAAAGAAAGCATTAATCAGACTGACTTCAAGGCACAAGTGTAATAAAGTTAGCTTTAATCTTTATTTATTAACATGCGAGTCTTTAAATAGTAATGTATAGTCATTTTAGGGTAGTGATGAGTGAACCTCTGAATTCCCTCCTATAATTTGTTATGAAGGATGGCTTCTAACCCTACTGTTATAAGACTTTTCTAAATCCACTGTTATAAGTTTCAAAAAAAGCTTTAATCAACATGTTACAAAAATTACCGGAAGTTTGAAAAATCAATTTTCATGCCATCAGGTTGGAAGCTACCCAGGCAGAATATAAAGTGTTGTTCCTCCAACCTGAGTGTGGCCTCATCACGACAGTAGAGGAGGTCATGGATAGACATATCAGTGTAGGAATGAGAAGTGGAATTAAAATGTGTGGCCATTGGGAGATCCCGCTTTTTCTGGTGGATGGAGCATAGGTGTTCGGCGAAGCAGTTTCCCAATCTATATCCGGTCTCACTGATATACAGGAGGCCACACTGGGAGCACCGGACACAGTATATGACCCCATCAGACTCAGAGGTGGAGTGTTGCCTCACCTGGAAGGACTGTTTGGCGCCCTGAATGGCAGTGAGGGAGGAGGTGGCAGGTATAGTGCTTGTTCCACTTGCAAGGAGGGAGATCAGTGGAGAGGAATGAATAGACAAGGGAGTTGCGTGTGGAGCAATTCCTGGGGAAAGCAGAAAGTGGGGGGTGGGGGAGGGAAAGATGTGCTTGGTGGTAGAATCCCATTGGAGATAGCAGAGGTTACAGAGAATTGAGTGCTTTCACAGAGGCAGGCGGGATGATAGGTGAGAACAAGAGGAACCCTATCATAGAAACATAGAAACATAGAAAATAGGTGCAGGAGTAGGCCATTCGGCCCTTCGAGCCTGCACCGCCATTTATTATGATCATGGCTGATAATCCAACTCAGAACCCCACCCCAGCCTTCCCTCCATACCCCCTGACCCCCGTAGCCACAAGGGCCATATCTAACTCCCTCTTAAATATAGCCAATGAACTGGCCTCAACTGTTTCCTGTGACAGAGAATTCCACAGATTCACCACTCTCTGTGTGAAGAAGTTTTTCCTAATCTCGGTCCTAAAAGGCTTCCCCTCTATCCTCAAACTGTGGCCCCTCGTTCTGGACTTCCCCAACATCGGGAACAATCTTCCTGCATCTAGCCTGTCCAATCCCTTTAGGATCTTATACGTTTCAATCAGATCCCCCCTCAATCTTCTAAATTCCAACGAGTACAAGCCCAGTTCATCCCTGGCAGGGTGCAAGAAGATGAGGTGAGAGCAGACATGCATGACGTGGAAGAGATGCATTTGAGGGCAGCGTTGATGGCGGAGGAAAGGATAGATCAGTGGATAAGCTGTCTCCAGAGACAAGGACAGTGAGATCAAGAAAGGGGAGGGAGATGTCAGAAATGGACCAGGTAAATTTAAAGACAGGGTGGAAGTTAGAGGCAAAGTGGATGAAGTTGACAAGTTCCATATAGGTGCAGAAAGCAGCACCAATGCAGTTGTTGATGTAGCGTAGTAGAAGTGCGGGACGGACACCAGGGTAGGTTTGAAACATAGACTGTTCCACATAGAAGACAAAAAGGCAGGCATAGCTGGGACCCAAGCGAGTGCCCATGGCTACACCTTTTGTTTGAAGGAAGTGGGAGGAGCTAAAGGAGAAATTATTAAGAGTGAGGAAAAGTCACGCTAGGCAGAGCAGAGTGGTGCTGGAGGGGAACTGGTTGGGTCTGACATCCAGAATGAAATGGAGAGATTTGAGGCCTTCTTGGAGGGGGATGGAGGTGTAATGGGACTAGACCTTGTTACGTACCCCGTAACTGGGTTGCCAAACCAGCAGAAATGGATCACTCAGTTGGAGTCTGGAGTACTAGAACTAAGAAAGTTTTATTAAAGAAATAAGCAACACAGTAATCGAAAGGATAATAAATGCAACAGTTCAGCAATGATAACCACACATGTGCACAGAATTAAGATAACAGCATCAATCAAGCTCTATCGTTGTCTAGGGGTAAATGACCAAATTTCAAAGTGACTCAAAGTTCAGTCCAGTTTAGTAGTTCAGTTCGCAGTAATCGTTGCCATGGCGATGGACAACGTGGGGGGAGAGAGAGAGGGAACAGGAACAACTGATCATTCAGACACGGCTTCACTCACAGACCGACGATATGGCTCACAAGCAACTTTTGGGCGGGTCCTTGGTGATGTCACCTGAGGTCACCGACTGTGACCCCTCCTCCAGATGCGGTCGATCCTCTGCAGTGAACCCGGCACCCAGGCAAGGGCGGACACACACCGGGTTCCCGCTGATCGTACCTTTCCACCCTGGCCGTTGTCTGGTACTTCCCACCGACTCGTGAGAAGCATACCGCTTCCAGGGTCTCGTTACCTCGGGTGGCGTGTGTGTTGCCTTAGCGAACTGGTCCCTTTTTATCCCCCTGCTGGGGTATCGCCTGTCCATCACTTCAAACAGTTCAAGGTTCAAAGGGGGGAGCCACTCCAGACAGCTCTCTCTCCCCCGTCCCTTCATTACACATCTCCAGACACTGCTCCATTGTTCCTTATCTCTCCTTCCCCTGAGGGCAGGTGGCAGACCACTTGCTGATGTCACTGATGCTAACCCAGGCCAGCAAACATCTTAATTTTATGTGTATTCTCGTCACAACCTCCATAGTAAAAATAAGATGGTGAAGGCCTGGGGACCTGAAATCATTGAAATGTGTGAAGTGTCACAGATATAGGTAGGAAGGGACTGAACAAGGGAGAATAAAACAGGGTCGAGGTATGCAGATATGAGTTCTTGATTCTGTTTGTCCTGCAGAAATACAAGCTAATTAAGAAATGAAACAGCTCATTCATAGAACATAGAACATGAGTACAGTACAGGCCCTTTGACCCTTCATTATGTAACAGCCCTTTAACATACTCCAAGATCAATCTAACCCTTCTCTTTCACATAACCCTCCATTTTTCTATCCTCAATTATCTATATTTGAGTCTGTTAAGAATCTGTGATATATCTGTGTCTACCACCACCCCTGGCAGGACGTTTGAAGCATGTTCATGCTTTAGTCTCATGAAATCTCTGTGTAAAATAACCTCCCTCAGACATTCCTCCCCCCCCCCCCCAATTCTTTCATCCTGTCATCTGAAAATACATCTTCCTGATTCAGCTATTGACACCCTGGGAAAAAAGGTGCTGGCTGGTCGCTCTATCTATGTCCCTTATCATCTTAACACTCCATCAAGTCTGTTCTCTTCCTCCCTCACTCCAAAGAGAAAAGCCCTAGCTCACTCAATCTTTCCACATAAGTCATGCTTTGTCTTAGGTTATGGGTGAGGTTATGGAGTACTTGGTGAGGCAGGATAAAATAAGACAAATTCAGCATGGTTTCCATAACAGAAAGTCTTGCCTGACAAACCTGTTGGAATTCTTTGAAAAGACTACAAGTAGAATAGATAAAGGGGATGCAGTGGATATTGTATATGTGGACTTTCAGAAGACCTTTGACAAGATGCCACACATGAGGCTGCTTTCCATGGCATTGCAGGAAAGTTACTGGCATGGTTAGAGCATTGGCTGATCTGATAGGAGGCAGTGATTGGGAATAAAAGGATCCTTTTCTGGTTGGCTACCAGTGACTAATGGTGTTCTGCAGGGGTCGTTGTTGGGACAGCTTCTTTTTATGCTTAATATCAATGATTTAGATAATGGAATAAATGGCTTTATGCCAAGTTTGCAGATGACACGAAGATTGCTGGAGGAGAAGGTAATGTTGAGGGTACAGGCAGTCTGCAGAAGGAATTAGACAGATTGGGAGAATGGGCAAGAAAGTGGGAAATGAAATATAATGTTGGAAAATGCATGGTCATGCACTTTGGTAGTAGAAATAAATGTGCAGACTAATTTCTAAACAAGGAGAAAATCCAAAAATCTGAGATGCAGAGGGACTTGGGAGTTCTTGTGTAGAACAGCCAAAAGGTTAATTTGCAGGTTGAGTCGATGGGGAGGAAGACAAATGCAAAGTTAGCATTCATTTCAAGAGGTCTAGAATACAAGAGCAGGGATGTGATGCTGAGGCTTTATAAGGCACTGGTGAAGCCTCACCTTGAGTATTGTGAACAGTTTTGGGCTCCTTATCTAAGAAAAGATGTGCTGGCATTGGAAAGGGTTCAGAGGAGGTTCACAAAGATGATTCCAGGAATGAAAGGGTTATTATACAAAAACATTTGATGGCTCTGGGTTTGTACTCACTGGAATTTAGAAGGATGAGGAGGGATCTCATTGAAACCTTTTGAATGTTGAAAGGCCTAGACAGATTAGATGTGGAAAGGATGTTTCCCATGGTGGGGGTGTCTAGGACAAGAGGGCATAGCCCCAGCTAGAGGAGTGTCCATTTAAAACAGAGATGTGGAAAGATTTCTTTAGCCAGAGGGTGGTGAACTTGTGGAGGTCAGGTCATTGGGTCTACTTAAGGCAGAGCTTGGTAGTTTCCTGATTGGACATGGCATCAAAGGTTATGGGGAGAAGGCCCAGGAGTGGGGCTGAGGAAGGCAAAAAAGGATCAACCATGATTGAATGGTGAAGCAGACTCGATGGGCCAGATGCCTATTTCTGCTCCTATGGTTGCCACAAGAGGACACAGGTTTAAGGTGCTAGGGAGTAGGTACAGAGGAGATGTCAGGGGTAAGTTTTTTTACTCAGAGAGCGGTGAGTGCATGGAATGGGCTGCCGGCAATAGTGGTGGAGGCAGATATGATAGGGTCTTTTAAGAGACTTTTGGATAGGTACATGGAGCTTAGTAAAATAGAGGGCTATGGGTAAACCTAGTAATTTCTAAGGTAGGGACATGTTTGGCAGAACTTTGAGGGCTGAAGGGCCTGTATTGTGCTGTAGGTTTTCTATGTTTCTATGTCTTATGTTTTCTAATCCAGGCAATATCCTGGTAAATCTCATCTGTACTCTCTCCAAAGCCTCTACATCCTTCCTAAAGTAAGGCAGCCAGAACTGATTATAATATTCCAAGTGTGGTCTGTTGTGTGAAATCAGGTTTGCAAGTTCAGTGAGTGGGGCAGAAGACACTCACCACCGATAAGTGAGTTAGCTATTTACTTACAGGACAAGGTAAACACTGTGTATATAGTGTAACTATTCAAATTACACCCATTTATATATATATATATATCTGAAGTGTTTTCTTGGGTGCTCTCTCACTGCTGCTCATCTCCACTGTCCCTGTGGCACCAGTCATGACCAGTCTGTTGGTGAACCATTGAAGCAAAGAGACCGAGTGGTTTTAGTGCACTAGATTTATATGCTACTAGTACCACGACTTCATCAGCCCGTACACTATGCCAAAAGGCAACCAATGGAAAGGCCACAACGCTCATTAAACAGGCCAATTCCTAGCTAGCACTGGGGAGGAACTTCTGACAAACAGATAAGTTTAACATTTATTGCAATACAGTTTAACATGTGTTTTATAGAACTATAACACTATCATCTAGCTTTTGAAATGAATCCTTGACTAATGAAGTCCAACAACCATACTTTTTAACCACCTTATCAACTTGTGTGGCCACATTGTGGAGTTTATGGCCGTGAACCTCAAGATCCCTCTATTCTTCATCACTGAAGTTATTAATCAGTTATGAGTCTAATTAGATTCTTTCTACAATATTGGCTTAATCATACAATGCAGAGGTGTGTGCAATTTGTCAAATGCCAAGACTAATAAGATGATCTAGAAAGTGAAAAATAAATTACTTCATCCATGCCAGTTGTTAATAATACCTTAAAATTGCCTGTTCAAGATTCAGGATTGCTTATTGCCATATTTCAGTACACAAGTGTAAAAAAAGATTAAATTATCTACACTTTGGATTCAATGCAGCATAAAAAGAACAATAAGCGTAAAGAATACAATAAAAAAACCCACCATAAATATAAACATAAAAGCAATCCTATAAAACACAACATTCAAGTAACTATTACATACATAGACTGATTGAATGTACATAATGTAATGCTAGGTGATGTGTATGGCGTGGTGTTAATGGGTGGTGAGGTGGGACAAAGGGTGGAGCTGTTGATCAGCCGGATAGCTTGCAAGAAGTAACTGTTTTTGATTTGTAGGCCTGGTGTGGATGCAATGTAGCCTCTTCCCTGATGGTAGCTGGACAAATGATCAATAAATAAGGTGGGTGGGATTCTTCATGATGTTGCAGGCCTTTTGCTGACACCCTTCTGTATAGACGGTATGTCCTTGTTGATGGGGAGGCTGATGTTGGTGATGCATTGGGCAGTTATAACTACCCATTGTAAACCCCTCCAGTCCACCACAGTGCAGTTTCCATTCCATACCATGCAGTGATGCAGCAGGTTAGGATACTCTCCACCGCGTATTTGTAGAAGGCCAATGTGTAGACTGCTGACAGTATAACAGTTTAAGATGAATCTGGCACGTGGACTGCAAACAATAAGCACATCACCTCAATTTTTCAATAATCTTGGTGCATCCAAGTGGAAAAAAAGATGCCTTTAATGATAAATAATTTGTAGGCATTATATTGCATTATATTGTTATATTTTAGAGCTGTGAGGCAAGGATCATAATTTGATTTCTCTAATCTATAGGGTTTTTGCATTAACACTTTCACTGGCATTTAATACTTACATCCCATTTTGCAGTAGCAAAGTTTGAAGTAAGTTTATTATCAAAGTCCATACATGTTATCATATACTACCTTGATATTCATTTTCTTGAAGACATTTACAGGGAAAAATAAAATATAATAGAATTTTACAAAAACCACAACCAACATGCAAAAGATGGCTGTGTAAATAAAAATAATACTGAGAACATGAGTTGCAAAGATTTCTTGAGTCTGTAGGTCATAGAATCTGTTCAGAGCAGTGGTGAATGAAGTTATTACTGCCAGTTCAGGAGGCTGCTGGTTGATTTAATATCTAGCATCACTGATAGTTTAGAGAGCTATCCTTAAATGTCAAGAAGCAGAATTAAATTGGCTTAAAGTCTTCTTTGACGAGTAGGCTAGATGCAGCAGTTGTTATGAACTATGTCCCAGGTCTGATAAAACAGCATATTGCTCAAAACAGTGCAGTATTGCATTGTTCAGAAAGAGCCTGAGGAGTTCTCGTCAATTCTGAGACAGCAAACAATGTAGGGTGCAGAAAAAGTCCACCACAGCAAGCAGTACTGGTGAATGCGCAAACTTTGACAAATGGTTCAAGATTTTTTAATCTTATTTCTAGTACACAAGTGCCAAGGAGACTGAAATATAGTGGATTCTGGTTAATGGGGATACATAAAGGCCAATATAACTTGGCCCAGTTAAGTGGCTGCCCCAGTTAGCTGAAGTTTCATGGAAATAATTAAAAGGCGTAACAAAGATAAACTACTGTTTGACTGAGTAACAAGTTATGTATCTAAATGAAATACTGAACAAATTAGAGCACTACCAATTCTACTACAGTAGCATAAAACAGTGTATTAGTTCCTAATAATTATCAGCAGAGGAATTCATCTTGTGTATACATTCGTGTCCTTTTGATTGACTGGAAATAAACAAAATGAGTGCAGATACCTAGCACATACAATGGACTGCTTTCATTGTCTTCCTGCATAGTCAAAATAAAAAAAATACAAAATCATCAAAAATCACTGCTTTTTGAATCGGTGTCCAATGTCGATTTGTCGATTTACTTTGTTCAGTTTATTTAAGGATGTAAAGAATTTTTTTAATTTACCAACCTTTTGGCCACACAAACTTTCACAACGCAAGAAAGTACATTACTTCATAGTGTTAACAATTGTTTTCTTTACTTTAGGCAATGGTACACAAATAGGGCTCAATCATACGGCTTCATTGACATGCTCAGGAGCCAGGAGCAGTGCGTCTGAATGCATTTCCATTATATTAATTCCTGAGAGTTGTACCAGTAATTACTTGTTGAGACAGCACTTCAGGTATGCTCAGTCATTCCATTCTTGCTCTATAACTGTCAGTGCTTTAGAAACAGCTGCAACAAACATAATTTTATGACATGAAAGTGAGCAGGATACATAATTGTAAATACTTCCATTGTTAAATATGTAAATGTTTTATTTAAATACAAGTACAATATGTTGGGTATACATCGTGCTTTCCTACTAAGTAAATTTAGTTGCAGGTAAATTCAGTGTTTCAGCTCCACTGGCTAACCAGAAGTAACCTACACTCGTCTTTTGGCTGCGAGAAAACAAATAAGTTGCAATGGTCAAGACGGCGCCTGCGTACAATGCTCCCTCAGCTGACATCTTCTGGATAGATCATGAAACCATACATTTCACTTTTTTATGTATTTTATGTTTGTTTTTGTCTTGGATGTGATTCTGGAACTGTTGGAGTCTGTGATTTGCCATTTGGAGATCTTTTGGGCCATCTAGTTCTCTGCAGTCTCCAAAAGGATTCTGGGAGGCAGAGGCAGCATGCATGAACCTCATTTTCAAGCAGCCACAGGACAGGGTGCAAACCAATGTTCGACTTCATTTCGTCAATTAAAGCTTCCATATCTCACTGATTAAAGTGATGAAGAGATTGAAACATCCAGGCGAATGCAGAAGTTTGGAGATCATTTGGGTGCTTCAGCACTCTGCAGTCTCCAAGAGGATTCTGGGAGGCAGAGATAGTGAGCACAGACCTTATGGTGGCAGGCTGCAGGACAGGGCACGAGCTGATGTTTGACTCTATTTCGCCGATTAAAGCTTCCATTGCTCATCGGTTAAAGCGATGAAGGAGATTGAAACATAAAGGCAAACGTGGAAGGTGAGTGCCAACTGCCTGCCTTTTGATCGCTGAGAATCATTCTGTCATGCTACCGGAGAGGGGAGAGCCTGTCACTCTGGAGAATATCACCCAGGTTTTCTGCATTTTGGATATGTACTTGGACTACAGACTATTTTTCAATCTTGCAGTTTTTTTTTATATTCTGTAATCTTTCTCATTTTTATGCGGAGTGGGTGTTTTGGGGCTGATGTGCCTGTTCCATTTTTGCTCACTTTTTTTTGTGTGGTGAGGGGAGATTTGGGGGCTGTTGATCATGGTGCTGTTCTTTTTCTTTCTTCATTGTATGGCTACCCAGAGAAGAAGAATTTCAGAGTTGTATGCTTTGATAGTAAATGAACCTTTGAGCTACCGTATTACCTGCCATTATTTTTGATATGTCTTCCTATTTCCACAAATGGAAACTCTCCTTGATAATTGAACAAGTTCTCAACCGTGTGTCCTCCATTCTGTATGTCCCTGCACTCACCCTTCCCTCCTATTCTACATTAACTTCCTCAATTATTTTAATTAGGGAGTCAAATGAGTCAGGGATCCTTATTTGTTGATGATCCAAGGCTAGACGACAGCGTAAAAGGGATGCAAGAGGACTGCAGGGGGATATAAAAAAGTTTGGTCAATGGGTAAGGGTGTACAACATTGAAAATACTATATGAAAGTGTTAAAAAGTGGCAACACAGAACCTATTTAATGATGACAAAATGAAAAGTGTTGGTGTTCAGAGGTGTCTGCATATTCTTGCACACAATGGCTGAAAGTTAATATGCAGGCATGGCAAGCAGCTAAAAAGGCAATGATATCTTGGTCCCTCGCACCTTAGAGTTGCAGAATGATACAGCATGGAAACAGGCCATTCAGACCAACAGGCCATGTCCATGTCATTAAGTCCGCACACATCCATTTAATCCCATCTTCCATCACCTGACCCATTGTCTCCACTCTCTAGATGCTTTAAGTAATCATCTAGATACTCCTTAAATGCTGATAACAATAATAAAATAATAACTTATTTATAGACTACTTTTCATATAAACAATGTAGATCAAAGTACTTTAAATGGTATAAAGTTCAACCATAAAGATAAAAGATAAAATGAAGTTATCTAAAAGAATGTTTAATTATATAGGCTTTAAACTAGACTAGCACTTAAGAGCATTAACTGAGTCTGTATCCCTTATAGTTTTAGGTACTGAGTTCCTCAATTTAGGAGTGTAGTTTAAAGAAAAGCTGATCTGCCAATTTTCTTTTGAGGGAGATTGTTTAAATTTTAGAGTCTTGTGGAAAAAGATCCGAGAGCTCAAGCAGTATTATAAAACAAAAACAATTCTGTGATGTACTTCAGTCCCAGACCATGGACAACTTTGAAAACAAGTAAGGGAACTTCAATATAATTTCTAAAAGATACATGAAGCCAATGCAGTGTAGTTAGGATGGGAATGATATACTTCCTCATCCTGGTTTTAGTTAAAATTTTAGTAATGGAGTTCTGAATGATTTGAAATTTGTCAATAGATTGCTTTGAAAGGTCAACGAAAGGGCATTAATCTACTCTATTCATTATAAAGGCATGAATTATTTTCCATTATCATTATGTGAAAGAAACGCATGTACCTTCACAATATTTCTTAACTGTAGAAATGCTGCTCTGGTCCCTTTCTATATGTGGGTTTTAAAATTCAAACCCGAATTAAGAACAACACCCAGGCTTGTTACTTCTGATTTTACTAAGGGAAGCCAAGTTCCAAAGTTTATCAAGAAGATTATCTTTTTTGGCTTTGGGAGCAACTAAAACTGTTTCAATTTTATCTTTAAACAACAGGAATTCTGCAGATGCTGGAAATTCAAGCAACACACATAAAAGTTTATTTTTTATATTGATAAAAGTTTATCAATTTTATCTTCATTTAGTTTTAGGGAATCCATTCATTTGTTTATTGCAGTACTGTCAGCATCTCCAAAGCAGAATATTCCAGGTACATGATATTCTCCAGGTGAAAAAGGTATTGAATCCCCTCTAAATTGCTAACATATTACCCTAAATCAAGATCCTCAAGTCTTATTACAAAATGGTTGCAATACTGGAATAGAGACGTATGCTCAATTATGTAAAGTTTAGTGAGATCACATCAAGTATGCACTTCTCATCTTGCTTAAGGTAAAATACTGTAGATTTACGTCGTCAATGTTTTGAAGTTTCACCATATTGATTCCTGGGATGGTGGTTTTATCACTGGAGAAAAGTTTAACCTGACAGAATTTATATTCTCAGAAGAGTGGAAGATTCAGAGGTGAACTCATTGAAACAAGCCAAAATCTTTTGAGGTTTGACGGAGTAGAGAGAGGATGGTGTTTTTGATAGCTGAGGTGTGTAGCCCCCTTGGCCACCCTCAGGGTCGCTCAGCTCGCTGTCGTCTAGGGAAACAGCCTCGGCCCCGCCAAACTGGATAATTCCTTTGTGTGGATGCTGTGTGAGGTACCCCACCCCGCCCAAATATCAGACAATACACCAGATGCAATTAAATGATTTACAGTTTATAGATATTACTGGAACTATATAATTAAAAGAGAATAAAATATAAAAGGAAAATAAAAGGCGCCACACTTATCAAAGTTCAATCTCTTCGTGCACAAAAACCGTTGGAGCTCAAGGACCTTCTTCTTCACCCTGCGACCCCCTCGGACCACCTCGACCGGCCGCCTGGGACCAACAACGGTGGTCGACCAGACGCTCCACATGAGTCCGTCTCCTCGCCGAACGTCCCGCTCGGGGTCCGACCCCGTTAGCAGACTCACAGCACCTCGTCCATCCTCTGTCTTGCTCTCCCGCCTTCTGCCCCAAAACCCCGCGCATACAGTATCTTCAAATACACCAAAACCATAACAACTATCCCAATTAGTTAATAACGTATTTCTTATCACCCTCTAAACCACAATAAGCTGCTAGCGCAAACTTTCTCAGCGCTTAACACAACAAAGCCGTATTCCCCAGATTAACATAACAAAGACGCCATTTTAATTAGCCTCCGCAGTAACATAAAAAATCGAAACCCCCTTACAGGTGTTCTTGAACCAAGGCTCACAAACTCAAAATAAGCAATTCATCATTTGGGACCGGGTTAAGAAGAAAGTCCTTCACAAGGGGTGTAGTGAATCTTTGAAATTTTTGATATAAAAATTTGATAAAAAGGCATGATCTGAGTATAGACGTGAGAGCTTTTTTTTAAAAAAAAGGTATGAATAGTACAAAGTAGCAGTGCTGAGGTAAAAGATCACCCTGAACTTACCGAACAGCAGAGCAGATACAGAAGGACTAAGGACCTCACTTGTTTCCATATCCTTTGTTTGTCTACCACTGTCAATCACATCTTCCTCTCTTTCTTCTTTCTGGAAGCAAAATCTCCTTCCTATCACTCTGGTTCATTCTTCAAATGCCACCATATCCTCTCCTCCTCCCAATGCACATCCCAATTCAAATGCAAATCCTGAAATGTTCCTTCTCTTACAGCATCATAGGAATATGTACAACATTTTAGTATTCTGTACTCAGTAAACATGATTCAGTCATTCCTACACTGGGGAGACTAAAGGCGTATTGTGTGATTGCTTTGTCGAGTTCCTCTGCTCAGTCTGCAAATGTGGCGCTGAGTTATGGGTAACTTAGCATTGCAGTTCTCTGTCTCACTCCCACCATCTTGTTATAACATTCCAATGAAATTCATTGCAATTTCAGGGAACAGAAAGTTCAAGTACAAATTTAATAGTCATTCAACCTTACACATGAATACAGCCAAACAAAGCAGTGTTCTTCTGGGTGTCACAACAACCACCTCAGACTCAACATCAGCAAGGCCAAGGGATCGATTGCAGAGTTCAGGAGTGGGAAGTCTGGAGAACTCACACCAGTCCTTATTTAGGGGTCAGCGGAAGAAGGGGAGATAAGCTTCAAGTTCTTGTGTGTTTGTGTCAACATCTTGGAGGATCTATCCTCGGCTCAAAACACTGAAACATTTAAAAGAGTGTACGCCAGTAGCTCTATATCATAAGGAGTTCAAGGAAATTGAGTATAGAAACATAGAAACATAGAAAATAGGTGCAGGAGTAGGCCATTCGGCCCTTCGAGCCTGCACCGCCATTTATTATGATCATGGCTGATCATCCAACTCAGAACCCCGCCCCAGCCTTCCCTCCATACCCCCTGACCCCCGTAGCCACAAGGGCCATATCTAACTCCCTCTTAAATATAGCCAATGAACTAGCCTCAACTGTTTCCTGTGGCAGAGAATTCCACAGATTCACCACTCTCTGTGTGAAGAAGTTTTTCCTAATCTCGGTCCTAAAAGGCTTCCCCTCTATCCTCAAACTGTGGCCCCTCGTTCTGGACTTCCCCAACATCAGGAACAATCTTCCTGCATCTAGCCTGTCCAATCCCTTTAGGATCTTATACGTTTCAATCAGATCCCCCCTCAATCTTCTAAATTCCAACGAGTACAAGCCCACTTCATCCAGTCTTTCTTCATATGAAAGTCCTGCCATCCCAGGAATCAATCTGGTGAACCTTCTTTGTACTCCCTCTATGACAAGGATGTCTTTCCTCAGATTAGGGGACCAAAACTGCACACAATATTCCAGGTGTGGTCTCACCAAGGCCTTGTACAACTGCAGTAGTACCTCCCTGCTCCTGTACTCGAATCCTCTCGCTATAAATGCCAGCATACCATTCGCCTTTTTCACCGCCTGCTGTACCTGCATGCCCACTTTCAATGACTGGTGTATAATGACACCCAGGTCTCGTTGCACCTCCCCTTTTCCTAATCGGCCACCATTCAGATAATAATCTGTTTTCCTATTTTTGCCACCAAAGTGGATAACTTCACATTTATCCACATTAAATTGCATCTGTCATGAATTTGCCCACTCACCCAACCTATCCAAGTCACCCTGCATCCTCTTAGCATCCTCCTCACTGCTAACACTGCCACCCAACTTCGTGTCATCTGCAAACTTGGAGATGCTGCATTTAATTCCCTCATCCAAGTCATTAATATATATTGTAAACAACTGGGGTCCCAGCACTGAGCCTTGCGGTACCCCACTAGTCACCGCCTGCCATTCTGAAAAGGTCCCGTTTATTCCCACTCTTTGCTTCCTGTCTGCTAACCAATTCTCCACCCACACCAATACTTTACCCCCAATATCGTGTTGAGTATGTCACCCAACACCCTTACAAATTTCTATAGTGGAGAGCGTACTGAATGGTTACATCAGTATGGGATGATGGCTCCAATGCACAAGAATACAAGAGGCGGCAGAGGTTTGTAGATTCAGCCAGCTCCATCATGGACACAATGCTCCTCACCAATCAGGACAGCTTCAAGCAGTGCCTCAGAAAGGCATGATCCATCACCAAGTTACTTCACTATCCTGTACATGTCTTCTACTAACATCAGGGAGGTGATACAGGAGCCCAATGACCCACACTCAACAGTTCAGAAATAGCTTCTTCTCCTCCTCCAATAGATTTCCAGATAATCCATGAACCAATTGTTAATACCTCATTATTCCATTCTTCTATGGACAATTTCTTTATTTCTGTAATTTATGATAAATTTACATGCTGTACTGCAGTTGTAAATCAATAGAATTCACATCATACATCAGTGATAATTAATCTGATTCTGCGTCAACATTCAATTAAGGCACATAACAGCCTACAGATTCAAGAGAATTCAATAAATATAGACCGTGTCATTGAGTCACAGAACAATAAAGCACAGATATATGATTTCTGGCCCAACCAGTCCATGCCAAGCCCATTGTCCAGCCAGTTAGTTCCAACTTCCTGCATTTGACCCATATCCCTCCAAGTGTGATGGCACTGGGCTTGCTGACTTCGAAGTTCTAAACTCAGACAAGTACCTCAGGCCCTATCAGATATAAAGATCCACAAGTACTCTCAATAAAAGATTATACTGCAGCTACCCAATCTTCAAAGAATAGTTTACTTCCCTATTTATTCTTCATGGCAAGTTTAGCTGCTGTACCCACTATTCGAGCAGGGGGTGTCATGGTCTTGGTAGGCAGCCTATTTTTGGCACACCAATTCCCCAGAGTATGGTTAGCTGCCATTGTCCTTTAAGACACAGACTTCCAATTATTGCCTACCATATTCCTATATGGAAAGTATGTACCTAAAAGCCTTAAGCACTCAGTTTTCGACTGTCAGAGTTCAACTTCTAGTATTACTGTTTGTGATTTCACCTTTGGATTTCATTTGAGTGGTCTTGTTTATTTCGAGTCTGAGTCAGAGTCTCTGCCTGAGTCTGAGTTTGAGCTAGTTCTAGACCTCATTCTGCACTAGGGGTCACCAGCATCCATAGATCTCTCGTTACGTTGTGTCCCATCTCCCTAACAAAGAGAAGATGCTTCCCACTAGTTTAAAACACAGTTCATTTATTTTCAGTAATATACGTTTAAATCCAAACAACATCCTTAGAACACATTTAAAACTGTCAAAGGATTACTATTGTAAACGATGTCCAAAATACAACTACAATTCCTATAAACTAAAAAGACATATTGATGATGTGGATGAACAAATCATCTGTCACAGAAATCAAAGCCATTTCTACCCTTTATCTTCCACTCGGGTGCCTTCATAAGCATTTGATATTTCTTCAGATATCCTTTTTTACACAAATGGCCTAAAAACCTTTTGGAGGCATAGTTCTCAGCTACCTATATTCAATGGTATAAAGCTAACTTCTGAGTAAATAAACCTTCCAACACTAATAGATCATTTACTTAATATGTTGAATGATATTATCCACCTGATCTGCAAGCTTCCTTGAATCTTAATCAGTTTGTCTGTTTATAAACAAGCTAAACTAAATAACTATCATCTTGTATGGCAACTCTTTGAGCAGCAATAAGCCACGGATGGTAAACTACCTCCCGCTCTGCAGACAGAGCTTGTTTTAACATTAAACTGATAACTGTTTTCCATTTACATTTTAACAACTGAATACTGACTCCGTTTATGACCAAAAGTTATACCATTAGTTGATCTTTACAAGTGGTAGCTGCAGTGTTTAGAAAACAAGCTTTGCAAAAAACCCGGAGGCCGACGAGTCCAGGAAGCAGATTTCCATCACACAAATCCACCCCTCTATATACTGATCCAAATGCCTATTAAATGATACTATTGCACCTGCTTCAACCACCTCCTCTAGCATTTACTTCCCTGTATTCACTAACCTCCGTGTGAAAAGCTTACCCATCAAGTCCCTTTTAAATACTTCTTCTCTCAATCTAAACCTATGTCCCATAGTTTTGGCCTCTTCTAATCTAGAAAAAAGACTTATCATCCACCTTATCTGCGCCTCTTATAATTTTAAAGACTTCTACAAACTGTCACCCCTGATTCTTCTTCATTCTACGGAAAAAAACCTAGCCTGTCCAACTCAGGACAAGCTAATCCTGACAATGTCTTTGTAAAGCTTTTCTGCACTCTTTCCAGTTTAACCATGTTGTTCTTTTTCAACAGAGAGTGACCAAAACCATACACATTATTCCAATTTCAGCCCAACCAATCACTTACACAATTGTAACATGATGTCTCAGCTCCTATAATTAGCGGCCTGACAGGTAAAGGCCAGTGTTCTAAATGCCCTTTTCATCATCCTGTCTATCTGTGACACTTTCAATAGACTATGTGTTTGTTCTCCTATGTCCCTTATGCTATGTCCATTACACTCCCTAATGCCCTAATCTTCATAATACAAGCCCTATGCTCACATAACGTTTCAATATGCATCACCTCACACTCACCTGTATTAAATTCTATTTTCCATTCCTCAGCTCACTTCTCTAATTGCTAAATGAATACCAATCTATGATTACTTTCTTCAGTCAGCAATCAGGTCTGATTCCCCATACTTTCTTCCTTTCCAATGCTTCCTCCTACATATATTTTAGATACTATAATTAACCTTAATCCATGTCAGAAAGGTGCATCGGCTATGATTTATAATATTATTATGAAACTTAGGAAAGCTCCATTTGATAAGATTAGGGTAGATTGGGAACAGGAATTGAGTTCTATCATTTCCGTGGATGACTGGGGGCAGATTTTACAATTAGTCAATACTTCCTCTATCTGTGCTAAACATTCCCTAATTCAATTTAAAGTTGTTCACAGAGCACACATGTCCAAAGATAAAGTAGCTCATTTTTATTCTCATATTAATCCTTTTTGTAATAGATGTCCGGGGCAGATAGCCTCTTTAACTCATATGTTTTGGTCTTGTCCTATTCTGGAAACTTTTTGGAGAGACATTTTTAATATTATCTCAAAGGTATTGAATATAGATATCTCTCCTCACCCTATTACTGCTATCTTTGGATTACCTAAAATTTCCAGTAATCTTTCTCCTTCAGCCCGTAGAATGACTGCATTTCTTACTTTAATGGTGAAAGGATGTATCTTACAACATTGGAAAGAGTTTAATGCTCCAACTACCTTTTTTTGGTTTTCTCAGACGATATTATGCTTGAATTTGGAGAAAATTAGAAGCAATCTCTATGATTCCTCACTTAAATTTGAACAGACCTGGAGATCTTTTATTCAATATATTCATTTAATGTAATTTTTTTTCTTCTCTTTTTTCCTCCATATTTATATTCTCTTCTTGTTTTTTTTTACTGTTTTTAATGGAGGTCGGGTTTGAGGACGTGATTTTAAGTTCTTTAACACTACTTGGTTCCAAGTTAGCCCATTGCTTTGCTTTGCTTTTAGTTTAGTTGCACGGTGGGTTTTTTTTGGGGGGGGGGGTTGGTTTTTTTTTTCTTTTCTCTATTGATATATATATATATATATAAATTAGTATACTATTATGTTACCTTATTATGTTATGTTTAAATTACATTGTTTGTATCATTTTTTTATCTGTATTAATATCTCCTGTAATTTTATTATATACTAACAGTGTATTAGTGCCTATATGGCTTACCTTTTTGTATACTTATTCAATAAAAAGATTTAAAAAGAAAGAAGAAAGGTCTGATTCCCACTGCTCTCTATAAGTGTTTGTATGTTCTCCCCATGACCACATAGGTGTCCTCCAGGTGCTCCAGTCCCAAAATATCTACTGTTAGGGTTAGCGAGTTGTGGGCATGCTATGTTGGCACCAGAAATGTGGTGCCCAGTATAAACCTAGCCAATTTGATATGATGCCAACAATGCATTTCCCTGTATGTCTCAATGTACATGTGACAAGTAAATTATCTTTAACAGCTCCCAATTAACTTTGTTTTCCTCTCCCCAAATATTGCCTGGGCTGCTGGTTGTTTTATAAAATTTTCATGCAGAAAATTGGAGAATTCAGAGGAAATTTAAGCCATGCGGATAAAATTGGAGGCTTCTCCATTGCAATCACTTTTTGATCAGCAGTGAGATTGAACATTGAACTCAGTGAGTACTCGTGGATTGTTTGACTTTCAGGAGTTCAATCCAGACCTTAATTGAGATTTCAAAGTAAGTGTATTCTAACAGGGAATGCAGCTGCTGGCAATTGAAACACTGATTGGTTTCTTTCCCATTTTTAATCCAAGATTAAATGTAACAACAGCACAGTTTTAGCTGACATCTTCACACTGCACACAGAGTTACTAATGATAACTGTGGACAAAAGTTGAAACTATTTGTTTAAAAAAGTGTCTATCCATTGACTCCTGTAAAAGGAAAACAGACATTTATCAGGTGAACATGTCTCGTACTGTATACTTGCACTAAAATCAGCAACCATGATTCTGCAGTTTTTGGTCATATCTCACTGCACAACTACTCCAGAGAAATTGCAGCCACCTTGTGGAATTGACTGCCACCTAGTGTAATGAATACTAACACCATTAAAACATCTCCAAGCAAACTCCATAATTTTGAAATTATACTGAACTAAAAGGATATCATATTGCTGTCTTAAGAGATCGACAGTGTTCATTGTATTTAAAAAATGACAATTGTTGTCAATATTATATTCTGAAAAACTTGTAAATTTTTGCAGATGACAATTTTGTTATTATAAATTTGTTACACAAATAATTGGAGAATGTGAGTTTAAATCCAAAATGGCAGATTGCAAAATAGAACTACAGTAGGTTCCGGTTAATTCAGCCATCAATTAATCAGGGTAGTCACTTATTTGGGACAACTTTTAAAGAACAAAAATGCTTTGAAAGGTAGGTCCTGCCTCACCAAGGACCTGGACCCACTGCAATTTGTCTATTGCCACAATAAGTCCATAGCAGATGCAATCACAATGGCTCTTCACACAGCCCGAGAACATCTGGACAATACAAACAGGGTGCTGTTCATTGACTATAACTTAGCATTTAACACCATCATTCCTACAGCCTTGATCGAAAAGCTACAGAATCTGGGCCTCTGTACCTCCCTCTGCAATTGGATCCTTGACTTTCCAACCAGAAGACCACAATCTGTGCAGGTTGGTAATAACATCTCCTCCTCACTGACAATCAACACTGGCACACCTCAGGGACATATGCTTAGCCTCCTGCTCTACTCGCTCTATACCCACGCCTGTGTGGCGAGGCATGGCTCAAATGCCATGAGTTTACTGATGATTCGACCATTGTTAGCAGATTCTCAGGCGGAGACGAGAAGGCATACTGGAATGAGATATACCTGCTAAATGAGTAGTGCTGCAGCAACAACCTTGCACACAATGACTGTAAGACTAAAAAGCTGATTGTGCACTTCAGTAAGGGTAAGACAGGGAAACATAAACCAATCCTCATAGAGGGATCTGAAGTGGAGAGAGTGAGCAACTTCAAGTTCCTGGGCATCAATATCTCTAAGGACCTAATCTGGTTACAACATATCTATGCAACTATAAGGCAGGACAGTGGCTATATTTCATTAGGAGTTTGAGAAGATTTAGTTTGTCACCTAAAACACTCGAAAACTTCTACATATGTACCGTGGAGAGCATTTTGACAGGCTGCATCACTGTCTGGTATGGGAGTCTTCAGCATGGGACTGAAAGAAACTACAGAAAGTCAACTCCATCATAGGTACCAGTCTTCACAGTATCATATATATTTTCTATATTTATCATGAAATGCATTGTACTATTGCCACTAAGTTAACAAATTTCACAACATATGCCAGTAATATTAAACCTCATACTGATTCTGAACAGAAACTAAACAGCCAGGATTCCCTTCATTTAATGGGACACTATGCTGCTTAAAGTGGATAGATTTGACAAATAGTTTCTAACTAGCATCATCTGTGTGTTTGTGATTTTGCCACTGACAGTTGGTGGGAAATAAGCAGAAAGAGAATTCAGAGTCATTTTGCTCACTGCAGTTTCAAGCATTCAGGTTTGGAAATGACTGAAATGGCCAGGTGTGAAACTGAAATTACCTCACTACTTCAAAGCTTGAGGAACTGTGAAGAATTTGAAGGTGTTGGCGATCATGAATGTTGCTTATGGTTCCCATTCAGCTTTCACCGGTGGCTACAAGTAACCAATGGCATGCAACCATGGCCACAGCCCAGTACACCACTTCCACCAAGCTGGCTAAACAAGGTAAAGGTAGCCAGCGAGTCTCATAGCCCTGTAAAATAGGGACATGCCAGTCCTAGTATGCTAAGTCAACACTGGCGGATTGGGTTGGTGAGATCTACAATGGACATCTAACAGCCAGGAAGGCAGTTCTGCGTCATTCAGTGGAGAGAAAAGTGCATGACAAGGCACAGAAAAAGCTATGGTCATCCACTACTAACAAGCAAGAGCCCAGTTATGACAGCTATTCTACCACTGGGCCCGGTCAAGAGAGTGGAACTGTCTCAGTGCAATGGCTTTTCCACTGTAGCAACCCTCCCTCCCAAGTTTTTCCTGTCATCATCAGATGCCACAGACAACCATTAGTATTGGTGGTGTACTCATTTGTTCTGTATTTCACTTAAGTACAGAATTTGTTACTCAGTTGAAAGGTAGTTTGTATTTTTATGCCTTTTTAACTATTTCTATGAAACTTCAACTAAATGGGGCAGTCACTTAATTGGTACAAAATGTATTGGTCCTGATGTGTCGCAATTAACCAGAATTCATTGTATTAAAAATAATGAGAAAATAATGAACTATTATCAAAGAATAAGAGTTTGAAACTATCAGAATATTGCAAACCTAACTATATCATTATTGTTCCAAAAGGGAAAACATTGAACATTATTCGCTCTCTGATAATTCAAAATCTTCACCGAAGTGCTGGGCTTGTACACTATGAAAGCACACGGAGAGTTGAGATTGAATTAAACGCTTTCGTTGCCAGCAACACATAAAGCCTATGTATGTGAGTTTCTATCATATTTCTGGCAAGATTTAGGTGAAGGGGTCACAACAGTGAATCATAGTTATCAAACAGCTACTTTTTGGATTATCTGGTCATTATTTTACACAACCCGCAGGACTTTGAGAGTTTCAAGGTTTCAAGAAATTGAATAAATATCAGAAAGAATTTATAAAAATTGCATTGGCAGTAGCTAAGAAGACTATAGCAGTTACTTGGAAATCTGATTCGTATTTAAGTATGGATCGTTGGAATAATGAAATGGCTAGTTCTATTCCACTTGAAAAAATTACTTATAATTTAAGAGATAATTATGTAACATTCTTGAATATTTGGCGCCCTTATTTACAAAAGATAGGATGTCATATTTAAGTGCTCCGACAAAGAATTTGGTTACTTGGGGAAAGTAACGAATAATTATACCAAATTTATTTTGAATCCCATGGAGCATGTGGAAACCTTCCAATACCCAGGCGGCTCTTTTTTTTTCTCTTTCTTTCTTTTAGGTAGGACTATATATATGGGGGGGGAGGGTTAAGGGGAGGGGGGGTGGATAGATTTTATCTTTTCATGTATTCTTTTTGAAAATTTAATAAAAATTATAAAATAAAAAAGATTTGTGGCTGATTAGAACTTGATTAATTGGCTTTAAGGATCTACAGTATATTAAAATCGTAGCCTAAACTGAGAGGACAGTGGATTATTCCCTATTTAGGTTACCCTCCCACCTTCATGATCTGCCAACCGCATCCCCCTTGCATTCCCTATATTCCAAAGTCCACTGTACCCTCTAATAAAATTTCTTATTCTGCAGCCATTTACCTCTTCCACCCATCACCTCCCAGTTTTTTTAAACATACCTCCTATCATCAATCCACACATCTTGCCCCTCATCTGATCCCTCCTATCACCTGCCAGTTGTACTCCTACCCTCCCACACCTTCTTATTTCAAATTATGCCCCTTTGCTTTCCAGTCTGATGAAGGTCTCAGCCCAAAATATCAACTGTTTTCCCTCTAACAGATACTGCCAAACTTGCTGAGTTCCTCCAACATTTTGATAGTGGCTGAGGGATTGGAGCAGGAGGCAGGGATTCAAGTTTTTGGATCATTGAGACCTCTTTTGGCACAGACGTGACCTGTACAAAAAGGACGGGTTACACTTGAATCCTAGGGGGACCAATATCCTGGCAGGGAGATTGGCAAGGGCTACTGAGGTGACTTTAAACTAGAATGGTTGGGGGGTGGGAATCAAATTAAAGAGGCTAGGCATGAGGAGGTTAGTTCACAACAGGGGGATGGGAACCAGTGCAGAAAGACAGAGGGGTGTAAAGTGAGGGTAGAAGCAAAAAGTACTAAGGAGAAAAGTAAAAGTGGCAGGCCGACAAATCCAGGGCAAGCATTAAAAAGGGCCACTTTTCAACATAATTGTATAAGGGCTAAGAGAGTTGTAAAAGAGCGCCTGAAGGCTTTGTGTGTCAATGCAAGGAGCATTCGTAATAAGGTGGATGAATTGAAAGTGCAGATTGTTATTAATGATTATGATATAGTTGGGATCACAGAGACATGGCTCCAGGGTGACCAAAGATGGGAGCTCAACGTTCAGGGATATTCAATATTCAGGAGGGATAGACATGAAGGAAGGGGAGGTGGGGTGGCGTTCCTGGTTAAAGAAGAGATTAACGCAATAGAAAGGAAGGACATAAGCCGGGAAGATGTGGAATCGATATGGGTAGAGCTGCATAACACTAAGGGGCAGAAGATGCTGGTGGGAGTTGTGTACAGGCCACCTAACAGTAGTAGTGAGGTCGGAGATAGTATTAAACAGGAAATTAGAAATGTGTGCAATAAAGGAACAGCAGTTATAATGGGTGACTTCAATCTACATGTAGATTGGGTGAACCAAATTGGTAAAGGTGCTGAGGAAGAGGATTTCTTGGAATGTATGCGGGATGGTTTTTTGAACCAACATGTCGAGGAACCAACTAGAGAGCAGGCTATTCTGGACTGGGTTTTGAGCAATGAGGAAGGGTTAATTAGCAATCTTGTCGTGAGAGACCCCTTGGGTAAGAGTGACCATAATATGGTGGAATTCTTCATTAAGATGGAGGGTGACATAGTTAATTCAGAAACAAAGGTTCTGAACTTAAAGAGGGGTAACTTTGAAGGTATGAGACGTGAATTAGCTAAGATAGACTGGCAAATGACACTTAAAGGATTGACGGTGGATATGCAATGGCAAGCATTTAAAGGTTGCATGGATGAACTACAACAATTGTTCATCCCAGTTTGACAAAAGAATGAATCAAGGAAGGTAGTGCACCCGTGGCTGACAAGAGAAATTAGGGATAGTATCAATTCCAAAGAAGAAGCATACAAATTAGCCAGAGAAAGTGGCTCACCTGAGGACTGGGAGAAATTCAGAGTTCAGCAGAGGAGGACAAAGGGCTTAATTAGGAAGGGGAAAAAAGATTGAGAGAAAACTGGCAGGGAACATAAAAACGGACTGTAAAAGCTTTTATAGATATGTAAAAAGGAAAAGACTGGTAAAGACAAATGTAGGTCCCCTGCAGACAGAAACAGGTGAATTGATTATGGGGAGCAAGGACATGGCAGACCAACTGAATAATTACTTTGGTTCTGTCTTCACTAAGGAGGACATAAATAATCTTCCAGAAATAGTAGGGGACAGAGGGTCCAGTGAGATGGAGGAACTGAGCGAAATACATGTTAGTAGGGAAGTGGTGTTAGGTAAATTGAAGGGATTGAAGGCAAATAAATCCCCAGGGCCAGATGGTCTGCATCCTAGAGTGCTTAGGGAAGTAGCCCAAGAAATAGTGGATGCATTAGTGATAATTTTTCAAAACTCGTTAGATTCTGGACTAGTTCCTGAGGATTGGAGGGTGGCTAATGTAACCCCACTTTTTAAAAAAGGAGGGAGAGAGAAACCGGGGAATTATAGACCAGTTAGCCTAACGTCGGTGGTGGGGAAACTGCTGGAGTCAGTTATCAAGGATGTGATAACAGCACATTTGGAAAGCGGAGAAATGATCGGACAAAGTCAGCATGGATTTGTGAAAGGAAAATCATGTCTGACGAATCTCATAGAATTTTTTGAGGATGTAACTAGTAGAGTGGATAGGGGAGAACCAGTGGATGTGGTATATTTGGATTTTCAAAAGGCTTTTGACAAGGTCCCACACAGGAGATTAGTGTGCAAACTTAAAGCACACGGTATTGGGGGTAAGGTATTGATGTGGATGGAGAATTGGTTAGCAGACAGGAAGCAAAGAGTGGGAATAAACGGGACCTTTTCAGAATGGCAGGCGGTGACTAGTGGGGTACCGCAAGGCTCAGTGCTGGGACCCCAGTTGTTTACAATATATATTAATGACTTGGATGAGGGAATTAAATGCAGCATCTCCAAGTTTGCGGATGTCATGAAGCTGGGTGGCAGTGTTAGCTGTGAGGAGGATGCTAAGAGGATGCAGAGTGACTTGGATAGGTTGGGTGAGTGGGCAAATTCATGGCAGATGCAATTTAATGTGGATAAATGTGAAGTTATCCACTTTGGTGGCAAAAATAGGAAAACAGATTATTATCTGAATGGTGGCCGATTAGGAAAAGGGGAGGTGCAACAAGACCTGGGTGTCATTATACACCAGTCATTGAAAGTGGGCATGCAGGTACAGCAGGCGGTGAAAAAGGCAAATGGCATGCTGGCATATATAGCGAGAGGATTCGAGTACAGGAGCAGGGAGGTACTACTGCAGTTGTACAAGGCCTTGGTGAGACCACACCTGGAGTATTGTGTGCAGTTTTGGTCCCCTAATCTGAGGAAAGACATCCTTGCCATAGAGGGAGTACAAAGAAGGTTCACCAGATTGATTCCTGGGATGGCAGGATTTTCATATGAAGAAAGACTGGATGGACTGGGCTTGTACTCGTTGGAATTTAGAAGATTGAGGGGGGATCTGATTGAAACGTATAAAATCCTAAAGGGATTGGACAGGCTAGATGCAGGAAGATTGTTCCCGATGTTGGGGAAGTCCAGAACGAGGGGTCACAGTTTGAGGATAAAGGGGAAGCCTTTTAGGACCGAGATTAGGAAAAACTTCTTCACACAGAGAGTGGTAAATCTGTGGAATTCTCTGCCACAGGAAACAGTTGAGGCCAGTTCATTGGCTATATTTAAGAGGGAGTTAGATATGGCCCTTGTGGCTACGGGGATCGGGGGTATGGAGGGAAGGCTGGGGCGGGGTTCTGAGTTGGATGATCAGCCATGATCATAATAAAAGGCGGTGCAGGCTCGAAGGGCCGAATGGCCTACTCCTGCACCTATTTTCTATGTTTCTATGTTTCTGTGTTGCTTGAGTTTATTATAATCTGCACAAGTACATATATGCACAGATGCAATGAAGAACTTCCTTGCGGCGGCACTGCAGGGCATATAGCATCACACAAGCAGCATTCACATGAAAATGCATGTTAAACATAAATACAATTTTTAGAAGGAGAAAAACAGAGAAAAAAAAATCGAAGTCCATTTTAGTTCCAGGTGTTCAAAGAGATCAGAGTGTTGCTAAAATCTAATGATTAGAGTTGTGCCTGTTGGTTCAAGAACTGAATGGTTGAAAGGAATTAGCTGTTCTTGAACCCAGTGGTGTGGAACTTCAAGCCTCTGAACCTCACATCTAGTAGTAACTGGGAGAAGATGACATGGCCCAGATGGTGGAGATCTTTAATAATAGATGTTGCCTTCTTGAAGCAGCACCTCCTGTTGATGCCCTCAGTGGCAAGGACAAATGTGCCCCCTACATTGGGCACTACCCTCTGCAGCTGCGCAAGTTCCCTGTGCATTTGCACTGCTACATTGGACTATGATGCAACCAGTCAGGATATTGTCAATTGTATATTTCTGGAAGTTTGTTAAAATGTTCAGTGACAAGTTGAATATCCTTAATCTCCTAAAACAGTAGACACTAGCTTTCTCAGAATTCTTTGCGCTTTACAGAAACAATATCAAATAATGGACACTGAGCCAAATGAGAACTAACCACAAACTTGGTTGCATAGCCTTGTACAAAATATCCAATTAGAAGTCTCGGATTACATCCAGATATTGTTTTTCCACAAGTAATCAATATGAAACCATTAGAATGGGATAAAAAGAAGGTTCTTTGTCAAAATGCAAGCAGAAAAAGAACTGCAACATTATCAAATAGCTCTTGATTTACAAGTGATTTTCGTTTAGTTTTACACTTCATTGATTTAGCAGCACAATTGTTTATTTAGTTTGTTGATAACATCCTTCTAACCTGCTTCTTTCTAAGAGGCTGAGGTTACTTATCTGTTTGTCATTTAGTGAGTACCAGTAGATTTTGGCACACATTTCTTCATGGAATAATCCACCACAATTTGTAACTGTAAAGTCATTATGGTTATTAAACAAATAATTTCTACATTCAGGAGTTTTATGAAGTTGGTTAATGATATTGTCATTCTAGCCTAACAAAGGAAGGAAAAGGAGTTGCATCTACCACTTCCTCTGGCAGCATGTTCTATATCCCCAACACTCTGATTGAAAAACTTGTCCCTCAGGTTATTTGTAAACAGAGTGGTAAGTTCTTAGAATGCACTGCCAGGTGTGATGGTTGAGGCTGATACATTAGGGACATTTAACACAGACACACAGATGAGAGAAAACTGGAATTTTGTGGAAGGAGAGGTTAGATTGATCATAGAACAGGTTTATGCAAGTCAGCACAACATCATAGGCAAAAGGCCCACACTGTGCTATATTATTCTATGTTCTATATTTTTAAATCTTTCCTCTTTCGTCTAAGATCTATGCCATTTAGGTTTGTGCTCTCCTGTGAAGAGACTTTCAATCTTTTGCAAAGTGAAAGCTGAGCTGATTTGTACTGAAATTTACTGAAGAATTTTGTTAATGAGGATCTAAATTGTTTCATATGAAAAGATACAAATTAAAAACTGCACTGTCAAGTTCTTAAACGAAATGTCTAACCCTCCTTTTGAATCTACATCTATAAGGTGATTTCTCAGAAAGAGATATTGTGAACTGATAGTAGCCACAGTCAAGTAATTTTGTCTAATACAAGGTAACACTTTATGAAAATTAAACAACCGCAGATGGCATAAATCTAAACTGAAAATAAAACTTGGGGCCAGCACAGTAGTGTAGAGGTTAGCATAACTTTATTACATTGCTAGCGATCATGGTTCAATTCCACCACTCTCTGTAAGGAGTTTGTGATTACGGGGAGAATGTACATGGGTTTCCTCGTTTTCTGGTTTCTTCCCACATTCCAAGGACAAATAGGTTAGTAGGTTAATTGGTCACACAAGTGTAATGGGAGGTGTGGGGTTGTTGGACCAGAAGGGACTGTTTACAATGATGCATCTGTAAATAAAAAATAAACAAATGTTCAGTATATCTGCAGCAGCTGTGAAGAAGGAAGCACTGTTAAGCTACAGATCACTGAATTTTGATCAGAACCAGAAGTTAGAAAGCAAATATGTTTTAGGTTACAGAGAAAGGATAGGACACAGAGAATGTCTTTTAAAATGGTGGAGGTCAAGAAAGACTGAATTATGCAAATTTTGATAATTTACGCTGAGAGAAGATGGTGACGGTTTGTTAACTGCAAATTATATGCCTGGAAGAAATGCAAATGGAGGGAGACGAATAAGAAAAGAGAAGAGACAAAAATTACATAAGTGATGGGACTCTGAAATGTAAAACACAGCAGTTGCTAAAACATCCAAACTAAGAGTCTGCTGAAAAGTATTTATAGAGGAAGTAAAATTGAGTTATCATTACAGATCAATGAACTTACAAGAGAAATGGCCAGTTCTGATACAAAAGAACAAAATATATAAAAATACAGGAACAGGTATAAGCCATCTGACCCCTCAAGCCTTGCCTCCTTGTCCATGCCAAATCCCCAGAGTGCTCAATCTCCTGATCTTTCAAAAATTTATTTATATCTACTTTAAGAACTTCTATCACCCTAGGGCAGAATTGTCAGAGATTCCTTTGGGTAATATGTCCATACTTTGGATTTAAATTACCAATCTCTTATCTTAAAATTATATCCACTCATTCTACATTTCCCATTAGGAAAGTATAGGCAATGAGATCATCCCCTCATCCTTTAAACTCCAAAGAATCCAGTTCCTGTCTGTTTAGCCTTTCTTGACAGACAATCCTCTTATCCCAGGAAATAGCCTGGTTAGTAGCTTTGAAACTGCCTTATCTGGGGGGGGGGGGGGGCGGGGGCGGGGGTGATATTTGACAAACTTAATGCACACTGCAAAACAAATCAAACTGCAATTGCTAGAATTGGAAATAAAAGCAGAAATGCAGGAGGAACTTATCCAGTGACGTATCTATGGAAAGAGAAAGCAGTTAGCACCTTGTGTCAATGATTCTACTTTGGAAATGGAGGGTGGGAGAGTGGAGCATTTGAAGTTTTCAAAGCAGAGCTAGGGAGGGATACAAGATATATCAGCTGTCTTCCCATGTCCAGTACCTTCCCATCTAAATCCAGTAGGCCCTATGTGCCCTTCATTCCATTTGGACTGAAATTGGTACAATTTGTCTTGCCCAGTAACCTAAAGAGGGCCATGATTCATCTATATATAATGCTCTTGCACTGATTTTAATCAATAAATTGAACTGGATGTAGTCTAAAACATCCTGCAGATGTACAATCACCCATTTTGCTGTGTACATACATCTACTGATGCCTCTGGACACATCTTCAGTGATGTTCCTGGAATCATTGGGTGTTTCGGGTCTTTCAACATCATACACCCTCCTCCAGGTGACCCAGCCAGGGCTGATCAGACCCCAGCTTGTGTCCAGAGGGCTAGCTACTTATGACTCCATGGCTCCCCTCTTTTGAGCCACAGCAATCTTGAGGCCCTCTCTGCCGCATTGGTGGTACTGCGGATGGCTCTCCTCTTCCCCTCTCCCTCGATGCCCAAATTGCTGAAGGCATTTGCTAAGGAACGGGCTGCAAATCCCCTACAACCAGCCTCCACTGGGAGACACCTTGCTCTCCATCCAGCCTGCTGACAGTTACTGACCAGTCCTGCGTACTTGGAGAGCTTCCTTTCAAGAGCCTCTTCCAAGCGATCTTCCCATGGGACTGTCAGCTCCAGCAGCACCACTTGCTTAGTAGACTCAGACACTAGGACAACGTCTGGTCGCAGGGTGGTGGCTGCAATATGGTTGGGGAACTTCAGTTGCCCTTCGAGATCCACCAACAGCTGCCAGTCCCTTGCAGAGGTCAGAATGCCTGCAGATGTTCTTTTGACGGGTATTGGCTGCTCCCTAGCTCTGACAAAGGCAATGGTCTGCTTGGAGGGTCGGGACCGCTTCACCCACTCAACTCCTGTGCTGACGGCTTCAGCGGTGGTCTTCAGGACCTGATCATGCCTCCACCTGTACCGTCTCTCACCAAGTGCCCTTGCACAGCCGCTGAGGATGTGCTCCAGGGTTCCTCACTTGGAGCACAGTGGGCACGCAGATGACTCTGCCTTGTCCCATGTGTGCAGGTTTGATGGGCTTAGAAGCACATCGTACACTGCCTGGATGAGAAATTGGATGCGGTGTTGTTCAGCTTTCCAAAGATCAGCCCAGGTCACTTGCCTCTCAATCGCATTCTCCCATCTTGTCCAAGCTCCCTATTGCTTCATTCCCACCACCATGCAAGTTCTCGTCTCCAGGGATTTGAAGGGCAGTTGCAGTTTGTGGTGGTGTCTATAAAGTGCCATGCTGCTCAGGTTCTTTGGTAGCTCCAGCCATCTCCTGAGGTGGTTGCTAACCCTCTTCTCTAAAGTTTCGACTGTCGAGATCAAAACTGCATAGATGAGGAGGGGCCATAGGATTCTGGGAAGAATGCCATGCTGATACACCCAGGCTTTAAACTTCCCAGGTAGGCCAGACTTGTCCACAGATTTCAGACAGCCATCTAACTTGGTGCAGGTCACCTGAATGGATGTCGTGCCCCTTAAAGAGCTGTCAAAAACCTTGCCTAAGCTCTTGACAGGCTTTTCTGTGGCCACTTGATCCGCTTCTTGTAGGCCTTATTACCAGAGTCAGTACCAAGTCGGCATGAGAGTTCCAAAAACCCTTTGAGCTAAGTGCAAACCCTGAGATATTTCAGCTTCCTTATTTTTTTTTTCTTTTAGGTGTTATCACTACTGGCAACCTCCAGACTCCAGAAAATGTCAAAAAGAAGATATGATTTCATTCTTGTGCAACGAAAGCAAGCTCAGATTTAGCGTTAAGTACCAAAAGCTAAAGTTGCTAATTCATTTACCAATTCATATTGAGTGAAATGGTTGTCTGGCCTGCTAAGCTCCTTGGAGCTTGTGATGATAAATGCCTTGAGCTGCCGGTTGGCACAGTCTACTTCCTCAAGCTTACCAGACTACATCTGTTCGTAAGATATCTAAATTGCTCTCAGAAAGGCTTGAAAAGGGTCATATTCCTTAGATAACAACCTGCATACGGAAATGACTGATTGCCACTTTCGTTTAAAGTCTGCATTCATTTATACATCATCCTTCTAATGCCTGAGTGAATAATTCTGTGTTAATTAGGATATCTTCCAACATTTTCTTTCTTCAACGAATATTGCTGTTAATTGAAGCATCCAATCATAGTGGAGCTTTGATCCTTCACTTGGGTTTCTTGATACAGAATCATGGCCAGCACAAGACCATTTGGCCCTTCAAGCCTGATCTACCATTTCAGTGCCATCATGGCTGATCCTTTAGCTTAAGACAATATGTCTGCTCCTCGGGCCTGATCCACCAACTCAATACCATTTTTTTGCTCTCCGCATTCCCTTCACACCTTTTAATTCTCGGTATATTTCTACTTCCTTAAATATATTTGAGAATTTTGCCTCCATGAGCAAAGACAAAACACTCTCCTCAGAAAGTGGAGAGTACGTGGAATAAGCTGCCAGAGGAAGTGGTAGATGTGGGTACAATTACAACTTTTAAAGATATTTAGCCAGGTGCATGGAATAGGCAAGGAAAAGAAAAGAAGGATATCGGCCAAATGCAGGTAAATGGGACTCGCTCAATTAGGCCTCTTGATCAGCATCCTCTTCATAATCTCACCAATTTTCTTACTTAGAAAAATTATAATATAGGGGATTATAGAATAATCCCTTACCCAAATCCTATAAATTGTGATTTGGAAATAAAGCTAAAATACTGCAGATGCTGGAAAGCCAAAATAAACACATGCATACAGAATGTTGTAAAAATCATCACACAGATAACACATAAAGTAATATTATCACAAATAAATTAGGAGGAGAAGATGGCGACACGACGCAGCGTGTGTGGCTGTTCTGAATGATATCGATATGTGTTAACTAGGGGGCCGTGCACAATCCTGATTTGATGGAGACAGCCGTGAGAAGCACAGAGGAACATCTGGAGAAACTTCTGAAATGCTCGCTTTGCTGCCGCTGCTACTGTGCAATCAAGAATCTCTGGAGGGAAGGCCCCAAATCCTCGGCTTTGCCTGTTGCCTGTTGCCGGGGCCGGGGCCGGGGCCGAAGCGCTCGGCAGAGATGGTGCTCGGTGTCGGAGAGCTGGTCGGAGGCTCAGAGTTTTCAGACGGACTTGGAGTCAGACTGTGGTCGGATGCTTCCAGGATGCAGCATCGGCAAGTTTGGTTCACCATCTGCGTGAGATGATGGGACTTTCGAGAGACTTTGAGACTTTTACTGTGCCCATGGTCTGTTCTTATCAAATTATGGTACTGCTTTGCACTGTTGTAACTATATGTTATAATTATGTGGTTTTTGTCAATTTTTAAGTCGGTTTGTCATGTGTTTCTGTGATTTCATTCTGGAAAAACATTGTATCATTTCTTAATGCATACATTACTAAATGACAATAAAAGAGCGCTGCGTTTTCTCATAATCTAATCTAATTCTAATCTAATTAACAAATAATAATGTGCATATATGATGCAAGTTAAATATGCTACTGGTGCTTCATAGGTGATAAGACCTGAATAATGGGAGGAAGTTCAGTCATTTTACAGCCTGGGGCCAGAGGGAAGAAGTTGTTTCCCATCCTAACAGTTCTTGCCCTAGTGCTACAGCACCTCCTGCCTGATGGTGGGGGCCGGGGGGGGGGGTTGGTTGTCAAAGAGATTTTTAGACAGATGGGAGGGATCAGTGGCTAAGAGCCCTGCGTATGCATTTCTCCTGATAAATATCTCTAACGGGTGGAAGAGAAACCCCAATGATCCTATCAGCAGTTCTCGTAATCCTTTGTCGGGACTTGCAGTCAGATACCTTGCAATTCCCATACCAGACAGTGATGTAGCTGGTCAGCGCATTCTCGATGGTGCTCCTGTAAAAGTTGGCTAAAATGTAGAGAAGTGCCTCACTCTTTGGTGTCAGCATTGCATACCCACAACTTACTAACCCTAACCTTTACAATGTGGGAGGAAACTGGAGTACCAAAAGTTTGGAGACAATTTCTCAGAACTGAAACATAACTCTATATTTTCTCTTCCTCCAACAGATACAGATCATTGAACCTAAAACAATACAGCACAGTACAGGCCCTTCAACCCAGAATGATGTGCCAACCCTTTAACCCACTCCAAGTTCAATCTCTCACTAATGCTCCATTCTCTCCCTTTCTTTCACACGTATCCCTCCACTTTCCTTTCATCCAATGCCCAAGAGTCTCTTAAACCAGATTCAGGTTTAATATCACTGGTGTATGTCATGAAATTTGATTTTGCGACAGCAGTACATTGCAATACATAATAATATAGACAGAAATTACGATAAGAAATATATTAAAGTAAATACGTAGTGCAAAAGGAGAGTCAAAAAATAAAATAGTGAGGTAGTGTATATGGGTTATTGTCCTTTTAGAAATCTGATGGCAGAAGCTGTTCCTGGAATGTCAAGTGTGTGTCTTCAGGTGCCTATACCTCCTCCTTGATGCTAGCAATCAGAAGAGGGCATGCCCTGGGTGATGGGTCCTTATGACTAATGCCACTTTGAGGCATTGCCTTTTGAAGGGGTCCTCGATGTTGGGGAGGCCAGTGGCCATGATGAAGCTGGCTGAGTTTGCAACTTTCTGCAGCTTTTTTATGATCTTATGCAGTGGCCCCTCTATACCAGATGGTGATGGTAAATTTGCGAGAGTCTTTGCTGACATACCAAGTCTCCTCAAGCTCCTAATGAAATATAGCCCCTGAAATGTCTTCTTTGTAATTGTATCAATATGTTGGGCCCAGGATAGATCTTCAGAGAAGCTGACACCCAGGAAGTTGAAACTGCCCTGCCTCTTCACTACTGATCTCTCAAAGAGAACTGGAGTGTGTTCCCTCGACTTCCCCTTCCTGAAATCCACAAACAATTCTTTGCTCCTACTGACGTTGAGTGCAAGGTTGCTGTGACACCACTCAACCAGCTGACCTATCTCCCTTCTGCATGCTTTCTCACCACCATCTGAAATTCTGCCAACAATAGAAGTCTTATTGGCAAATTTATAGAGAGTAGAGCAGTGGGCTAAGCACACATTCTTGAGGTGCGCCTGAGTTTATTGACAGCAAGGAGGAGATGTTATTTCTGATCTGCACAGACTGTGGTCTCCTGATGAGGAAGTCAAGGATCCAGTTGTTGAGGGAGATACAGAGGCCCAGGTTTTGGAGTTTGTTGATTAGGACTAGAGGGTATGATTGTGTTGAACATTGAGCTGTAATCAATAAAAGCAGCCTGACATAGGTATTACTGTTGTCCAGGTGATCCAAGTCCGAGGGGAAAGCCAGTGAGATTGCATCTGCGTAGCCCTATTGTGAGAACAGGCAAATTACAGTAGTCAGGTTCCAAATGTATCTCTTAAATGTCCGTAACGTATCCAATTTCCTGATATGTCATGACCCACTGAGAATTTTCTGCATTTTCTTTTTATTTTAGGTTTCCCAGCATTTTGAATCAGTAATATTTTGGGCCCTAGCATTGACTGCTGTGATACCCCACATGATACCACCTCCACTTACACCCTTTGTCTGGATATTGTCAACCAATTATCAATCCATGCAAGTGTATCAACCTACATTTTAAATATACATATTAACATCTTTTGTGAGACTTTTTAAAAACTTCTGAAAATCTAAATAGAAGATTTCCACTGGTTCTCCCTTTTCTAATTTATTAATAACGTCCTCAAAAACAAGCCTAAAAATATACTGTAAGGGGCAGGGGGTCCCAAATATGACTCTTCTTTTATAAATCCATTAGGTCCAATTCTCATTTTAAAGTCCTAAATTGATGGAAGGCCGATTTTGTTGTCATTAGACAGCAACTCTCAAAAGCTGATCAGAAGGGCTGTTGGCATGTAAAATGAATTCTGGCAAATGGGAGGTTTTTAAATGTGTGGTCTGAAGAGTTCAAAGCCAGCATTAGAGTGGAGACAAATGCAGGCAAGACTGGGGTAATTTGAGGTTCTGCTCAGGAAAAAGGAGGTATATGTCAGGCATAGGCAGCTGGGATCAAGCAAATCCCCTGCAGAGCACAAGGCATGTAACAGGGAAGTATATTAAGAGGGAAATCAGGAAGATCAGAAGAGGCCTTTGGATATTCCTAGCAGGTAAAACAAGGGAGAAACAAAAGAACAGATTGTGTCAGTATGTTAAGAGTAGAAGAGTTGTTTGTAAGAGATTAGATGCATTTAAGGATCAGTGCGGTAATCTATGTGTGAGGTACTGAAACTGGACAAGGGCTTAAATGAATGCTTCTCATCTGTATTTCCTATGGAGAAAGATAAAGGCTAATAAGCTGGAGAGGGAACAGAAGATCAGACGAGTGTTGCATATTGATGAATTAGCGGTTTGTACTGTAGATCAACTAAAATATGGGCAAGGGAATGGCAGGTGAAAATTAATTCAGACAAGTGTAAAATGATACAATTTTGGAAGTTAAACCAGGGCAAGACTTACTCAGTGAATAATAAATCCATGGGAGTGTTTGAAAGTAGAGGGCTAGGATGTCATGTTATACTGAATAATGTTAATTAAGCTGCATTTGGAGATCACCATACTACAGAAAAGATGTAATCAAATTAGATAGGATGCAGAAATGTTTCACAAGGATGTTGATTGAATTTGTAAGGGGAGACTAGATAGGCTGGGTCTGTTTTCTTGGAGTATAAAGAAGCCAAGCATTGGCATGAAAGGGATATACAAGACAATGAGAGGTACAGATAGTATAGATGACAAGAGTCACTTTCCCATGGTAGGGCATCTAAAACTAGAGGGCAAAGGTTAAGGTGAGGGAGAGGAGGTTATTGTAGGCTGAAGGGCCTTTTCCTTTTCTGCTCTGTTCTATGTTCTGTCAAGGGAGCAAATATGTGTGTATACTCAAGCTGAATTCAATTACTTTTCTCTTTACTCAGTCATGCAGTATCAATGTTATTGACAATGTCAGCATTCATTGTTCATCCCTACTTGCCCCTAGACTGAGAATCCATTTAAGAGGGATCCACATTTTTGGGTTTTCAGTTACATATAAAATCAGATCTGATAAGACCATAAGACAGAGGAGCAGAATTAGGCCATTCAGCCCATCGAGTCTGCTCCATTATTCCATCATGGCTGATCCCAGATCCCACTCAACCCCATACACCTGCCTTCTCACCATATCCTTTGATACCCTGACCGATGAGGAAACAATCAACTTCTGCCTTAAATAAAACGCATGGAGTTGACCTCCACCGCGGTCTGTGGCAGAACACTCCACAGATTTACTACTCTATGGCTAAAAGTGTTGTTCCTTAGTTCTGTTCTAAAGGGTTGCCTCTCAATTTTGAGGCTGTGCCCTTCAGTTCTGGATACCCCCACCATCAGAAACATCCTCTTCATGTCCACCCTATCTAGTCCTTTCAACATTCAGTAGGTTTCAATGAGATCCCCCCTCATCTTTTAAATTCCAGTGAGTACAGGCCCCAAACTGCCAAGCACTCCTAATATGTTAACCCCTTCATTCCCAGAATCAACCTCGTGAACCTCCTCTGGACTCTCTCCAATAAGAACACATCCTTCATGGGGCCCAAAACTGTTAACAATACTTCAAGTGCAGCCTGACTAGTGTCTCCTCAAAGCTCAGCATAATCTCCTTGCCTTTTATATTCTATTCCCCTTGAAATAAATGCCAACATTGTACTTGCCTTCTTTACCATAGATTCAACCTGTAAATTAACCCTCAGGCAGCCTTGCACGAGGACTCTTAAGTCCCTCTGCACTTCTGATGTTTGTACCTTCTGCTATATAGATAATAGTCTGCACTATTGCTCCTTTCACCAAAGTCCGTTATCATACGTTTCCCAAAACTGTATTCCATCTACCACTAGTTTGCCTATTCTTCCCGTTTGTCTAAGTCCTGCTGCGATCACATTGCTTCTTCAGCACAACCTACCCCTCCACCTATCTTCATATCATCTGCAAACTTTGGTACAAAGCCATCAATTCTATTTTTAAATCATTGACAAACAATGTGAAAAGTGACGGTCCCAATACTGACCCCTGAGGAACACCATTAGTCACTGACAGCCAACCAGAAAAGGCCCCTTTTATTCCCACTCACTGCCTCCTGCCTGTCAGCCATTCTGCTATCCATGCCAATATCTTTCCTGTAACGCCATAGGATTTTAACTTGCTCAGCAGCCTCATGTGTGGCATCTTATCAAACACCTTCTGAAATTCCAAGTAAGTGACATCCACTGTCTCTCCTTTGTCCACCCTGCTTGTTACTTCCTCAAAGAACTAACAGATTTGTCAGGCGAGATTTCATTATACAGACACCATGCTGACTTTGACTTAATTTTATCATTAGTCTCCAAGTATCTCGAAATCTCATCCTTAATAATGGACTCCAACATTTTTCCAACCACTGAGGTCAGACTAAATGGCCTATAATTTTCTTTCTTTTGCTTTCCTGTCTGTATAAAGAGTAGAGTGGCATTTACAATCTTCCAGTTGTCCAGGACCATACCAGAATTAAGTGATTCTTGAAATATCATGCCCAATGCATCTGTTATCTCTTCACCAACCTCTTTTAGGACTCTGGGATATAGTCCATCTGATCCAGGTGACTTATCCATGTTAAGACCTTTCAGTTTGCCTAGCACTTTCTCCTTTGTAATAGCAATGGCACTCACTCCTGCACCATGACTCACGGACCTCTGGCATACTGCTAGTGTCTTCCACAGTGAAGACAGATGCAAAGTACCCATTAAGTACACCAGCCAATTCTTTCTCCCCCATTACGACCTCGCCAGCATCATTTTCCAGTGGTCCAATATTAACTCTCACCTGCCTTTTATTCCTTACATAACTGAAAAACTTCTGGTATCCTGCTTTATATTATTGACTAGTCTTCCTATTTTGCCTTCATATAGCTTTTTCAGTTGCCTTTTGTTGGATTTTAAAAGCTTCCCAATCATCCAACTTCCGGCTCACTCTTGCTTTCTTATATGCCCTTTCCTTGGCTTTTATGGGGACCTTAACTTCCTTTTTCAGCCACGATTGCCTACCCCTGCCATTTGAGAACTGCTTCTCCTGTGGTACATATCTATCCTGTGCCTTAAGAACTGATCCCAGAAACTTCAGCCATCTCTGCTCTGCCATCATCCTCGCCAGTATCCTCCTCCTATCCACCTGGGCAAGTTCTTCTCTCATGCCTCTGTAATTCCCTTTATTCCATTGTGATACCAGTACATGTGAGTTATGCTTCTCCCTCTCAAACTGCAGTATGAATTCAATCATATTATGATCACTGCCTCCTAAGGGTTCCTTTACATTAAGTGACCAAATAAGATCTGGGTTACTACTCAACACACAATCTAAAATAACCTTTCCCCAAGTAGGCTCAAGCACAAGCTATTCTAAAAATCCATTTCACAGGCATTCAACAAATTCCCTCTCTTGCGATTTGACACCAACCTGATTTTCCCTTGCATATTGATGTCCACCATTAACATTATGTCATCATCCTTATTACATGCCTTTTCTAGCTCCTTTTGCAATCATAACCCCACATCTTGGTTACTATTTGGAAGCATATATGATTCCCTTAATGTTTTTTTTTTACCTTTGCTGTTTCTTAACTCCACCCACAAAGATTCAACCTTCTCTGACCCTATGTCACCTCTTTCTAAAAATGGAATTCCATCTCTTAACAACAGAGCCACACCAATGCCCATACCTTCCTGCCTGTCCTTTCGATACAAAGTATATCCTTTGATGTTAAGCTCCTAACTATGGCCTTCTTTCAACCACGACTCAGTGATGCCCATAACTTCATACCTACCAATCTCTAATCACGCCACAAACTTGTCCACCTTATGTTGAATGCTACACACATTTAAATATAGCACCTTCAGTCCTGTATTCTTCACCCTTTTGAATTTTGCATCTGTGGTACAATTTAACTCTTTGCTCTGTCTGCATTGGCTTGTCTTTCCTTACATTCATGTTACATCCACCATCTACTTGTAAACCTGCTGGCTTGCTGGCTCATCCTCCACTCTGTCATACTGGTTCCCATTCCCCTGCCCTATTACTTTAAACCACTCCCAACAGCTCTAGTAATTCCGCCTTAAGGGATATTGATCCCCCTTGGATTCAAGTGCAACCAGTCCCTATTGCACAAATCAAACCTGCCCTAGAAGAGGTTCCAATTATTCAGAAACCTGAATCCCAGCCCCCTACTAATTTTTCAACCACACATTTATCTGCCACCTCATTCTATTCCTACCCTCACTGTTGCGTGGCATAGGCAACAATCCCAAGATTACTTCCCTTGAAGTCCTACTTCTCAGCTTCCTTCCTAACTCCCTGTATTCTGATTTCAGGATCTCCTCCCTTTTTCTTCTTATGTTGTTGGTATCAATATGTACCATGACTTCTGGCTGCTGTCCCTCCCTTTTCAGGATATTGTGGACGTGCCCAGAAACATCTTGGACCCTGGCACCTGAGAGGCAAACTACTATCTGTGTTTCCATATCACATCCACGGAGCAGCCTATCTGTCCCCCTGACTATAGAGTCCCCTCTCACTGTTGCCATCCTCTTCAGTTTCCTACCCTTCTGAGCCACAGGGCCAGACTCACTGGCAGAAGCTCAGTTGCTGTTACTTCCCCCAGGTAGGTCATCCCACCCAACAGTACTCAAAATGGAGTATTTATTGTTGAGAGGGATGTCCACAGGTGTGCTCTCTACTATCTGATGCTCCTCCTTCGTTCTCCTGACAGTCACCCATTTAACTGTCTTCTGTAGCCTTGGGGTGACTATCTCCCTGTAGCTCCTGATTATCACTGCTTCACTTTCCCTAACAAGCGGCTCCAGTTCCCTAACATGGTCTCTAAGGAGGTGCATCTCAATGCACCTAGCACAGACGTGGCCGTGGGGGGGGGGGGTCTCCTGGAAATCCCACATCTGACTCCCAGAACAGAACACTATCTTTGTAGACATACCCCCTACTCTCTTAAGATTTAAATTAGAAATAAGGAATGAACTTACCTTGCCTCCACCTGTTCTCACTGAAGCCCTGTTGAGCCAAAGCCTTACTACTCTGCCTCAGACTACTCCAATGATAACCGCTCCACTAGATGATACCTCTCTTTTATAGAGACTAGGTTGCCCATCAAAAATCTTTGTTGAACCTGCACAGGAACACTTCTGTTGTGTCTGCACAGTACTCCCATCAACAAGTCCTGATAAAAAAACTTGCTGCTTTTCAAGCTCCTTGTCAAACCTGCACAGTACTCCCATCAGCGGCAAAAGGATGGTAGATTTTCTACCTGAAGGATGTTATTGAATCACAAGGATCCTTTAAGAAATATGTTGTTTAATTGAAGCTAGATGATTGCTTCCAGATTTATTTAATGACCTAAATTTAAATTCCTCAAATGCCATGTTAGGATTTTAATCTCTGGATCAATGGGTCAAATCTGGTAGCTAGTTTAATAACTTGAATGTGATTTTACTGTTCTCCTTTTGCCATACTAGCATTTGACTGTTACTTTGGCCTCTTGTATTTTCACTATTCAAGCTGGAGAATATATACAGGAATGCTCAAAGTGAAGCTCACATATGAGCTCTTTACTAGGAGAGAAGAAATTAATTTCCATGCTTGACTAAAGTTGCTATTATTCACTTCAGCTGGAGAACATGCGGCAGATCAAGTTTGTGGATGTTTAAAGCTTTTAATCTCAACTATTTTCTGCTTGAATTATTCAATAGATGGTGCTTCCTACTCAGCAACAGTTCCCCTCTGTTGAATGGAGTGTGAGCCTAAATCATAGATTCTTCAGTTTGTCATGTCAGGACCCAAAGACACAGGCTCATTGACTTCTCAAGGCTCATCTCCTGCTTCTTGCAAGTTTCCCAGACCTACTCCTGATAACCTATGTTGTTGACTGATTGTCTTACAATTTCAGTGATTTAATTACCATTAATTGCCAATTGTTAGATGCTTTAGTTGCTTTCAGCTGAATAACTGTTGAAGATAATTGCATTTAAGATTGAACTTTTTGGACAACTGCGACTGAAAGAAATTTGCTAGTGTTATGGTTCAGCAAGAACAGAACACAGAAATGCCTATTAAAGTAAATATATGGATAAAAACAAAATTCTGGTATTAGGGCAACTGTGCAAGTTTTCTCACATAGACCAGATGAACAGGAGCATAAATCCATGCATTTTATCCTCAATCATTTTCTCAGTATTCCTGCAGAAGTAGCAAGCAGGAACTTCGTGAATCTCCTTCTGCTGCCTCCTCATACCCCTTCTATTTCCCTTCCCTTCCTTCCTTTCTTGTGCACCATCCTCTACCCATTTGTTTGCTCCCAAGGTGAGACTGTTTCCTGGCCACCAGACCACCTCCCAGCTCTCCAGGTATCACAGCAGCCACAGTACACCGCAGCCTAACGTGGACCACCTCCCTCCAATTTATTGCATAAAACAACCTTCAAAAAGATGCAGATAACTATACAATGGTGCCTGCTGTCTGCAGACTATGTCCTCACATTGTAGGGGCTGTAGAGAGGTTTTTTTATTTCAGACTCATGTGAGTACAAGGTGAACAAGCAGGATGAATTCTTTCCAAATCTGTGACTCATCAGCAAGTTCTCTTTTTAATGTGAAACACAATTCAAGAATATGCTGCTTTAATGAAGTCAAGTAGGGGAGAAAGTAACTTAAACACATAAGATCTTGTTTGGGAGATAATGAGGCTACCACTGAGTCACAGCTCACAGTAGAAAACCAAGATTTTCCACTAAGAGTGGGATGTGAAGAATAGGATGAACAGTGAGATACTGGAAGATGCCAGAACCTATTAAACTGGAGATGAAGTGAATAAGGTAGGAACCTTAAAATAGTCAGGTTCTATGTTTGAAATATCAATCTTACTGAACACTGTTGCAAAACATGTTAAAGGCTGTATTCAGAGAACCCAATGTAAATCAATAAATAAATCAAAAAACTTTTAAATGCTATTATTGGGATCTCCTATGGGAAAGGTATGACACCTGAACAAGAACCAATGCCCTTGTTGGCATGCTTGTAGAACTTTTGGGGAGGGTTTAAACTAATTTGGCAGGTGGTTGGGAACTAAAGTGATACGGCTGAGGATGAGGCAGCTTGTATACAAGTAGATGCAGTGTGTAGTGAGACTGTGAGGAAGGAAAGACAGACGATAGAGCAAAATATCAATCAGTGGGATCAGTTAATGTGTAACAGGTGGCAATAAATGAAGGACTGAAGGTGTTATATTTGAATGCATGCATTATGTGGGATAAGGTAGGTGATCTTGTAACACAGTTAGAGATTGGCAGTTTTGATGTTGTGGGCATCTCAGAGAGTGGCTGAAAAAAAAATCATGGTTGGGAGCTTAACATCCAAGGATAGACATTGTATCGAAAGGATGGGTGGGGTGGCTCTATTGGTTAGAAAGAGGTGATATAGGAGTAGAAGATGTAGAGCTCTTGTGGGTAAAGTTAAGAAACTGCAAGGGTAAAAAGAAACTCGTGGAAGTTATATACAGACCTCCGAACAGTAGCCAGGATACAAATTACAACAGGAGATAGAAAAAGCATGTGAAAAGGACAGTGTTGCAATAGTTATGGGGAATTTCAATATGCTGGTAGATTTTGAAAATAGACTACCTAAGAGATGGCTTTTTAAAGCAACTTGTGGCTGAGCCTGTTAAGGAATAGCAATTCTGGATTGGATGTAATGTAATGACCTTAAGGTAAAGGTGCTCTTAGGAGCCAGTGATCATAATATGATAGAATTCACCCTACAGTTTGAGAAGGAGAAGATAAAATCAGATGTAACAGTATTACAGTGGAGTAAAGGGAACTACAGAGGCGTGAGAGAAGCTGGCCAAATTTGATTGGATGGGGACACTAGCAGGGATGAAGGCAGAGAAGCAATAGATAGAGGTTCTGAGCAATTCAGAAGGCACATCCCAAAAAAGGTAAGGCAACTGTAGCTGACAAGGAAAGTCAAATACAGCATAAAAGCAAAAGAATATAGAAAAATTAAAATAAGAAATAAGCTGGAGGATTGGGAAACTTTTTGTCACCCAGTACGGATATGGCCCAAGTGCGGAGTGAGAGAAACTGAAGTGGGTCGATCTTTCACAGACAGAGAAAAAGAAAACAATAAACGCTAGGCCTAACAGGGCCATTGACTAAAACACTCAAATTGAAAATGTAGCCTACGCTGTGGCTGAAAAGAACAGCTTAGAATAAAACGAATACAGCTAGTCTTCAGAGTCAGTTGACTCGACAGTCCAATTTCTCAGGGAAGGCGGAATGCAGATAACGAAACGTAGCTATATCCATGTCCAAATCTCAACAAATACTACGATGGAATGAATGGAATTAAATACTATCACAATGAAATAATAATTAGCTGACACGTGCATATTCACGAGTGCAATTTCCGTATCTGCTGCGCTGATGAACCGTGATTGTGACACTTCTAAAAACCAACAGAAGGCATCTAAAAAGCAATAAGGAGGGAAAGGACGAAATGTGAAGGAATACAAGCCAATAATATAAAAGAGGATTCTTTAAGTTTTTTCCTGATATATAAAGAGTAAAAGAGAGGTGAGCGTGAGTATCATACTGCTGGAAGGTGATACTGAATAGGTAATAATGGGGGACAACGAAATTCCGGACACACTCAATAAGTATTTTGCATCAGTCTTTACCATGAAGACACCAGTAGTATGCCAGAACTTTAATAATGTCAAGGTGCAGAATTAAGTGTAGACACTAAATCTAAGGAGAAGATGTTGGGGAAGCTAAAAGGCCTTAAGGTAGATAACTCACCTGGACTATGCCTTAGCTTCTGAAAGAGTTGGCTGAAGAGATTGTTGAATGGTTCTGGAGGACCAAAAAATTGCAAATGCCACACCATTCTTTAAGAAGGGTGGTAGGCAAAAGAAAGGAAAGTCTGAGGATAGAGCAGATGGATTAGACCTAACTTCAATGGAGAACAGAAGAATAAGAAGGTATATTCTTCACATAGAATAGGGGAGACCCAGTTGAATTCTTCATCACTGTATGCCAAGTAATCAAATGCATTTTAGAAAGTTATTTTTTTTATACTGAAGATATGAACAGTTTTGAGGTAAAGAAAGGATCAAGACAAATAATGTAGGTGATCAGCCATGATCATATTAAATGTTAGCACAATCCCAGAGGGATAAATGCTTTCTTCTGTTCCAATTCATAGCCAGATTTAGACTACACAGAGACTGTCTCTTCAGCCCATTTTATGTAAAGTTGCCTACCCAAGCTAGTCCCATTTGTCTATGTCTGTTTCGTCCATGTCTCTCTAAACCTTTCCTATCTATGTAGTTAGCTTAATGACTATGTTTCATGGTGATCTAAACTGAATCTGTACATTTTATGTCAGAATTGGCAATACAGTGTATTAACAGAAAATGCTGCCCTTTTGAGTTCAAATTTATTGTCATCCAACCATATACATATATCCTGCCAAACGAGACAATGTTCCTCCGGACCAAAGTGCATAACACAATACATGTAACTCACAGATATAACACATAAATTAATATCACCACAAATCAATTAACAAATAATAAAGTGTATATACAAGTTAAAAAGGAAACAGTGTAACACTACTGACACGTTATGAATGATAAGACATTGGTGGTGGGAGGGAGTTCAGTAGTCTTACATCCTGGTGGAATAAGCTGTTTCCCAACCTAACAGTTCTTATGCTAATACTACAGTACCTCCTGCCTGAAGGTTATTCAGTAGCATTTGCATCCATCATGATGAAGTATTTTGAGAGGTTGGTTATAACCGTATCAACTTCTGCCAGAAGAGTGACCTGGATCCGCTCCAATTTGCCTATAGTCACAACAGGTTAACAACAGATGCCATTGGCTATGAAACCCCATTGTCTCTACTCACAATGCCCACAGCCACCCAATGGGATCCCAATGAAATTGGAACAGATACTTATTTTACACTGTGCCTGGTTTTAGGTTATCATTATTCCAATAAATCTAGCAGACCTAGATGCAACAGAAGTTTCTGCCAACTGCTCTTCGCTCAACTCTAAAAGACATGGAATACAGCTCAGCATTCAACAATATCATCCCCTCAAAACATCATTAAGCTGTGGCAGAGAAGAATACTCTACAACGGTAAAGGGTAGTCAAAACAGCGCAAAGCATCTTTGGCACAAGACTACCCATGATCATGAAAGTCACCACACACCCTGCATATGGGGACTGCTTGTTCCACGTCCATCAGGGAGGATGCTACGGAGCATCCATGCCGTACCACCAAACTCAAAATCAGTTAATTTCCCCAAACAGTAAGGCTGAGTAACACCTCCACACACTAACTCACCTGCTACATTATTATTTCCCACTGATCACCTGCTACATTATTATTTCTCACTGTTCAGCCTATCTTTACTTTACGGACAAACAATTAATCTATGTATATAAGCTATCTAGTGTATTCATATTTATTGTGTGTTTTATTATTATTGTTATGTTCATTATCTTTATGATTTTTGTGTTGCATTGGTCCAGAGTAACAATTATTTTGCTCTCCTTACACTTATGTACATGAAATGGCATTAAACAATCTTGAATCAATTCCACATGGTTTATGACATATTTGCTGGCGTTCTTTGAGGAAATAGCAAATAGAGCCCATGAATGGGAACTTGTTGCTGTAATATATTTGGATTGTCAGAAGACATTCTATCAGCTACTGGATAAAATTATAGTGCACAAAATAACATCTGACTTCGTTGGGGTTGACGTACTAAGATAGATTGAAGAATACTTTGACTCAATATTTTCCTTAAACTATTTTGTTAGCCACAGACAGGTTATCTTGCTTATAAATCCTTCCTTCTGATTGGGATAATTTTCTGTTAAGTTTTTTGAAATGTTGTTTAAATATCTACCACTGTTTCTCTCCTGGCTCTTTCTTTAGTCTTTTACCCCCAGTTTGCTTGAGACACCTCACCTCACCTTCAACCTCCATACCTTTGTAGTTAGCTTTATTTAAATTGGTTTGAAAACTGAGATGATTGCCTTCAAGCTGTTTTTGGAATTCCACTATGCTACGATCACTGTTCCATATAGGATCGTTAATCATAAATAAATATGCAGTATAATAAATTTGAGATTACATTGGGAATTTATCCAGTAAAATCTCTTACTGCTGGAATGGATAGTTGACTGATATCAACTGTAACTTTCAGTGAAGATTGCACTGGATGAAGAAACTGAGATATTCTATAAATTTATTGTTGGGTGACAGTGATTACTTAATATCACACACGCAAAAGTTAGTGGTTTATAATAGATTATTTTCTGTTTTTAAAAGGAAAATTAGCATAATGTATATAAAAACCAATGTGGCAAGTCTTTAATACATTTCTGTATCATATCTTTCCATGAGATTAGAAACTAAAAGGAATACTATGGACTTTACAGCTATAGGGGAAGGAAAAGACAGCAATTACTGTATAATCTGAAGTATCATTACAGATTAACCCAAATCAGTATATTACTACACAAAAATTAAACAAGGTAATTATTTTCTCCAAAGAATTGAAGATGGTGCTTAATCTCCACATGAACGACATCTCATTTGTTTGTTTGCAAACACTTTTGCTCCTTTTTCTTCCCTAACTGCACCTTAAATATGGCAAAATCTCTGTTTCAATTACTATATCCACCCAGTGTGAAAAGAAAAAAATCCCTCTTGGCCCTAGATACTTCACAATATCTCCACTCAAATAGCCACAGGAGTCAGTTTCTATCTATTCTGCCATTTATTAAATTCAAATGCCTTGATGTAATGATCCCATAATTTCTTATGCGCTAGATTAATTTTCTCAAAGTACAGAAGGCTTTCTCATTTTCCAAGAAACAAATGGCATTCTCTTAAGGCCAAAAAGTATATTGAGTTGAATTAAACATAACTGAACTCCCCAGTGAATTTGGACAATCGCAATTCATTACTCAGCTTAATGCAATGAGATAGAAAATGGACAGATGAAGCAGGCAGATAAGTATTCATTGACAGGAAACTGCTTCTGCAGAATGAATGGCAGTGCAACAAAAATATTAAGATGTTCTTTAATGTTGGCACAAGAGCTTACTTGGCAAAGTAAAAATGTAACTGAGTTTTAAAGAAAAGGATGAGATATGCACAGTGTTTGGTTTGCAAATGCACTGCTTTCTATCAATTCAAACTAAAACTGGCATTGTTCTTTCTGGGATTACAGGGAAAGTCTTATTAAATCATTGAAATGAGGGCTTCTGGAGATTCTACCTCACTCAAGGGGTGTAACATAGGTATTGACAGTGTATGGGATCTGAGTCAGTTTTTATATTACCACAGTTGAAAACCAAGACAGGGGAATAATAGAATTGGCCCACTATGAAAACACACACAATGGTCTTTGCTTGATAGAGCAGAGGGTACAAACTGAAGAGGAGAAGTGCTGTGCACTCTTGCAATTGCGGGTAGGGAGGTGATCGTGATTAATGAGGAAATTCTAAAATGGTTGGTTTCAGTGACAAAGTTGACGAGTGAAGTACTCAGGGATACCGAGAAATGATTGCAGGCAAAATCTATGGAGACGTTCAGAATGGACGGAGGAATTGGGCATGAGACTCAAAGTGAAACAGAATGGACACTGAGTATTTCAACAGAAAGAGGGTTAATGGTGGGATCACTATAATTTACACAGCAATTTTCTTGACTGATATCAAGCCTTGGCCTCTCCATTAGCTGATCAGGTAGTAAATAGTGAGCAATATTCACTTGCTCATTGCTTAACAAAATAATGCTTTGCACAACAATTTTAAGTTTGAGATTTTGAAGAGATAGTTACTCTTCTATGGCTTACTTTAAGCTATTTCTTCAGCCAGAGAGTGATGAATCTGGGGAAATAATTACCGCAGGTGACTGTGGAGACCAAGTCATTGGTATATCTAAAGTGGAAATCGATAGGTTCTTGATTAGTAAGTTGTGTCAAAGGTTATGAAGAGAAGGGCAAAGAATGGCATGAGGAAGATAATAAATCAGCCATGATGAAATGGTGGAACAGACTCAATGGGCCGAATGGCCGACTTCTGCTTCAATGTCTTATGTTCTAAAATATCACATTAACTTATAATTAGGTATTTGGGTTGGTAATTAAATAGCTGCTCAAATTTATTGTGCAGCAACGAGTTCCAAAGGGGATCTTATGCCCAAGCATGATTTTTATGCAGAGTGAAGTTGATATCCGGAATGTGCTACCAGAAGAGTCACAGAGCCGTACCAAATGGAAACAGACCTTTTGGCCCAATTAATCTGTAAGACCACAAGACAATCTCTTCAGCTACCTCTTTTAGAACCATGGGTTGTAGTCCATCTGGTCCAGATGACTTATCTACCTTTAGACCTTTCAGCTTCCCAAGCACCTTCTCCTTAGTAACAACAACTACACTCATTTCTGCAGTCTGACACTCTCGAATTTCTGGCATACTGCTGGAGTCTTCCAGAGTGAAGACTGACACAAAATACGTATTAAGTTTGTCTGCCATTTCCTTGTCCCCCATAACAACATCCCCAGTATTATTGTTCAGCAGTCTCGCCTCTCTTATACTCTTTATACTTTCTATCTGAAAAAACATTTTGTATCTTCTTTTATATTCTTGGCTGCCTTACCTTCATATTTCATCTTTGCTCTCTGTATGGCTTTTTAGTTACCTGTTAGTTTATAAAAGCTTCCTAATCCTCTGACTTCCCACTACTTTTTGCTGTGTTATATGGCCTTTTTTTTGTTTTTACAGTATGCTGTCTTTGACTTTCCTTGTCAACCATGGTTGTGTCATTCTCCCTTTAGAATACTTCTTAGGAATCTATCTTTCCTGCACCTTCTGGGTTGTTCCCAGAATCTCCAGCATTTGCTGCTCTGCCATTATCACTGCTAGTGAACCCTTCTAATCAACTTTGATCCATGCCAACAAGATGTCTGTCCGAGCTTTGCCAACATTTGGCAAATAACCTTCTGAACCTTTCCAAATATCTTTCAAAAGTTGTTATTTTACCTGCCTAAACCACTTCCACTGGCAGCTTATTCAACACGCATATTATACCTTTTGTGTAAATAAGACACCAGCAAGTTTCTATTTAATCATTTCCGTCTCATCTTAAACCTATCCCCTCTAGTTCTTGATTCCTCCCCTGGGAAAAAGACTGAGTGTATTCTATGCTATCTATGCCTCTCATGCTTTTATAGCACCCTTAGTTTTCTACAGCCCACAAAATAGCTCTCCAAATTCCTCCTATTACTCTGTCCCCTAAGTCCTGGCAACACCCTTGTAAAGCTTTTCCGCACTCTGAGAAGTGGTGAAATCAGTTCAAGTTCAAATTTACGATTGTAGCCATTTATTTATTTATTTTTTGGGGTATCGTGCAGAATAGGCCCTTCGAGCCATACTCCCCAGCAACCCCTGATTTAACCCTAGCCTAATCATGGAACAATTTACAATGACTATTTAACCTACTTATCAATACATCTTTGGAATTTTGGAGGAAACTGGAGTAACTGGAGGAAATCCATGCAGTTATGGGGAAAATGTACAAGCTCCTTACAGACAGTGGTGTGAAGTAAACCCAGGTCTTTGGTGCTGTAAAGTATTGCGTTAACTACTAACAGGATATTCCCAGTATAAATGCCATGAGAAATAGTTTTTGCAGTAAAGAGCACAGTATATTACACACATGACAAACAAAGATTAACAAGAGGAATTTGGACAGGCCCTTATAGTAAATGGGCAAGGGCTAAGAGGATACACTTTTAAGCTAGTAATTGGGATTAAATGGGCCAAAAGTTCTGCATGAATATTGTGGGCCGAAGAGCCCTTGTTGTGCTGTACATCATTGACTGCGATTCTATAACCATTAATGTGATGTGCCAGAGTGCTCATCGGGATGAGAAAGCTAGAACTGTAGAAACATCCCATAATTAAATCAAAGGGGTAATTTTTTGCTACTGGTTTGAGTAACAGGAAACTGTGATAGGATCAAGATAGTGTCCAAAGTTAGAATGTTAGTTTACTCTTTCTTAATCTCAAAGGTACCTTCTTAGTAAAAGAGATGAAATATACATTACACTCAGCTTGGAAAATCACTAAAACAGCTGATTCTTTTGTAAGTGCATTCATCAAGGAAGCTGTTTAATAATTGGTGAGTGGTTTTGACCTAATACCCTCCTTCATTGGAAATGTGTGGGAGAAGCCAACAATGACAGCAAGTATATTGAAACTAATCACCACTTGCATGCTAAATCCACATCCATCTCTTGTTAAGCACTTCCAGGCAAATTTCATTTATAGTATATAATTAACAATTAGATCCAAAATGACATGTTAAAAATCTACCTTGAGATAGAACTATTTTCAAAGGGACACTGAAAAATTACAACTCAAAAGGAGGCTATCAACCCAAGTTCTATGCAATAGCAAACTAATTAGTTCCACTTCACTGTCCTCTTTCTACAGATCTGCATTCTAATTTTCCTTTTAAGTGCTTTAAATAATTCTACTAACACCTCTCCTGATGGAGAGTTTCGACTAGAAGCATCAATAATTCCTTTCTACCCACAGAGAATGTTCAACCCACTAAGTTCTTCCAATAGATTGTCTCTTCCTCTACATTCCAGTATCTGCAGTTTATTGTCCTTACACTTCAAACAATTGTGGCAATACTTCATAGACCACTTATTAATATATTCTTTAAATTATAAACTGATAGTTCTTTTTTTCCTTCCCCCTCCATGAATTCCTTTATTTCCAGCTCTGCAATATTCTCTTTAATTAATACTTCTAGCCTCCACACTCCTTGACGTTTTGTAACCTTTCCTACTTTTCATGAGCAACTTGTTAGAAGTGATATGAATAACTTTTCTTGAATTTCTTTTAACTGGAGCTCCGTTATTTCCATAGTATCATACTCCCACATGCAGCTCTCCAAAGCTTTTTCATAATTTTCACGTTATGTAACACTTTCTCGAATTTATTTTATTTGATCCTATGTAGCATTTTATTTTTATCTTTCCAAATTATTTGTGCACTTTTCTTCTCCTTCTCAGTGCTACCACACCATTCCCATCCCTCTGCTAAAATACTTCAAGCTTACACCACCACACCTGCAGTGCTTGTGAATCTCCCAATAAAGACTTCAGACCCCATTCCAATGAGGTGCAGCCTATTTTATCTGTATAGGCCCTACACACTCCAAACCTGGTCCAAAGCACCAGAAATTTTAACCCCTCACTTCTGTACCATGCAATCATTAATACTATCCTCTAATTTTCTTTTGTGGCATTGTAAATGCTGAATATAATTTCTTTTAACATCTTGCTTCTTAAGCTCTTTCTTAACTTCCTAAAATCTGTAGGATTTCATCATTTTTTGCACATAAGATGTTGATGTCAAAAAACCTTAACTTTTAACAGTTCACAATTCACCTCCAAAATATTTTGCGGTGACATTGTGCACTTTGGCATCCGTGTCTATCTGTTTCCTTTAACCCTTTCAGTTTGGTTTTTCTAACCTTCTCTCTACCTGTCTGAGTCACCCATACTACCATCTTCTTAGCTTCTGACTAAACTACTCAGAGGAACCCATTCCTTCAGCAGTATTGGTTGAAGATCAAAATGCATAGAGGGATCTCTTGAGCTATCTGTCTGCTCTTTTTGTATGTATGCCAATAACTAACCCACTGTTTTCCCTCTGCATCAATACAGACACCAAAGTTCAGTTTAATTTTATTCTTTATTTGTACTTGACAGTAAGTGTGCAATCGTGTTGATCGTTCTGTTGCTGTTGTATCCCTGCAGTCCCGTGGCATCCACTGGGTCCTAAACTTAGCTGATGTACTTGTGTTGACTTTATTATGCCTTTCCCACCACATATGGCAGAATATTCCATTTCTTTAGTAATGGGGACATTTAAATGTGTATATGCTGTTTGTGTACTATATTTAAGGTAGATTTGTTGTTGTTGTTCAGTCCTTAAGTTGAGTCCGACTCTTCGTGACCTCATGGTCTCTTGCATACCAAGCCTTCTTCTTGGAAACTGCCTCTCTAAGATCTCCCAAGGTCATTCGCATTGTCTGAGTAATATTATCTATCCATCTTAGCCTCTGTCGTCCTCTCCTTCTTTTACCTTCTGTTTTTCCTAACATGAGAGCCTTCTCCAAGGAATCCTGTCTTCTCATGATGTGGCCAAAATATTTGAACTTTTGTCTCATAATCAAGCCTCCTAATGAGCACTCTGGCTGTACTTCTTCAAGTATTGACGTTGGATCTTTTTGCTGTCCAACAAACTCTAACACTTTCCTCGAGCCTCCAAATTCACAGGCGTCGATTCTTTTGTATTCAGCCTGACTAATAGTCCAGCTCTCACAGCCATACATCACAACTGGAAGTACCACAGACTTGACTGTACAGATCTTCGTAGATAATGCTATGTCTTTGCTCTTCAGTATTTTATCTAAATTTGCCATTCCTGCCCTCCCCAAAAGTAGGCACCGTTTAATTTTGTGGCTGTACTTACCATCTATGAAGACAAAATCTGTCACTGCTTCCACTTCCTTTACACTTATTACCACAGAATTAATAGGACTGGTCGACATAATCTTGTTTTTCTTAATATTAACAACAAATCAGCTTTTGCACTTTTTCTTTCACTTTGATTAGAAGCTTCCTCAGATACTCTGCACTTTCAGCCATTAGAGTAGTATCATCTGCATATCTGAGGGTGTTAATATTTCATATGGCAATTTTGATTCCCACATTTGAGTCCTCTAGACCAGCATTCCTCATGGTGTGTTCAGAATATAAATTAAATAAGTAGAGTAACAGTATGCAGCCTTGTCGTACTCCTTTCCCAATCTTGATCCAGTTTGTTGTTCCCTGTTCAGTTCTAACTGTTGCTTCTTGATTTTCGTACAAGTTTCTCATAAGGTGGATCAGATGTCCAGGTATCCCTATTTCTTCAAGGATTTGCCAAAATTTATTATGGTCCACACTGTTGAAGGTTTTATAGTAGTCAATAAAACATAGAACAATATATGTCTGGAATTCCCCTGACTTATCAATTATCCAGTGTAGGTTAGCAATTTGATCTCTGGTGCCTCTCCCTTTTCCAAAACCAACTTGTACATCTGGCAGTTCTCATTCCATATATTGCTGAAGTCTTGCTTGCATGGTCTTTATCATTACCTTATTAGCATGTGAAATTAGTGAAATTGTTTGGTAATTTGAACACTACATTTCCCTGCTTGGGAATTGGGATATAAACTGAGTTTTTCCACTCTAAAAGCCATTCTTAGGTTTTCCAGATCTGCTGGCAAATTGCATGCAACACTTTTACTTTTAAAGTTTTAAACAATTCAGCTGGAATCCTGCCATATCCTGCAGCCTTATTATTGGCAATGTTTTCTATCACCCATTCAACTTCACTTTCCAGAATGTCTGGCTCTAGATCGATGAGGGAGTCATTGCAGGTGTCTCTGCTGTTGGGATCATTGCTGTACAATTCTTCTGTCTATCCCTGCCATTAACGCCATCATGAAGGTAGATACAGTACTTCTGTTTATTTTGTCATCTGATTGTAACTACATTGAGGGGTGCATCGTATTCTAATTCATGTGTAGTCTTAAGTTAACTTTGTTGGTATTTGAAGATGGTGTGTCCCAGTGCCAAATAAAAGAAGCTCATCACCCTTAGTATGTGAGTGAGATGGGGGCTGCCAGGATTTCACACTAGAAAGTACGTACGAGCTATTATTGTGCTTTCCCTATTTTCGCTAATTTTTGTAAGTTTACTTTTGATGCACCTAATAACAACTTTGTGCTAAAGTGCTAAGTGACTCCAGCCATATTTTCTTTTGGTCATAATCCACGTTTCTAACACTACGTCTACCTGAGTTCTCTTGTGGTGTTGAGGTGACCACTTCCTGACACATATTATCCACTCAGCCTTGAAGTGCCTGGATAGAATACAGTGATGCCTGCTGCCACTCAAGTTCCAATACTCAGAGTTCAAACTCCTTCTGATGACAGTTCATTCGTATTTATGGTGGGAGAAAACACATGCAGCAACTGGGATTCCTTTAGGGCAAAGAGTACACATTCTGAGAACCTCAGGTAACCTGTCCTTCATCTATTTATTACATTAATGTAATTAATTGAAATGAACAAAAGAATGTAAATAAATAAAACAACCATTCACCAGCAATTCATTTTCGCTTCAGCAACACACAAAAGAGCTTGAGGAACGCGGTGAGTCAGGCAGCATCTATGAAGAGAAATTCACAGTTGACATTTTGGATTGGTTCCCTTCGCCAGGGCTGGAAAGAAAGAGGAAACATTGCCAGCTGAGTTCTTTGAGCTCATTTGTGGATTGCTCCAGATTTAAAGCATCTGCAGTCCCCTTTGTCTTCATATTAGCTTCACTGTTTAAGCTACAAGTTAGTTAGGGTACTTGAGTGGCTGTTTTAATGCATCTATTTTAATGCTTTATTCAGGTAGCACACATTTAGCTCCTGTTTTCACACGTAAATTGAAATTCCTTGATGAGGTTCAATAGTACAGGAATTATAGGATTTCACCCTTATGAGATTGAATTTCCAAACTGTGCATCATTTGTACCACATTCTGCTGTTAGGATAAGCTTCATTAAATCTTGAGTGGGCAATTATTGAGGCATTTTGCAGTAATATGGGATTGTTTCATGAGACGGTGGCACTCAAAGTGCTATAAACCTATTCAGTGAACAGCACTATCAGGATTGACAATCAGAAGAGCACCTTAAGCTCTCTTGCTGTGTCTCTGGTGCTGAATGATAGCTTCAGAACAATTATTGGCTGCATTAAGCAGCTTGTACATTCTCTCTGAATAATACGTCAACATACCCAGAGAGTTGTAGGCTGCCAACTATGAAAGGCACTTTCAAATGGCAGATGCCAGAATCTGTTTATGCATGGTAGCAGCACTGCAGAGAAATGCCTAAAGAACACCCTCATGCCACACAGGTAACCAGCAGTCTGATCCAACCATACATGAGGAGGGTATGTGCTTCTTATGAGGATTAACACCAGGGGTTATTGCAAGCATGAGACCATTTACCAATACTTACGACTGAGAAATTGACAACCTGCAAAATGCTAAAACACCTTCATATCGATGTCGGCTTTGCGAGGGGAAATGAGGTTATAGACAACATCTTAGACCAGTGGTAATAGCAAAAGATGAACAATGCAATATCTTTGGTCTGCTTGTAGATGGTCTCTGCACAGTTCAGGATCTAGCCGAGGTCAGCTTGGGAGCCCTGCATCAATGGAAAGATCTATCACTTTGGGGAAGAAAGGCAGAAAGAAGAAGATTTGCTGTGAACTATAGGTTAGAAGAATGAGAAATACTTGGGGATTCTGAGAGGCACTATGTCTTCTAGCTGGAGAATCTAGAATTCATCATCTCAGGTAAAGTCTATTTTGTCTATTTAGGAATTTGGTCAAAAGAAATCTCTTTATATGGAACATTGTAAATCAAAAAGTTGTGAATACTCAGTTCAAAGTTAAATAATGTTTGAATAAAACGGGGAACAATGAGCCATAGGGATTCAGAAGCAAAAAAGTGAGGTATCGGATCAGCTACGAAATCTTGTAGAAGCCTTGAAGGACCATGTGGATTTCTCTACTGCATACCTAACATCAACCCAAAGATTTGGATTAACCTAAGAATTACTTAAGAATGAAGTTTTCTAAAATAACATTGGACAAATAGTGTTAGAGCACATCTAGCTGTTAACCCTCAGCTGTGTTTGGACTGTTTTTTTACGACTTGTGTTTTCCACAAAATTGTAAAATAACTCACGCAACTTTCCTGATGAAAACATTGCACTTTTTTGAAGGGGAGATGGATTATACGTTTACTATTTATCAGTTTATTGAATAGGACTTCTTTTCTTTTGCATTCAAACACAAACACGTACCTTGCAGATTAGTTTTACTGGTCAGTCAACTTACAGCCAGAAATATAAGTTTGTTAAATCGCACAGATGTTATAGATACTTAGCGAGTTAAACAAAATCTGTAGATTTAAAAAATATTACTCTTCCAAGCCAATGCCTTTTTGTTGGAATGATTTAGTGAAAGCTTTGTTCAAACTAAAAGCTAAAATTCTAAGGGATGCCCTATGTTTGTGAGAGTTGTTATACTAATATATTATTAACGCAGACATTGGCTTCAGGTTCTGTATAATCACATATATTTAAAGATCGAGATAATTTAATTTTAGGATGGATATACTGTAATTCTATAGTATAATGCATGGAATTGCACTTTGCAATAGAAGCAATGTCACTATAGCAACACACACAAAATGCTGGAGGAACTCAGCAAATCAGCCTGCATCTATAAAGAGTCTATGTTTCAGGCTGAGACCCTTCATTGGGACCACCTAATTTCATTATAGGTAGGTTATTATAACATTATAGACAATGAATATAAAACAAGACTTGATGTAAATAGAGCCTTTCAGATCCTTGCAAAAACTTCCAAATTGTAATTGTTCATCAAATTGAAAGGCAAAGGAACCAATTGGCATAAAATCTGATGAAACGATTCATGAAACTAAGTTTTGTGGAGTACATGCACTCAGTCCATAATGACCACCCGGAGCTTTCGATTGCATGTTATTTTAACTCTTCTCTCCACTCCCATAACAATTTACTTGTCATCACTTCTCTACATTGCTGTAGAGAGGCCAAATATAAAATGGAAAAAAAAATCTCCTATGCTTAAACACGAGGAATTCTGCAGATACCAGAAATTCATGCAACTCACATGAAAGTTGCTGGTGAACACAGCAGGCCAGGCAGCATCTCTAGGAAGAGGTACAATCGATGTTTTGGGCCGAGACTCTTCGTCAGGGTCTTCGAGGGGGAGGGGGAGGGGGAAAAAAAGAAAGAAAAAGAAAAAGAGATTGCCTAGGTGCAGAGGCCTCAACAGTCACACTCACTGTCTTGATTGTGGTAAACCATATATATATGTTGTAACTGGGTTACCTGTCTGGACACACCCCTCTGCTGACTGCTCCTGTGGCTCTTCCCACAGACCCCTGAATAAAGGCGATTGTACCATTGCTCCTCCTCTCAGTCCAGGGGTAGATACTCAGCATGGTGGAGGTCACATTTTACTGCTAATAAAAGCCTTCCAGTCTTTTAGAGTTATTGATAGTGCATCATTGATATTCTGATCTCCCTGATGTTCCATTTGGCAAAACTGGCGATGAACTGAGTCATCCACAGGGGACTCCTGGGGGTGCAACACCCAAAGGCACATCTCTTCCAGGCCACTCCTGGAGACAGTAAAACCGCTAGGCTGCTCAGCGAGCTCCAGAATCAGGAACCTAATGCCTTGTGGAACTGCAGTTTGAGTGTAGCTGCCGATCACTGACTCCAACAGGACCCCAACCACATTGAAAAGGAAAAAACAATAGACATTAAAGAGAGGAATTTAAGGTGTTTCACAGATGAGCTTGAAAAAGTCACCTTCAGGTTCCATTTTAGCTTCCCCACACTTTCCCTCTATATTGTTCAATCTACACATCATCCACTCCTCTTCTGACTCCACCTATTACCAACCAGCCTCAGCCCCACCCTAAACCCTAGTCCTGAAACAAAGCTATACTCTGTTTACCTTTCCTGCTTTGCCACACTGCTGATACAGGATCTCAATTTGAAAAGATGTTCCTTAATAATGCTTGCCTGCTCAATTCTTCCTGGGTACTATTTTGGTCTTATTCATCAGTTAGCTGGAATACAAACATAATTGAAAAAGTGTCATACTGCTAAAAATATAGATTTTATGATACAAAAATAAATAATTGCTTATAAAAACTGCACTCAGTGGCCACTTTATGGTGTAGCTGCACATTTGCTCATTAATGCAAATATCTCATTAGCCAATCATGTGGCAGCAACTCAATGCATAAAAGCATACAAACATGGTCAAAAGGTTCAGATGTTGTTCAGACCGAACACTGGAATGGGGGAGAAAGGTGACCAAAATTACTTTAACTGTGGATTAATTGTTAATGGTTGATGTTTGATAGTTGTGGAATGATGATTGGTGCTTTGAATATCTCAGAAACTGCTGATCTCCTGGGATGTTCACACACAACAAACACTAGAGTTTACAAAGAATGGTGCAAAAAACAAAAAGGAAAGATCCAGAGAGTGGCAGTTCTGTGGTTGGATACACCTTGTTAATTAGAGAAGTCAGAGTGGAATGACCAGACTGGTTCAAGCTGACAGGAAGGTTACAGTAACTCAAGTAACCACATGCTGTAAAGTATTGCACTCTCTGCTATGCCTTTTATCTTAGATCTATGTCCTCTAGTTTTAGACGCCCCTGTCCTGGAAACAGATGCCAATTAACTACCCTATCTACATATTTCATAACTTTATCCACTTCTAGACACATAACATCTCAATAAACTGTAACATTCAATTAACTTTCCTAATTACCTTCTGCACTTGAATGTTGTGAATAACATCCTTGGAATCACAATTACCTCTGCTTCTTGGAGTTCTGTTATTTCTCTACATTTAGATCAGAATTATCATTTTTTTAGTTTTCCTTGTCAAGATGGATAGTTACAAATGTTCCCACTTTATACTCCATTTGTCAAATCCTTGTCTATCCACTTAACTTCTCTATATCTTTCTATAGTTATCAGACACTCAGCGGACACTTCATTAGATATACCCATACACCTGCACTTTAATGCAAATATCTTACCACTCAATCATGTGACAGCAACTCAATGCATAAAGCATGCAGACTTGGTTTAGAGGTTCAGTTACTGTTCAGACCAAACATCAGCATGAGGAAGAAATGTCTATGTGACTTTGATTGTGGAATGGTTGTTGGTGCCATACAGAGTGGTTTGAGTATCTCCAAAACTGCTGATCTCCTGGGATTTTTACTCACAATAGTCTCTAGAGTTTGCAGAGAACAGTGCAAAAACAAAAGAAAAAAGAACCTCCAGTGAGCAGCAATTCTGTGGGTGAAAATGCTTTGTTAATGAGAGAGGTCAAAGGAAAATGGCCAGAATGGTTCTGTTATGATATACTTGTACATGCACTCATGAGCAGACGATTAAAGTTGGTGCACATGCACCGTTGTTTTCGTCTGAAATATTTGTCTTGAAACAGTTTAAACTGACCAATGGTGACAATAATTCAAGTAAACCATGCATTATAACAGTGGTGTACATCTCTGAATGCACAGCACATCAAACTTTGAAGTGGATGGGCTATAGCACCCGAACCTTAACCCTAAAACTATAGTTTTCTGCTACTATAACCCATCTACTTCAAGGTTTGATATATTGTGCATTCAGAGATGCATACCACTGAGATGCAAAGAGATGAACATACACTCGGTGTCCGCTTTATTAGGTACAGGAGTAATGTAATAAAGTGGCCACTGAATGTATTGTAACACGCTGTAAGATTTCACTGCTAATGTAATGTCCTCTCTGTAATGTTTCACTGCTGAGGTAATGGTTTCTCTGTAGCAGCAATGTTTGGGTTATGACTAGAGGGTGCTTTGGAATGTATGCTAGCCAATGAGAGGGATATTGTTCTTTCTTCTGGTTTGCGAGCAGGGATTTTGCGGTCTTTTGTCAGCGAGATATGAAAAGAGAAGATGTGAATGGAAAGAGTTGGTAGACCGCTGGACAGACTGGACTTGGAGCGAGGGTCCAAGGGTCAGTGACGCTCAGAGGAGGCCGATGGGGGATGAAGGGACGATTCTGTGAGCTCCAACATGCACTTTAGACTGTTTCATTAAAATGGGCCCTTTTTCTTGTTGCTTTCTTTACTAACCCTATAGTCAGATTAAAATTTATAAAGTTCAATCATTTAATTGCATGCGGGTACTGTCTGATATTTGGTAGCTCAGATTTGTAACCGGGCAACACATCACACAGCATCCACACAAATGAGATTTCTCAGTTTGGCTAGGCCAGAGGCTGTCTTACCCTAGACAAATGTATGCTGGCTGAATCTCAGGGTCACAGTATATATGCAAAAGATTGGCATTAATTTGTTGGCTCATGTAGACAAAGCTATTGACACACATTGCTAAAATGAACATCTCAGGGCTATACCGATCCATAAATTTATGCAAATATAATGAACCCAATCATTAAGTGAAATATTTGTTCAGACAGCTATCTCACGAGGTAATAGTCTCACTTGATTCAACACCATCACTCTCTTGGGGGTGCTAGATAGAGTAGGTCACAATTTTTAATGGAGGTGTTCGGCTCTGATGCTTTTTTCTTGATCGTGCCCACCGGTCTTTAAGAGCTAAACCCCCTAAAGAGTTAAAACTCCGACCTGTGATACTCGGATTTCACTATGTGCATACTAAGGAGCATTTAATTCGATTGCTCTTCGGAAATATTGCACATAGAGATCTCAAATTTTGTCTGGTTGAAGACTACAGTCTTGAGTTAATGCAACAAAGATCGCTTTTTAAAATGGTGATGACTGAGTTATATCAAAGAAATTTTCCACAATCCCTGCTATTTCCAGCACGCCTAAGGGTTGTTCTGCCTGACAAATCGTGTAAATGGTTTAAATCCATGGACGAAGCATATCAATTTCTTGAGGATCAAAGTTCGAGCTCTGATGTCTAATAAATTTACTGTTTTTTTCATGTCTGTATTCACTTGTTTATAAGTTAATAACCTGTTCATAGATTTGGACTTTTAAAGTTTAAAGAAATTTGCTCTTCGTTTGACAATGCTTGTACCTTGTTTTGGAGTATGGATAATTATCATGCTTTTATGTTAAAGTTCCTTTTTTTCTCTCCCTTTATTATTTTACTTTATTATTTCAATTCTTTGTTTTTGAAAATAATTAAGAGTCTGATTTGGTGATTGATTTTTCTTTCTTGAAATATTAATAAGATGTATTCTGTTTCACTTTCCAAGATCTTGCCTTTCAAAATGTTTTGTTTTTAACATTTGTTTTGGTTTTTTTTATGGTATTCTCTTTTCAATGTTATGACAGCAGGTGGTATTTTGAATTCCTTTTCATCGGAGACTGGCCTTCAAGAGAGATGGAGGTAGGGAAGTGTCTAGTTAGTTATCTGGCTGTCTATTGGCCAGTTTTCGGGTCTTTCTGGGTGGGGGTGGGGCATTTTTCGTTTGATTTTTTTTCTATCTGGGCTGATCTGAAACTACAAATATGTCTGAATTGTCATAACTTCTGGTTCCTCTTTAAACCTTTTTCCCTCTTCCTGATTCATGAGTTTCCTATTCAGTAAGGTTAACCCTTTACACACCATATGGTTTATTCAAGTACAATGGATAATATTATTAATTTTGTTTAATGGAATATGAATGGTTTGAATCATCCGATTAAACGGAAGAAGATTTTTAGTTTTTCATAGGTTGAATGCTCAGATTATCTTTGCCCAGGAGACTCATGTAAGGAAGGAGGATAATCAGCGTATTTTTTAGGTTTTGGAAATATAAAAAAAATTACTCTAATTCACAGGCTAAGGTGAAAGAAGTTTCAATTTTTATAGATTCCTCGATTTCATTTGTTCACTATGAAACAACTTCAGACCCAAATGGTAGATTTCTGTTAATTACTGGTTTACTTTATAACCAAAAAGTTGTTATGGTTAATATCTATGCACCTAACACCAATTATCCTGAATTTTTAAGCATTTATTTGCAACTCTTCCAAATTTAAATGAATATACATTGAAAATGGGCAGAGATTTTACCTGTTGCCTGAATCCCTCCATGGACAGGTCTGCACCCAGTCAGGTACTTCCAAACAAATCCGCTATTTTTATTAACTCCTTTTTAGTTAACACAGGAATTTTAGGTTCGGAGGTTTTTACATCCTAACAATAAAGAGTTCTCATTCTTTTCTCATGCATATCATGATTACTCCAGAACTGATTACTTTTTCATTGACTCTTGATTAGTTTCATCTGTTACTGCCTGTGAGTATGATACAATTGCTGTCTCAGATCATGCGCCCCTGAAAACTATCAATCAAATTAACTGATGTAATTTTCAGCGCAAGACAATGGTGGTTCAATTCTATTCTGCTTCAGGACTTAAATTTTTTTAACTTTATTAAAGAACATATTGCCTTTTTCTTCTCAACTAATTTTACAGAAGAAATTTCCAGTGGGATATTATGGGATGCTTTTAAATTACATATCCATGGGCAAATTATTTCATATTCTGCTGAATTGAAAAAACAAAGTAATAATGAAGTACATACATCAGTTGATAAGATTAAAGAAATTGATAGAAAATATTCTGCTGCTCCTAATTTGGAGCTTTACAAAAAGAGAGTTGAACTTCAGGTGCAACACAGCTTGTTATTAATATCCCCAATTGAAAATCAATTACTTAAATCTAAGAGTCAATTTTATATACATGGTGATATATCGGGTAAATTACTGGCCAACCAATTGAAAGCTGGTTCGGCTAAATGTCAGATTATTAAAGTTCGTAAACAGGATGGTACTTTGTGGTTGATCACGATGAAATTAATAAATCTTTTCAAGAATTCTATACCTCTTTATACCAATCAGAATTTCCTGAAGATTCTACCACAATGCTTGAATTTTTAAGAAAATTGAATATTCTGAAATTACCACTTAATGAATGTTTAACATTAGATGCACCCATCACGGAAGAAGAAATAAAGAAAGCAATTACTTCGATGAATTATGGTAAAGCACCTGGCCTGGATGGGTATACAGTAGAATTTTTAAAATCTTTTTCAAGTCTAGTTTCTCCTTGGTAAGAAATTATATTAAATCATTAGAAAGAGGTGATATAGGATCGGAAGGTGCAGAATCTTTATGGGTTCAGCTAAGAAATTGCAGGGGTAAAAGGACCCTGATGGCAGTTATTTATAGGCCTCCAAACAGCTGCAGTGATGTGGACTACAAATTACAACAGGTCATTATACACCAGTCATTGAAAGTGGGCATGCAGGTACAGCAGGCGGTGAAAAAGGCGAACGGTATGCTGGCATTTATAGCGAGAGGATTCGAGTACAGGAGCAGGGAGGTACTACTGCAGTTGTACAAGGCCTTGGTGAGACCACACCTGGAGTATTGTGTGCAGTTTTGGTCCCCTAATCTGAGGAAAGACATCTTTGCCATAGAGGGAGTACAAAGAAGGTTCACCAGATTGATTCCTGGGATGGCAGGTCTTTCATATGAAGAAAGACTGGATGAACTGGGCTTGTACTCGTTGGAATTTAGAAGATTGAGGGGGGATCTGATTGAAACGTATAAGATCCTAAAGGGATTGGACAGGCTAGATGCGGGAAGATTGTTCCCGATGTTGGGGAGGTCTAGAACGAGGGGTCACAGTTTGAGGATAGAGGGGAAGCCTTTTAGGACCGAGGTTAGGAAAAACTTCTTCACACAGAGAGTGGTGAATCTGTGGAATTCTCTGCCACAGCAAACTGTTGAGGCCAGTTCATTAGCTATGTTTAAAAGGAAGTTAGATATGGCCCTTGTGGCTACAGGGGTCAGGGGGTATGGAGGGAAGGCTGGGTTCTGAGTTGGATGATCAGCCATGATCATAATAAATGGCGGTGCAGGCTCGAAGGGCCGAATGGCCTACTCCTGCACCTATTTTCTATGTTTCTATGTTTCTCTGAAATAGAAAAGGCTTGTCAGAAGGGCAGTGTTATGATAATTGTGGGGGATTTTAACATGCGAGTGGATTGGGAAAATCAGGTCGGCACTGGATCTCAAGAGAGAGAATTTGTAGAATGTCTTCGAGATGGCTTTTTAGAACAGCTTGTTGTTGAGCCCACTAGGGGATCGGCTGTACTGGATTGGGTATTGTGTAACGAACCAGAGGTGATTAGAGAGATTGAGGTGAAGGAACCCTTAGGAGGCAGTGATCATAACATGATTGAGTTCACTGTGAAATTTGAAAAAGAGAAGACGAAATCCAATGTGTCAGTATTTCAGTGGAGTAAAGGAAATTACAGTGGCATGAGAGAGGATCTGGCCAAAGGTTGACTGGAAAGGGACACTGGAGGGAAGGACGGCAGAGTAGCAGTGGCTGGAGTTTATGCGAGAAGTGAGGAAGGTGCAAGACAGGTATATTCCAAAAAAGAAGAAATTTTCGAATGGAAAAAGGATGCAACCGTGGTTGACAAGAGAAGTCAAAGCCAAAGTTAAAGCAAAGGAGAGGGCATACAAGGAAGCAAAAATTAGTGGGAAGACAGAGGATTGGGAAGTTTTTAAAAGCTTACAAAAGGAAACTAAGAAAGTCATTAAGAGGAAAAAGATTAACTATGAAATGAAGTTAGCGGATAATATCAAAGAGGATACTAAAAGCTTTTTCAAGTATATAAAGAGTAAAAGACAGGTGAGAGTAGATATAGGACCGATAGAAAATGATGCTGGAGAAATTATAATGGGAGATAAGGAGATGGCGGAGGAACTGAACGAGTATTTTGCATCAGTCTTCACTGAGGAAGACATCAGCAGTATACCGAACACTCAAGGGTGACAGGGAAGAGAAGTGTGCGCAGTCACAATTATGACAGAAAAAGTACTCAGGAAGCTGAATAGTCTAAAGGTAGATAAATCCCCCGGACCAGATGGAATGCACCCTCGTGCTCTGAAGGAAGTAGCTGTGGAGATTGCGGAGGCATTAGCATTGATCTTTCAAAAGTCGATAGATTCTGGCATTGTTCCAGAGGACTGGAAGATTGCAAATGTCACTCCGCTATTTAAGAAGGGGGCAAGGAAGCAAAAAGGAAATTATAGACTCGTTAGCTTGACATTGGTGGTTGGGAAGTTGTTGGAGTCGATTGTCAAGGATGAGGTTACAGAGTACCTAGAGGCATATGACAAGATAGGCAGAACTCAGCATGGATTCCTGAAAGGAAAATTCTGCCTGACAAACCTATTACAATTTTTTGAGGAAATTACAAGTAGGCTAGACAAGGGAGATGCGGTGGATGTTGTATATTTGGATTTTCAGAAGGCCTTTGACAAGGTGCCACACATGAGGCTACTTAACAAGATAAGAGCCCATGGAATTATGGGAAAGTTACATACGTGGATAAAGCGTTGGCTGATTGGCAGGAAACAGAGAGTGGGAATAAAGGGATCCTATTCTGGTTGGCTGCCGGTTACCAGTGGTGTTCCACAGGGGCCGGTGTTGGGGCCGCTTCTTTTTACATTGTACATCAACAATTTGGATTATGGAATAGATGGCTTTGTGGCTAAGTTTGCTGACGATACAAAGATAGGTGGAGGGGCCAGTAGTGCTGAGGAAACAGAAAGTCTGCAGAGAGACTTGGATAGATTGGAAGAATGGGCAAAGAAGTGGCAAATGAAAACAACGTTGGAAAGTGTATGGTTATGCACTTTGGCAGAAGAAATAAATGGGCAGACTATTATTTAAATGGGGAAAGAATTCAAAGTTCTGAGATGCAACGGGACTTGGGAGTCCTTGTACAGGATACCCTTAAGGTTAACCTTCAGGTTGAATCGGTTGTGAAGAAGGCGAATGCAATGTTGGCATTCATTTCTAGAGGAATAGAGTATAGGAGCAGGAGGCTCTATAAGGCGCTGGTGAGACCTCACTTGGAGTACTGTGGGCAGTTTTGGTCTCCTTATTTAAGAAAGGATGTGCTGACATTGGAGAGGGTACAGAGAAGGTTCACTAGAATAATTCCGGGAATGAGAGCGTTAACATATGAGGAACGTTTGTCCGCTCTTGGACTGGATTCCTTGGAGCTTAGAAGAATGAGGGGAGACCTCATAGAAACATTTCGAATGTTGAAAGGCATGGACAGGGTGGATGTGGCAAAGTTTTTTCCCATGATGCAGGAGTCTAGTACGAGAGGGCATGACTTAAGGATTGAAGGGCGTCCATTCAGAACAGAAATGTGAATAATTTTTTTTAGCCAGAGGGTGGTGAATCTATGGAATTTGTTGCCACGGGCAGCAGTGGAGGCCAAGACATTGGGTATATTTAAGGTAGAGACTGATTGGTATCTGAGTAGCCAGGGCATCAAAGGTTATGGTGAGAAGGCCGGGGGTGGGACTAAATGGGTGAATGGATCAGCTCATGATAAAATGGTGGAGCAGACTTGATGGGCCAAATGGCCGACTTCTGCTCCTTTATCTCATGGTATTATGTAAAATTTTTAAGGATGCCTTATCTGTAGGTAAATTACCACAATTTTTTTATGAAGCATCTATTTCTTTAATTCCTAAAAAAGGTAAAGACCCCACTGAATGTGCATCATATAGACCTATACCCTTGTTAAATGTGATCTCTAAAATTCTTTCCAAAATATTAGCAATTAGATTGAAAATGTATTGCCACAAATTGTTTCTGACGATGAGACAGGATTTATTAAAAATCGTTATTTGTATTTTAATGTTAGGAGGTTGATGAACATTGTTTCTACTTCTTCATTTAAAACTCCAGATTGTGTTATTTCACTTGATGCCGAGAAGACGTTTGACAGAGTTGAATGGGAATACTTATTTAACATCTTTGAGAAATTTAATTTTAGCCCAAGATCCATATCTTGGATTAAATTGATATATCATATACCTTTGGCTTCTGTACTTACTAATAATCAGAGATCTCCCTTTTTTAGGCTTTTTCAAGGTACTAGACAGGGCTGTCTTTTAAGCCCTTTACTATTTGATATTGCCTTCGAGCTCTTGGCAATCACTCTTTGTGATTCACCCAATATATTTGGCATTATTCGTGGGAATGAGACACATAAGTTATCATTATATGCAAATGACCTGTTACTATGTATCTCTAATCTGGAGAAATCCATTCCTGCAATAATATTACTACTTGCTCAGTTTAGTAGTTTTTCTGGTTATAAATTGAATCTTAATAAGAGTGAGCTTTTTCCATTAAATATGCAAGTTCCAATCTATAGACAATCAGGTTACTGATTTGACAGGTTTTTGACAGGTTACTGATTATTTTAGTTATTTGGGTGTTAGAATTACTAAGAAGCATAAAGATCTATTTAAAGTTAACTTTTTACCCTTAATTGATCATATTAAACAACTGCTTACTAAATGGTCCCCATTGACCCTATCATTGACTGGTCGAATCAATGCTATTAAGATGATTATTTTACCTAAATTTCTGTATCTATTTCAAGTGGTACCAATCTTCATCTCTATATCCTTTTTTGATATTATTGATTCGAAAATTTCTTCATATATATGGCAGAATAAAAATCCCAGATTAAGTAAGAAATAATTACAGATATCAAAAAAGGATGGTGGTTTGGCATTGCCAAACTTTAGATTCTATTATTGGGCAATTAATATTCGATACCTAACATTCTGGACACAAGATCTGGGTGAAATTCAACGTCCACGATGGGTGAACCTCGAGTACGAATCTGTACAGGGGTTGTCATTGGCTTCTATTTTAGGGGCTTCACTTCCCTTTGCATTTACTAAACCAAATAAACAAACTATTAATCCAATAATTAAACATACAATACAAGTATGGTTTCAATTTTGTAAATTTTTTGGACTGAATAAATTTATCTTATCAAGTTCTATTATACCCAAATTTTTCTTCCAACCATCCAGAACTGATCAAGCTTTTCTTTTACGGAAATTTGAACAGTTGTCTAATAAATATAATTTGCCTAGATCACATTCTTTCAGATAGTTACAGATTAGAAACTCTTTGAAGGTTATTTTACCTACTTTTCCAATATCACATCAAACTGAAATTACAGAAAACTTTTTAGGTTTAAACCCCATCAGAAGAGTTTAATAGCAATTGTTTATGATTTAATTATGAAAATATGTTTAGGTATGTCTGATAAAAGAAAGATTGAATGGGAAAGAGAACTTCAAGTATCCATACCCACAGAGAAATGGGAGAAAATTCTCCAACCACTCAACACTTCTTCAATGTTTTGATACAAGTTAAGGTGGTTCATAGGGCCCGTATGTTTGAGGATAAGTTAGCTCGTTTTTATGGTCATATAAATCCTGTCTGTGACAGGTGTAATTCTGAGGTAGCTTCCTTGACAGATATGTTCTGGTCTTGCCCTCTTTTGGAAAAATATTGGAAAGACATTTTTGATATTATTTCAGTAGTTTTGCATATTGATTTACAACCTCATCCTATTACTGCGATTTTTGGATTACCAATGATAGACTTTAGTCATTTATCCCCTTCAGCTTGTCATTTGATTGCATTTGTTACATTAATAGCCAGAAGATCCATTTTATTTAAATGGAAAGATTCCAATCCCCCTACTACATTTCAATGGTTTTCTCAGACTATAACATGTTTAAATTTGGAAAAAATTAGGAGTAGTACCATTGACCCTTCGGTTAAATATGAAGAAACTTGGAGGCCATTTATTCAACATTTTCATATGATGTAAGTTGACCCTTTCCAAATCTTTTTTAATAACTTTTTGTTTGTGTATAGAGGAGTGGAGTTAATGACAAATAATGATCTTAACCGATGAACTATGGCAGCCCAGTCTTTGTTTTGTTTTGCATTGGTTTTTTTAGTGTAGGGGGTAAAAACCTTTTTTTGATTCTTTTTCATGTTCAGTTATTAAGAGATTGGGAGGTTTAAATTAAATATGTTACTCGGAGTCTGTGCCTGTATATGTTAACTATTATTAATGTAATCCCAATCTGTTTGTATCATGATCATTGTTATGTTTATCAATTTGAAACTCAATAAAAAAGATTGAAAAAGAAAGATTCAACACCATAAACTAATAATCTTAGTTCCAAAATTTGCCGGTCACTTAGCGTCAGCCAGCCAAATGGGAGCAATTTACACTTCCACTCCAGAAAATCCCACTGTAACTGAAGAACCTGTTGAAATACAGAAATGAAAACTGCTAAATATGCTGAACTAAATGTTTTGGAGGCTTTTCAGTACTTGTATGCAGAATGCTAATGCTGAGAATTTCACAGAAGGATTCTCTCCTCCCTTTTCCCTTTTCTCTTTTCTCTCTTGTGCCTTCTGGGAGAAGATACATGAGCTTAAAAACTGGAGGATATTCCCCACTACTATTCGATTTTTAAACTAATCAAATCATTTACACTTCCTTCCAGGTGATGGTGCCATGTCCTCTTACTCTTAATTCTATCTCTCCTGGTAATTCCATTCTTGTCACTTTTGGAGCAGCTTCAGAATTGTAGAACAACCATTGCACCCTCCTGCCATACTGCGCTTGTGTTGTATTTATTGTTTTATATCTTATTAACAAATCTTCTGTGTACAATGTGAGATTCAAGCAAACAAAGAATGTCATTGATCTTTGGCATATATGGCAATAAACCAATTTGAATTTGAACATGTACATCATTAATATCAAGTGTGGATTATAACTGATTGGAAAGTTGTAAAGCTTACATTGTTGAAACACAATAATATCATTTAAATAAAATTTAAGTAGTGAACTGCCAGAGGTCCTGTACAATGTGTTTCTACAGGAGATGTATATTCCTCAATATGATGGGCAAGGATCAAAATAGATTTTTGATTGACATATTATTAAGACATATTATTACTACTCAGAAACTGAGACACAGCTGGTCAAGAGTCACCTAGTCATCATATATTATATTTGCATCTCACAGAAAGGAAGGCCATCTGACTTATAACCATATAACAATTACAGCACGGAAACAGGCCATCTTGGCCCTTCTAGTCCGTGCCGAACTCGTACTCTCACCTAGTCCCACCAACCTGCACTCGGTCCATAACCCTCCATTCCCTTCAAGTCCATATGTCTATCCAAATTAACTTTAAACGACAACATCAAACCTGCCTGAACCATTTCACTTTCTTCTGGAAGCTCGTTCCACACAGCCACCTGTCCTCTTGTTTGAATCTCCCCTATTCTCAATGGAAAAACCTATCCATGTCAACTCTGTCTATCCCCTTCATAATTTTAAACACCTCTGTCAAGTCCCCTCTCAACCTTCTACGCTCCAAAGAATAAAGACCTAACTTGTTCAACCTTTCTCTGTGACTTAGGAGATGAAACCCAGGCAACATTTTAGTAAACCTCCTCTGTACTCTTTCAATTTTATTGACATCTTTCCTATAATTCGGTGACCAGAACTGTACACAATACTCCAAATTTGGCCTTACCAATGCCTTATACAATTTCAACACTACATCCCAACTCCTATACTCAATACTCAGATTAATAAAGGCCAGCATACCAAAAGCTTTCTTCACCACCCTATCCACATGAGATTCTACCTTCAGGGAACTATGCACCATTATTCCTAGATCCCTCTGTTCCACAGCATTCTTCAATGCCCTACCATTTACCATGTATGTCCTATTTTGATTAATCCTACCAAAATGTAGCACCTCACATTTTTCAGCATTAAACTCCATCTGCCATATTTCAGCCCACTCTTCTAACTGGCCTAAATCTCTCTAGCAAGGCAGAGTTGCTAGTTCGATGCTCCACCCAGCACGAGTAGAACTTGTGCAAGGAGCCGGCTGGGTTGGAACTCTGAAGTCTGGTGTGGTTGCCACTCCACCACCAGCACAGAATAATGATCACCAGCGAAAGCATTTCTATACTATCACACCCAGCAGCATAGATGCAGTTGTGAAGCAGCAGGAGGAATCAGTCAGTAACAATGGTGAGTCTCCGAGCATTTTCGATAAGGCTTCAATAATAGAATGGCAATTCTACTTAATATATTAGGAACTGCATAGAAAATCAGTCATCAATTTTGAATGTAGATTCCTTGCACTGCAGCATATCTGTTAGTGAATTTTTACAGAGTATTGAAATCAGGCAGTGGGTCTGGTCACAATGGTCTTCAGTGGTGATGCAAGAGGTCGCTATTCCACATGTTTTGCGTGATCATTTCCAATACATCTTTTCAAATAATCCCAGCACAACACAATTTCACCAAACATTGTTGATTCCCTCCATTCCCTGACATTGATTGTTACCTATTCTGACTCAGCTCGCTGCCTGGGTTACTTAACATTCTGCAAATCCTTTCACACAGGGACAGAATGGTTAATTAAACACAATTAAGATAAAGTGATAGTCTGTCACCACAAAATTTTGTTTCAGTGTCTCTACTGAAAGCAAAATACAACCCCATAAAAACAGTTTTCCCAATACTTCATCCATAATGTTTCTTTCATTTAAATATATAATGATATTATGCTTCTCCAGCAAGGTTAATCTTGTCAGTGTAGATGTAATGTGGAGGTGTATGCATTTCCCATTTCAGTTTGATCACCTTGTCCTGGCTTCCTGCTGGCATCACCTCATTGACTTATTAAGTTGAAACTGATTCTCAGAGCATTATTATCAATTCCCGGCTTATTTCCCTGAAAACCATTTTCTCTCACCCCCTTTAACACCCTTTGATTATTCAACAACTAATGGATAACTTATAATTGAAGAATAATCAGCACACCTGAATATCTAGCAACTGTAAAATATTCAAATCTGCTGTCTATTTGGCAACTCCCCGGGGGAATCTACACAGACTCAGGGAGAAAGTGCAGCTCCTCACAAACAGCCCCCAAGGTCAGGATCAAGCCCGGAGTGTTGGAACGATGGAGCTGCAGCTCACCTAGTTACGTTACTGTACAAGATGTTAACTTTAGTGGGCAGAAAGGTCAGGCTGAGACATCATATACATGATGAGACATGAAACAGCAAGAATACATCTTACATTTGCTCTTCATACGTAGAATGGCAATAGACAAAACCACTTTCCAACCCCTGAACTGCCAATCGGCTGAAAAAGGTTGTCATTACTACCCATTTTTTCTTCCTCATACCTTGACAACTGGAAATCATCCCTTAACTCAGAGTTAAACTAGCTTTCTCTCCATAATTAGTAAAGGAGTTACCAGTCAACTTCAAAAGTTACTGAGATTCAAATGACTTGGAGCATATGGCACACCTTCTAATGTTGCAGATTTCTACACTTTTGGGACTGCTGGAGGACCACAGTTTGTTCTATTGTAAATAAGGGTAGCGAGAGGTCAAATATGATGAGGAGAAATAGCGTAATCTGTTATTTTCCTAAATAATGACATCTGTGGCTTTAACATACATTCTTCAAATCAAATATTGGTGGTCCTTAACTCATAGTTTACACTCCTGTCAATATTTAACAACCTCAGTGTTATAATTCATTTCCAAAATCAAAGACTCCCTTGTGGGATCTTTCCAGTTGGTGCACACAAAACTGAGTGTCAAGCAACTTCAGCCTTTAGATAAGTGACATACTCCCAACTAATGTTATGAGCTTTCATGTCCCATGTCAGGAACATTGGGATAGGGGTGAGATGAAGCCTTTCAAGTTTTTGATCATGCTCAGCCGTTAAATTATAACTGGCTGATCCATACCGAACTTCTGTTTAGCTCCTTGGTCCCTATTTGGAATATGAGGTGTTGCTCCTCCACCCTGAGAGTAGCATCATCTTGGCACAAGAGGAGACCATGGACCGATATGTGGGAATGGCAATGGGAATCAGAGTTGAAAATCTTGGTCACTGGGAAGTTCCGTTTGTGGCAGGTGGAACAGAGGTGCTCAACAAAGTGGTGTTGCAGATCAAATTCCATTTGTTAAATGAATATTTCCATTTTTTCCAATTCTGCAACTTCTAATTTTCATTTACTACTGAATTGCCAACACTTGATCCAGTTTTCAGGTCTCATTCTTTGTCCATTTACTAAAGTTGGCCATACTTTTTAGAGTAACCAGCACATTTCAATGCTTGCAATTTAGCACCAGCAGGACTTTGCACTATGCAAGCCCTGTGCTCGAGCAATGACCAGACCAAAAAGAAAGTTGAGATGTTATCATGCCTTAGTTGCAGGTAATGGGTCTAGTAATGGATTGCCTTTTTGCATTGTGAACTCTTAACTAGTCAATTTATGCTTCATACTAGATGTGGTCTAACCATAACTCTACCCAACAGTGGCACAATTTCTGATGCATTAGATGGACATCATAATATAAATAGTATTTTGTCATTCTATAGCCTTTTTGAGACCATCTTAAATTTGCTCAATGAAGTGTTGGTGTGTTGGGACAGGGCTGTATATTTGGCATCTGCTCAATACTGGCTGCTGCAAACCATCAGTGTCTGCAGATGTTGTCTTTTCTGTCTTTCCCATCTCATCTCTCTCCAACCACTCTCCACATACTCCTGCTTCCTGTTCAAAGTGAGAGTTTGGATAAGCTGAGGAAACTTTTGGAGTAAAAGGAATGACCCACTTTCAGAAGGACTTAATGTCTGAGCTCCTTTCACTTGGAACCTTGATACTATAGAAGAAAACTTCAAGTTGCAGAAGACATAAAGAAATATAAGGTGCATATGCAAATCGATTTTAAGCACTTGTACTGTTCCTTTAATTTACCTATTAATTTATTTAAAGTACTAATATCATGTCACATGATATAGGAGAGCAACAAAAGGGCAACAAACGTGTATTTTTTATACAGCTCTTTATGAGCCAGATCAAATTTTGCATACTATTAACCTTTCCTTTAACAATTCAAGTTTTGTGAAGCACAGTAGTCTGGTGCAGATCATAAAAGAAACAATTGTGGCATTTGTCAGTTGGGCCTCAGCTGTGGCAGGGCTGTGATTTGCCAACCTGTTCCTCGTCTTCCCTACAGAGAAGAAAGAAAGGCAAAGATTTACATAAATCTCTTGTGATTGTGTTTCACTGGAAGGCATTGTTGGAGGAGAATTACATTTAAGTTATCTATTTCAAATGTCAGCTGCAATTTGTTTGCAATGTTTTTGCCAGCCGTGCCAGTTATGTCTTCCGCTTGTTTTCCATCCTGCGCCTCAAAGTCATCCAAATGTCAAGCCGCTAGTCTTGAGCAGAACTGTTTTCTCATGAATTCATTAAGGTGGTCAGAAATGTAACATTTGAACTTCTTACTGCTTTTCCTCACTCATTTTTGTTTTTGGCATCTTTTTTAAAATGAAAAACATTTACATTTCATGAGAAAAGGGCATATATTCGTCAGTCTTTCAGTAGGCTGCACTTTGCATTGTAAAATATCAGAAAAGTGCAAATGAAAGCAATATTTATTGACAGCTGCAGGAGTAAATCATTTAAACCTTTAATTACCTGCAGCTAAGTTTCACCCCGAAGTACCCTTCAATATTTTATATCTGGTAGTAGATACTAGGATCCAGCAATGACTCTTCTGAAACATGCCTTCTTACCCTGAAAAGTATGGCCATGCAAGAGTGGTTTCTCTGCTGTCAACATCAATACTGCTCACTTTTTGTTGGCTAGGGAGAGTGATAGAAAATAAAATACTCAATCATTTGATGAAAGTTTGAGCACACAGGTGATTGGGCTATTGTTAATTTAGATGTAGGTTTGGGTGGGCAGAATCTAATCTTTATTTCTGTTTAATTCATGTGGGAGAGAAGCAAGTAAAATCAACAATACTTTGAAAGAAATTATTATATAAAGATTCTAGTGTCTTTCATATCCTTAAAGTGCATCAAGGTTGAATTATATCAAAGTGCCACTATTATGGAGATAAACCAATGGTAAAGAGCCATGAGAGATTAATTAAGTAAATATCTAAATAGCGTGTTTTGATGGGGGGGCGGGGTGTTGATTGTGGAAAAATGCCAGTCAGGAATCTGGAATACCTTCTCTACTTTATATAATGTCCTTTATATCCATTTGTACAGATAAACGATTTCTCGTTTAACTTGTTAGGGGTGAAATTGGTCCTCACCAACAAGATGAAAATTGCTGCTTGTGTCTTGCATTCTAATAAGAAACAGAGGAATAAAAGAATGGAATCCAGTGTGAAGGAGCATGACAATGTATTGCCAACATTTAAAAAGATTTTGAAAAGATATATTAATCCCAAAGTCTATAAAAATTGAAGAGACAAGAGAGTGATAAATGGCAGTTCACAATGAGAAACACACCTTTCTTCCTATAAAATCTTCATTGAAATTAAGAATGTATACAGTAGATTTTTCTCCATGTCTAAACCAGTATATAAGTTGGGAGCATATTTGCCAGCTGGAATCTATCAGCAGATAGGGAACTTCGTGTTTTGATGTCCAAATACCAAAATATTAGGTACCAGCAGCTATGTGGGGGTGTGGGAGAAAAAATTCTTTGAGGAAAAGATGGCATGATTCCAGCCGATAGATTGCAGGTAGGATTGGGGGTAACAAGTTGGTATTTGGGTGCAGGACAAACTTCAAGATAGGTGGTGATCATGAGCTTGTTGCTGGGAAGAGCTGGGTGGCTGCAAAGTAATGGAGTGCTAGTGGCCTCAGTGCTAGGAACAGAGGGACAAGGAGGTGGCATCAGTGAAGGGCGTTATGAGTGGGTGTCATCCCCTTGCAATGTGTTAAATAACGCTTGAAGAGACAACAAAGGTTTTACTTCCTGAATACTTTTGTGTGTATTTTATGGCGTTTAGGCTGCTGATCATGAAAATTATCATGAAATTTCCGTATCAGGCACTATTCTTTGGCCTGAACTTGTAATTTCAATTCATAATTCAAGCCAGAATAACTGATGCCAAGATTAAGAAAGGCATTTTTGTTGGTCCACAAATCAAACAGGTCATCAACGACAGGCAATTTGAAGAACTTCTAGTGGGACCAGAGAAAATTGCATGGAAGGCGTTCAAGGCTGGTGTTGAAAATTTTCTTGGCGACTACAGAGCACCAACAGACATGCAGCTGGTTGACAATGTACTTCAAGTATACAAAACCAGGAAGTGCAACATGTCGCTAAAGATTCATTTACTGCATTCCCATATAGATTTCTTCCTTGCAAATCTTGGTGCTGCCAGTGACGAGCATGGTGAAATGTTTCATTAGGACACTGCAGTCATGGCAAAACGGCATCAGGGCAATTGGAATCCATCAGTGCTGGCTGATTACTGTGAGACATTTAAATGAAATACCTCAGAAGCTGAGTACAAATGAAAATCATCAACAAAAGATTTTTAGCTTCGTTCAACTATTGCAAAGTGTCAATATCGAATATTATATTGAATAGAAGATCATTTCTTGTTTCTCCGGATTTCTATGTAATACCAGTGGTCTGAAATTACATTTGTGTTCAGCTTCAAGTGGTCTATCATGAACAAAAAGAAAATTCTGAGGAAACAAGACTTTTGAAAAAATTTGTTGCCCAGTGATATCGAATAATAGTTGCTCGCAGAACAATGTAATTTCCCATAAGGCATTCCAAAAAGAACAGTGCATACCAATCACAAAACTGATGCATAGTGCATTATGATTAGAGTACGCTATTGCAGCATTAATGGAGGTAAACAATCTTGGCTGTCGTTCGATCAATTAATGGTCTGATTTTAGATCCAATCACATCAAGGAAAAGAGAACGAGAGGTTCCAATTTCTATATTCTTTTTCAATATTGCTTCACATTTTATATTCACCTGAGAGAGAAGTGGTCGCTGGGTTTAGCATCTTTTCTTAAAGATAGTACTTGGAACAAAGCAGTAAAATTGCTGTGAAATAGAACTCCATTCTGAAGATGTGGATAACCTAATCATAAATAAAATTTAGCTGCTTCTATTCCAGCTCTTTTGTGAATTATGAATATATAGATAAGGATCCACAATCTCATTTCAGAATAACTTCTGTCCAATCTTGAACATTAATTCTTTTCAAATTAATTAATTTAAACATAAACTACCTTTTTTTCACAAACACATAGCTCACGTAAAATAGATTTGTACTTATTTATGTTTCTAAATTAATTTAGTGAAATTTAGAATGAATTTACCAATTGATTAGTGCATGAATTTAAGATTGAATTTAAAGTATGAGGAATTTATAACAAGTTATTTAAAAAAGGAGATAAAAGCTTCCATTTCCCAGCATCCATGGCATTTTCTTTCTGCTTGTTAGTCATAGAGCACTACAGTACAAAAGCAGACCCTTCAACCTATCTAGTCTGTACTGAATTATTTATTATGCCAGTCTATTGGCCTGCATCTGAAACATAGCCCTCCATACCTCTCCCATCCATGGACGTAACCAAATTTCTCTTAAGTGCTGGAATTGAGCCTGCATCTACCACTTCTGCTGGCAGTTCATTCCACACTCACACCACCCTCTGAGTGAAGAAGTACCCCCTCATGTTCCCTTAAGTATTTCATCTTTCATCTTTAACTTATGACCTCTAGTTCTAGTCTCATCCAACCTCAGTGGAAAAAGCTTATTTGCATTTTCCTTATCTATACCCTCATCATTCTGTTTACCACTGTCAAATCTCCCTTCATTCACCTATGCTCCAGGAAATAAACTCCTGACCTATAATTTTCCCTATAACTCAGTTCCTCAAATCCTGAAAACATCCTTGTAAATTTTCTCTGTACTCTTTCAATCTTATTGATAATTTTCCTGTAGGTAGGTAACCAAAATTGCACACAATACTCCAAATTAGGACTCAGTAATGTCTTGTACGGCTTCAGCGTAACATCCCGACTTCTGTATTCAATACTCTGGTTTATGGGTGCCAAAAGCTCTCTTTATGACCCTATGTACCTGTGACACCACTTTCAAGGAATTATGTGTTCCCAGATACCTCTGTTCTACCACACCCCTCAGTCTTCTACTATTCACTGTGGAAGTCCTACCCTGGTTTGTCCTCCTAAAATGCAACAGCTCACACTCATCTGCATTAGATCCCAAATGCCATTTGTCAGCCCATTTTTCCAGCTGGTCTGGATCTCGCTTCAAGCTTTGATAGCCTTCCTTGAATCTTGGTGTCATCCGCAAATTTGCTGGTCCAGTTTTTGTTGATATAGATGACAAACAACAATGGACCCAGCACCAATCCATGCAGCACACCACTGGTCACAGGCCTCCAGTCAGAAAGGCAGCCATCTACTACCACTCTCTGGCTTCTCCCACAAAGCCAATGTCAAATTTACTTCCTCAACCTCAATGCCAAGTGACTGAATATTCTCGACCAACTTTGCATGTGGGACCTTGTCAAACCCTTGTTAAAGTCAATATCTACTGCCTTTCCTTGGTCAACTTTTCTTGTAATCTCCTTAAAAATTCTATAAGATTGCTTAATCATTAAACAGTCTAGAGAATAATGAGCCCTAAAGTGGGAGCTGCACATTATTAAGTACGAATGAAATAAATGTGAGGTAAAGTTTCAGTTCAATTGCCTTTCAATTGTAGATCCAAGGAAAGAATATAGTATTAATGGTAAGACTCTTGGCAGTGTGGAGGATCAGAGGGATCTTGGGGTCTGAGTCCATAGGACACACAAAGCTGCTGTGCAGGTTAACTCTATGGTTAAGAAAGCATATGGTGCATTGGCCCTCATCAATTGTGGGACTCAGTTCAGGAGCCAAGAAGTAATGTTGCAACTATATAGGACGCTGGTCAGACCCCACTTGGAGTACTGTGCTCAGTTCTGGTCACCTTACTACAGGAAGGATGTGGAAACTATGGAAAGGGTGCAGAAGAAATTTACAAGGATGTTGCCTGGATTGGGGAGCATGCCTTATGAGAATACGTTGAGTGAACTGGGCCTTTTTTCTTGGAGCAATGGAGGATGAGAAGTGACCTGACAGAGGTGTATAAGATGATGAGAGGCATTGATCATGTGGATAGTCAGAGGCTTTTTCCCAGGGCTGAAATGACTTGCACAAGAGGGCACAGTTTTAAGGTGCTTGGAAGTAGGTACAGAGAAGATGTCGGGGTAAGTTTTCTTACGCAGAGAGTGGTGAGTGCGTGGAATGGGCTGCCAGTGAGGGTGGTGGAGACGGATATGATAGGGTCTTTCAAGAGACTCCTGGACAGGTATATGGAGCTCAGAAAAATAGAGGGCTATGGGTAACCGTAGGTAATCTCTCAGGTCAGGACATGTTCGGCACAGCTTAGTGGGCCAAAGGGCCTGTATTGTGCTGTAGATTTTCTATGTTGCTATGTTTCTAAGAACCAAAGACCTGTGCTGATCAGCTGGATGGAGTGTTCAGTGATGTATTTAACCTTTCACTTCAGCAGTCTCAGGTACCCACCTGCTTCAAGCAGTTTTCAATTATGCCGTTGCCTAAGAAACACATAGTGACCTGCCTCATTGACTATCATCCAGTCACATTTACATGCACTGTGGTGAAGTGCTTTCAGAGGTTGGTAATGAAGCATATCAGCTCCTGCCACTTGGATCCACTCTAATTTGCCTAGCATCACAACAGGTCAACAGCTGATGATATTCTATTGGCTCTTCATTCAACTCTGGAACACCTGGACAGTGAAGATGCATACATGAGAATGTTCTTCATTGACTACAGCTCGACATCCAATACTATTGTCCCCTCAAAACTAATCAATGTTTCAAGTCCTTGCCCTCAATACCTCCTTAAAACCATAAGATATAGGAGCAGAAGTAGGCCGTTCGGCCCATCGAGTCTGCTCCACCATTCAATCATGGGTTGATCCAATTCTTCCAGTCATCCCCACTCCCCTGCCTTCACCCCATACCCTTTTATGCCCTGTATAATCAAGAACCTATCTATCTCTGCCTTAAATACACCCAATGTCTTGGCCTCCACAGCCACTCGTGGCAACAAATTCCACAGATTGATCACCCTCTGACTAAAGTAATTTCTCTGCATCTCTGTTCTAAATGGACGTCCTTCAATCCTGAAGTCATGCCCTCTTGTCCTAAACTCTTCTACCATGGGAAATAACTTTGCCATATCTAACCTGTTCAGGCCTTTTAACATTTGGAATGTTTCCATGAGATCCCACCCCCCCCCGCCATTCTCCTGAACTGCAGGGAATACAGCCCAAGAGCTGCCAGACATTACTCATACAGTTACCCTTTCATTCCTGGAATCTTTCTTGTGAATCCTTTCTGAACCCTCTCCAATGTCAGTATATCCTTTCCAAAATAAGGAGCCCAAAACTGCACACAATACTCCAAGTATGATCTCAACTGGCTCTTTCATTGTTCCAATGGAAGTTAATTTCAAAATGCTCTCTTTTGCTCTTTTCTATAGATGCTACATAGACTGTTAAGTTGATTTCTTATTTGGTGTCATTTCTTAAACTAGTTTGGCTTTCAGACTAGGAGGAAAAACATTCTACAGCATGATTTCAGAGAACTTGGAAGAAGGCTGAAAAGCAGGACTTCCAGGGTGGTTATCTCCAGTTTGCTTCCAGTTCCCTGTGCTGGAGTGGTCAAGAACAGGGAGATAATGGATCTGAACGTGTGGCTGAGGAACTGGTGCAGGAAGCAAGGATTTACATTCTTGGACCACTGGGGTATGTTTCGGGGTAAGGATGAATTGTACAAAAGGGACGGGTTGCATCTTGATAAGCCGGGCACCAGCATTCTGGCAGGCAGGTTTGCCTCTGCAACACGGGTGTGTTTAAACTAAGTAGTGGGGGGGGGGACGAACTGGAAACATAAGGATGGAGATAAAGGGAAAGTGAGAATAAGAAAAGTTAAGAGTGACAGCAGAATCAACAGAGCAGAAAGCTCAAGAAGGGATCGTACAGTATGGCCAAGTGAAATAGGAATTGATGTGGGAGGTGAGGGGAGTAATGAATTAAAAGTATTGTATATGAATGCACGGAGTATAAGAAATAAAGTGGATGAGCTTGAGGCACAGTTGGAAATTGGTAAGTATGATGTTGTGGGAATAACAGAGACACGGCTTCAAGTGGACAGGGCCTGGGAAATGAATATTCGTCCTATCGAAAGGACAGACTGATGGGCAGAGGAGGTGGGGTGTCTCTGTTGGTGAGGAATGATATTCAGTCCCTTGCGAGGGGGGACATAGAATCAGGAGACGTAGAGTCAGTATGGATAGAACTGAGAAATTCTAAGGGCAGAAAGACCCTAATGGGAGTTATCTACAGGCCCCCAAACAGTAGTCTGGATGTAGGGTGTAAGTTGAATCAGGAGTTACAATTGGCATGTCACAAAGGTAATGCTACAGTTGTTATGGGGGACTTCAACATGAAGGTAGACTGGAGGAATCAAGTTGGTACTGGACCCCAAGAAAGGGAGTTTGTGGAGTCCCTCTGAGATGGATTCTTAGAACAGCTTGTACTGGAGCCTACCAGAGAGAATGCAATTCTAGATTTAGTGTTGTGCAATGAACCAGATTTGATCAAGGACCTCGAGGTAAAGGAGCCATTAGGAGGTAGTGACCATAAAATGATAAGTTTTAATCCACAATTTGAGAGGGAGAAAGGAAACTTGGAAGTGTCAGTATTACAGCCTGAACAAAGGGAACTATGGTGCTATGAGGGAGGAGCTGGCCAAAGTTCAATGGAACAATACCCTAGCAGGGATGACAGTGGAACAGCAATGGCAAGTGTTTCTGGGAATAATGCGGAAGGTGCAGGATCAGTTCATTCCAAAGAGGAAAAAAGATCCTAAGGGGTGTAAGGGGAGGCCGTGGCTGACAAGGGAAGTAATGGACAGTATAAAAATAAAAGAGAAGAAGTATAACATAGCAAAGACGAGTGGGAAGCCGGAGGATTGGGAAACTTTTAAAGAGCAACAGAAGGTAACTAAAAAGGCAATATGTGGAGAAGAAATGAGGTACAAAGGTAAACTAGCCAAGAATATAAAGGAGGATAGTAAAAGCTTCTTTAGGTATGTGAAAAGGAAAAAAATAGTTAAGACCAAAATTAGGACCTTGAAGACAGAAGCGGGTGAATTTATTATGGGGAACAAGGAAATGGCAGAATGAGTTGAACAGGTACTTTGGATCTGTCTTCACTAGGGAAGACACAAACAATCTCCCAGATATAATAGTGGCCAAAGGACCTAGGGTAATGGATGAACTGAAGGAAATTTATATTAGGCAGGAAATGGTGTTGGATAGTCAGTTGGGTCTGAAGGCTGATAAGTCCCGGGGACCTGATCGTCTGCATCCCAGGGTACTTAAGGAGGTGGCTTTAGAAATCGTGAACACATTGGTAATCAATGTTCTATAGACTCAGGATCAGTTCCTGTGGATTGGAGGGTTGGTAATATTGTCCCTCTCTTCAAGAAGGGAGGAAGAGAGAAAACAGGGAATTATAGACCGGTTAGCCTGACGTCGGTGGTGGGAAAGATGCTGGAGTCAATTATAAAAGATGGAATTACGACACATCTGGATAGCAGTAACAGGATCGGTCCGAGTCAGCATGGATTTACGAAGGGGAAATCGTGCTTGACTAATCTTCTGTAATTTTTTGAGGATGTAACTATGAAAATGGACAAGGGAGAGCCAGTGGATGTAGTGTACCTGGACTTTCAGAAAGCCTTTGATAAAGTCCCACATAGGAAATTAGCGGGCAAAATTAGGGCACATGGTATTGGGGGCAGAGTACTGACATGGATTGAAAATTGGCTGGCAGACAGAAAACAAAAAGTAGCGATTAACGGGTCCCTTTCGGAATGGCAGGCGGTGACCAGTGGGATACCGTAGGGATCAGTGCTGGGACCGCAGCTGTTTACAATATATATTAATGAATTAGATGAGGGAATTAAAAGTAACATTAGCAAATTTGCTGATGACACCAAGCTGGGTGGCAGTGTGAAATGTGAGGAGGATGTTATGAGAATGCAGGGAGACTTGGACAGGCTGGGTGAGTGGGCAGATATATGGCAGATGCAATAAATGTGAATAAATGTGAGGTTACCCACTTTGGTAGTAAGAACTGGAAGGCAGATTATTATCTAAATGGAGCCAAGTTAGGAAAAAAGGAAGTACAACAAGATCTAGGTGTTGTTGTGCATCAGTCTCTGAAAGCAAGCATGCAAGTACAGCAGGCCGTGAAGAAAGCTAATGGCATGATGGCCTTCATAACAAGGGGAATTGAGTATAAGAGCAAAGAGGTCCTTCTGCAGTTGTGCAGGGCCCTGGTGAGACCATACCTGGAGTACTGTGTGCAGATTTGGTCTCCAAATTTGAGGAAGGACATTCTTGCTATTGAAGGCGTGCAGCGTATGTTCACAAGGTTAATTCCCGGGATGGCGGGACTGTCATATGTTGAAAGATTGGAGCGACTGGGCTTGTATACTCTGGAATTTAGAAGGCTGAGAGGAGATCTTATTGAAACATATAAGATTATTAAGGAATTGGACACGCTGGAGGCAGGAAGCATGTTCCCGCTGATGGGTGAGTCCAGAACCAGAGACCACAGTTTAAGAATAAGGGGTAGGCCATTTAGAATGGAGTTGAGGAAAAACTTTTTCACCCAGAGAGTGGTGGATGTACGGAATGCTCTGCCCCAGAAGGCTGTGGAGGCCAAGTCTCTGGATGCCTTCAAGAAAGAGATGGATAGAGCTCTTAAAGATAGCGGAATCAAAGGTTATGGGGATAAGGCAGGAACTGGATACTGATTGTGGATGATCAGCCATGATCACAGTGAATGGCGGTGGTGGCTCGAAGGGCCGAATGGCCTACTCCTGCACCTATTGTCTATTGTCTATTGTTAGACTAAGATTTTTTAAAACTGAGTGTTAAAGCAGACGTTATATATTAACATAGTCCACAACCATCATTTTTAGAAACAATTCAACATCTACAAAACAGTGGATTACCAGCAATGATCCAGCTCTCCAGATGGAGATGCCACCTAAATATCCTTCTTCAAATTTCACATCAGGTAATGAGAGTTGTAGAGAAACACAAAAGGGAGACAGGCCCTTCAGCCATCTAGACTAACAGTATTTTTCCTCTTGCATCCCAATTCTTTCCTCTCACTCCATTTCTCCTGGCAACCACCTGCAGCAGTCAATTAACTTAATGTCCAACATTCAGGAGGAATCCAAATCACCCAAGGGAAGCCCACAGAATCACAGTGAAAGTGCAGGAGCCGTGCAGGAGCCAAGCAGAAAACAAATCACATAACGTGTTTTCTGAAAGTGTGCCAATGGATCCTTTATTTCCTCACTTGCCAACCTCAGTCAGTTCAGATTAGCAACATTTCCTCCACAATCTCCCTCAGCACGGGTGCACCGCAAGGCTGTGTGCTTAGCTCCTGTTGTTCTTGCTTTGTACTTATGATTTGAGGCTAAGCACAGCTCCAATGCCACATTAAAGTTTGCCAAAGACATTACTGTCATAAGCCTAAATCAAAGGTGGTGGTGGATCAGCATATAGTAGGGAGATTGAAAATCTGGCTGAGTAAGGCCACCGCAACAATCTCTCACTCAATGTCAGCAAAACCTAGAAGATGATTATTGTCTTCAGGAAGATGAAACCAAGATGAAGATGGGCCGGATGTTTTCTATAAGCCATTCCTCATTGGGGATCAGAGGTAAAGAGGGACATCAGTTTTAAATTCCTCAGTGATATCATTTCCGAGGATCTGTCCTTGGTCCAGTATGTAAGTGCCATTACAAAAAAGAAACAGCAGTGTTTTTACTTTCTTAGAATTTGCAAAGATTTAGCATGACATTTAAAACTTTGACAAACTTCTATAGAATTGTGGTGGAAAGTATATTGACTGGTTGCATCGTGGCCTGGTATAGAAACATCAGTACCCTTGAACGGAAAAGCCTACAAAAAGTAGTGGATATAGCCCTGTCCACCATGGTTAAAGCCCTCCCTACCATTGAGCATATGATACGGAGCACTGTCGCAGGAAAGCCGCATCCACCATCAAGGACACGCACCAGCCAGGCTATGCTCTCTTTTCACTGCTGCCATCAGGGAGAAGGTACAGGAGCCTCACAACCTGCACCATCAGGTTCAGGAACAATTATTACCCCTCAACCATCAGGCTTTTGACCAACTGGGATAACTTCACTCAATTTCACTCACTCATCACTGAAATATTCCCACAAACTTTCAAGGACTCTTCGTATCATGTTCTCAATATGTACTGGTTATTTATTATTGCTATTGTTATTATTATTATGATTATTATTTCATTTTTTAATCTTTCTCTTTGTATTTGCACAGTTTATTCATTTTTTTCACCTTGGTTGCTGTCCATCCTGTTTGGTGCAGTCTTTCATTGATTCTGTTGTGTTTCTCCTATTTACTGTGATTGCCCACAAAAAAATGAATCTCAAGATTGTCCTGTATATAGTGACATACGTGTACTTTGATAATATACTTACTTTGAACTTTGAACACATCTCAGTGAAAATAAACCTAATTCTGATTATCATTCCATTTTAACCATAATACATTTTCTCCATTACTGTCAATTTCCTTATCAATCTTTATTGAATTCTGCTCCTTCCAAATCCACTTTTGAATCTTATTTTGCAACCCCTCTGTCCTTATTCTAGTCTGATTTAACCGCAGATGAGAACCTTTTCCATTTTCTTTATCCATCAGGAAATGCATATAAATTAGGACCCAAGAATTAATGACATCTTCTTCCCCATCACAAAAAATATTGCCCCTTTAAGTACAACAGCTTTGCATAGTAATGAGGCACTATCCTGGGTTAATGTCATTACTCACATCTGTCTTTAAGTTGCATGCTGCCATTCCATTGTCAGTGCTTGTGAGGTTGTATCTGCAACTTTTGTAGTCATTAGTCAGTTTTTTCCAAATTCCGCAAGTGGGAGTGCAGTTGTACCCTTCATGTCCATGGAGAAAAGAATCAAAATTGCTGCAGCTATCAAGGTACAGTAATGATTTATGCATTTATTTGGTAAATACAGCATATTTTTACACACACAAAATGCTGGAGGAACACAGCAGGACAGACAGTATCTATAGTTTGTGTGTGTTGTTCTGGATTTCCAGCATCTGCACATTTTCTCTTGTTTGTGATCAGTACACAGGCTCTAATTTTCTAACACATTCTCTTTTATCGTGGCTAATTGTTGACAGCACAGGAGTGATTAATTTATCCTTCCATGTCATGCAATTGAAGAAATCATTTTCACTTGCTTTTTTTTCACTTCACAAATACAAGCACGGACATTTCACAGCCATACCCCCACATTCCTTCAAGATGGAGGCCCACACAAATCCACAACACGTCAGATGATCCAGAATACACTCATTTTACAATGCATCAACCACCCTATCAGGTAAACCATATGCGCATTAAAAGGGGCAAATCCCCAAGTACAATCAAATGCTCTCAACTAGTAGATAATTCCTTAAGACTCCCAAAATATGACAAGAAAGATCATCACTTCGAATAGAACTTTTTCACAGACCCCCTCAAAGTGAATTTAATCTTTTCTAATTTCAGAAAAAACATTACGTCCTCTATCCAAGCAGCAGCCGATGGGGGAGTGGCAGATTTCCAGACCAGCAAGATTCTCCTATGGGCCAAAAGCAATGTAAATGCAATGATATCTGAATGGTTTGCATTTAAACCCAAAACATCATCTGCCACACCAAATAGAGCTATAAGCGAGCAAGGTCTCAGTATCACCCCCGAATCCTCACTGATAGTTTTAAAAACCAGTGCCCAATAACCATCAAGCTGAGGGCAAGACCAAAGTGCATGCACTAAACCAGCCAGAGAGAAGGAACACCTGTAACAGCCAGTGTCTGTCCCAGGATATATGTCAGCAAGCCTGGCTTTACTTAAATGTACCCTGTGTAAAACTTTAAATTGTATGAGCCCCAGTCTAGCACATGATGATGAGGAATAAACCCTATTCAATGCTTTTGCCCAAGATTCCTCAGCCAGATCCATACCAAGGACATCCTCCCACCTAGTCTTAGTTTTGTTTAGATCCTGAACTCCTAAGGACATCAGCTGAGAGTATAGTACAGAGATCAGTCCTTTATCATTAAAGCTAATAGTGAGTTTTTCCCACACCATAGCAGGTGGTAGATCAGGAAAAGAGGGAAATTTTTCCTTGACAGAGTGGCGAGTCTGCAGGTATTTAAAAAAAATGTTTATGCGGAAGACCATATTTACTGCACAGGTCATCAAAACTATCAAATAGATTATCAGTGTACAAATCCTTAATGCGCATAAGACCATTCAGACCCCATTGTCTAAAAACTGAATCGAGTTAAGAGGGGGAGAAATAGATGGTTTCTATGAATGGGACCCAAAACTGAAGCTGATGTGAACTTACAGTGGCAGCGAAATTGATGAAAAATTTTGAGGGTGGAGAGCACGACCAGGTTAGATGTGAATTGAGAGAATTTCAAAGGCAAGGAAGAATACACTAAAGCTAAGAGAGATGAGGAGTGGCAAGACCATGTCTCAAGCAGGCACCAGTTTATATCTGGCCGGTGGAGCCAAAATAATACCTTTTGAATGTTCGATGCCCAGTAATAATGAATAAAGCTAGGAAGATCCATTCTACCTACGTCACGACCTCTTTGGAGAATGCGCTTATTAACCCTTGGGACCTTATTTTCCCAAATAAAGGAGGTTATAGCTTGGTCGACTGACTTGAAAAATGACTTGGATAAGAAGACTGACAAGCACTGGAACAAATAAAGAAATCTAGGAAGTATAGTTATTTTCACTGATTGAATTCTCCCAGATATAGTAAGAGGTAAACTGCGCCATCTCTCAAAATAAGCCTTCATTTGGCTAACCTGAGGCCTGTAATTAGCTTAAAACAGAGATGTAAAAGAGCGACTAACGTGTATTCCAAGGTATACAAAACCATCTCGAGATAAAGGAAAAGGTAAAGATTCCTGTCGGATCTGCAGGGCTAAGTTATTAATGGGAAAGCATTTGCTTTTTTGAAGGTTTAGTTTCTAGCCAGAGAAGGCTCCAAATTGACCTAATAATGACACAATAGCAGGACCGCTACCTACAGGGTCGCTAACATAAAGTAAGAGGTCATCAGTATATAGGGATACACGGTGTTCCATGTCCCCTCTCCTAACGCCTTGAAATAACATAGTTGACTTAAGTGCAATAGAAAGAGGTTCAATTGCAATTGCAAAAAGAAGAGGGGACAGTGGGCAGCCTTCGCGAGTGCCACGTGTTAATGGGAAATAGTCAGATCGAGAATAATTCATCTGTATGCACGCTAAAGGCGAGTGATATAATAGCTTAACCCAGGCTTCCATTCCATACATATGCCTGCCCTGAAGCTATTAACAAAGAAATGCTGGCACTTGTATCACCACTGAGGTACCCATGGGATGAATATCTCAGCAACTACATGCTGACAAAAAGTACCTACTGTTAATTGTACTTTGTAGTGTTTGAGCATCCCACAGTCAGTTCTGCAGCTGTCCAATCCAATCTCCCAATGCCAGTCAAGTTCCTTTTTAAAGAGAAAGAAATAACAAAGTCGATTCCTGGTAAGTCAATTTTAGATCAGATACCATGTAAGAAAACAATAGGATAGTTTTGTTATTATAAATGTCTGCAGTAAGTTGAGCACTTGTTCTTGGATGCTATTTCAAGATTTAACCTCATGCAGTGTTTCTTTCCATAGCTAAAAATGAGGGATTATGTGGGATTATGTAAATTAAATTCAATATCAAATAAATTAAAGGCTGTCTTTAAACATATTTTGCTTACCATATTAACGTGTGTGTGTGTGTGTGTGTATAAATAAATAATTTGGATTTAAAAGTGAATATTGCTTGATAATCGATTTTTCTGAATATAATTGTTAGTATTAGTGACTGGGCAGGGCAGCACAGTAGTTTAAAGGTTAACGCAACACTTTACAGTGCTAGCAATCATTAATCAGGGTTCAATTCAAACTGCTGTCTGTAAGGTGTTTATATGTTATTCCTAGAACCATATGGGTTTCCTCTGAATGCTCAGGTTTCATCTGACATTCCTAAGCTAGTTGATTAAGGTTAGGTTAGTGAGTTGTGGGTATGTTATGCTGGCATTTTAAGTGGGGCGACACTTGTGGTTTTGCCCCATTTCAATCCTCTGAATGTGTTAGTTATTGAGGCAAATGACATATTTCACTGTATGGTTTGAGATTTTGAAGTACATGTAACAAATAAAGCTACTCTTTATAAGTTATTTACCTTTAAGCATTTACTTCTCAGAAGGACGTAATGTAGATTAAAATATCAGAAGAAAAAGTTTCTTCTGATAGGAATATTTCATGATATTTCTTCCTCAGAAATGCCACTTTTCATCTTTCTTTGTAACATTAGGCCTGTGAATATAAACAATACAACATTGTGAAGTTCTATGCCCCGTGTGAGAGTCCTGATGCTTCCTATCGTGCCCAAGTGCAGGTGATTTAAGGGCCTGATTACAAAAAAAGAATATTGAAGAGAAGATTTTGGTCTGAAATCTTGAAATAATTAATAAACAATCCATCAAAATCAATTTGAACTGCATGATCAAGCTACAGGAAGCACTACCCAACCTTTAGTGACATTTATAAAGATTCACTAATGGATAGATCAATTATATTAAAATGACCTTTACACAAGCCTGGCCTGTGGCTGTTCAAGAACAACACAAGTTTGTTCTGGTGTGAAACAATCCTTCTTCCCAGACAATTACTGTACCATTCAATATTTAAAGCTTGGTAAAGGTCAAATTAGAAGCAGCTACAATTTGATTTTTGTTCAGCTAGCCAGTTCTTTTCTGAGTTTATTTATACCTTCCAACAGGTTATAGAATGAATGTAATTCAATTATCTGGCTTCGGTTTTTTACTAATTAAAATAAGCCTGACTTTGTTGTCTGTATCTGAATTATTATCATCTAATATATTCCACATCAGTTTACAATTCAGGGGTATTTTACATATGCAACCCCTCGGCACGTACCAATCACAGGGAACATCTCCATTTTGTTGCATGTTTTGTCATATTCAAATGCAAATAATGTAGATAGAGTTTTCAACATATTTTCTTGAAGGCAACAGATTGACACAACAATACACCAAAAGTCAGGCTATTTTTTAAACTCGGTTCTTACACTATACTTATACTAATTTACACAACAAAGCTTTGCTTTCAAGAAAATACAATAAAACCCAAAACAGTATCAAACTATTTACATAAATAAAAATATACAATCAATCAACCACTTATTGTTTCAATTTCAGCCAAGGGCAGATATATCCAATTTCCTGATTTAATTATTCCCTTAACTCATAACTGCAGTTGGTATCTCTGTATCCACTCCAGGCACTGATAATCCAAAGGATTACCTCCTTGGAGAGATCTCATAGACATCAGATCTCACTTTCAGTTCATCAATTGGTGCTACAACATTAACAGGTCTATAACTGTGAATACATAATATTACATATTCTTGATACATTCATATTTTGGTATAACCTCTATGTATTAAATTGTTCACAGTAAATTTATGTTATAAATTAATAAAACCAACAAGTAGATTCAAAATTCAAGATTGTTCAATGTCATTTCCTGTACTAAGCGCAAAGGAGAACGAAATAAACGTTATTCTGGATTTGATGCAACACAAAAAAACCCGCAAAGCATAAAGAACACAATAATAAAATGCACAATAATAAAAAGCACAATAAATATAAATACATAAGATAGCTCATATATAGTGCCTTTAAAAAGAATTCATCTCCCTCAGGAAGTTTTCACATTTTATTGTTTTACAGCATTGAATCATGGTGGACCAAATTTGACTTTTTTTGGCACTGATCAACAGAAAAAGACTCTTTCGTGTCAAAGTGAAAACAGATCTCTACAAACTGATCTAAGTTCATTACAAATATAAAACAAAAAAATAATTGATTGCATAAGTATTCATCCCCCTTTAATATGACACACCAAATCATCGCTTGTGCAGCCAATTGGTTTTAGAATTCGCATAATTATTTAAATAGAGATCACTTGTGTGCAGTCACAGTGTTTCAATTGATTGTAGTAAAAATATACCTGTATCTGGAAGGTTCAACTGCTGGTGAGTCAGTATCCTGGCAAAAATACACCACGAAGAGAAAAGAACACTCCAAGCAACTTGTGAAAAGGTCGTTTGAAAAGAACACATCAGGAGATGGATACAAGAAAATTTCCAAGTCACTGAAAATCCCTTGGAGTACAGTTAAGTTAATCATCAAGTAATGGAAACAATATGGCACAAATGTAAATCTGCCTAGAGCAGTCTGTCCTCAAAAACTGAGTGATCGTGCAAGAAGGGGACTAGTGAGGGAGGCCACCAAGAGACCTATAACAACTCCAGAGGAGTTACAAGCTTCAGTGGATGAGATAGGAGGGACAATACATATAACAATTGTTGCCCGGGTGCTTCACCAGTCGCAGCTTTATGGGAGAGTGGCAAAGAGAAAACCGCTGTTGAAAAAAACTCACATCAAATCTCAGCTAGAGTTTGCCAGAAGGCATGTGAGAGACTCTAAAGTCAGCTGGAAGAAGGTTCTATGGTCTGATGAAACCAAAATTGAGCTTTTAGGCCATCAGAATAAACATTATGTTTGGAGTAAGCCAAACACTGTGCACCATCAAAAACACACATCCCTTCTGTGAAGCGTGGTGGTGGCTGCATCATGCTGTGGGGATGCTTCACTGCAGCAGGCCCTGGAAGGCTTATGAAGGTAGAGGGTAAAATGAAGGCAGGGAAATCCTGGAGGAAATTCTGATGCCGTCTGCAAGAGGACTGCGACTTGAGGGAAGAGTTGTTTTCCATCAAGCCAATAACCCCAAGCATAAAGCCAAAGCTAAACAGGAATGGCTTAAAAACAACAAAGTTAATGTCCTGAAGTGTACAACTCAGAGTCCAGATCTCAATCCAACTGAGAACTTGTGGCTGGACTTGAAAAGGGCTGTTCACTCATGATCCCCATGCAATCCAACAGAACTTGAGCCGTTTTGTAAAGAAAAATGGAAAAAAATTGCAGTGTCCAGGTGTGCAAAGCTGATGTAAACCTATTCACACAGACTCAAGGCTGTAATTGCTGCCAAAAGTACATCTACTAAATACTGACTTGAAGGGGGTGAATACTTATGCAATCAATTATTTTATGTTTTATATGTGTAATTAATTTAGATCATTTTGTAGGCATCTGTTTTCATTTTGACATGAAATTGTTCATCAGTGTCAAAAAAAGCCAAAGTATATTCAATGTGATTCAATGTTGTAAAACAGTTTAAGATGAAAACTTCCAAGGAGGTGAATACTTTTTATAGGCACTATACTTAGATTGATTTCATGTCCATAAAGTGCCTGATATGAAATAATAAGGTAGTGGTGAAGTTAGTGGGTGGAGGTGTTAATCAGCCTTGCTGCTTGGGGAAAGCAATTGTCTTTAATTCTGATGGTCTTGGCATGGATGCCAAGTAGCCTCCTCCATGATGTAAGTGGTTCAAACAGTCCATGAGGAGGGAGGTTGAGATCCTTCATGATATTACTGTCCCTTTTCCAGCATCTTTGAGCATGTGTGTCCTTCATGGCAGGTAGGCTCGTGGCAGTGATGCACTAAACAGTTTTGATTACCGGTTGTAGAGACTTGCTGTCCATCACAGTGTAGTTTCTATAAAAAGAAGTGATGCGGCTTGTTAGGATCCTCTCTACTGCACATCAGTAAAGTGACGTGAGTATGGATATGCACAGACCAGCTCTCTTCAGCCTCCTCAGAAAGTAGAGGCATTGGTGAGCTTTCTTGACTGTGTAAGATGTGCTCTTGGACTATGAGAATTTGTGTGAGGTGTGCACTCCCAGGATTTTAAAACTACTCGCAGTTTCCACTGCTGTACTGCCAATGTAGAGGGGAGTGTGAGTAGTTTGAGCTCTCCTGAAGTCGATAACTATTTCTGATTATTAAGTGAATATAGGTACATATTATAATCAGTATATTATTATATATCATAAAATGATTTACAATAATCATTGCTTTGATTACTTTTTAAGGCTATTCATCATTCACGTTACCTATACTGATTCCAGCTCTTACTCTCCACAAACACTGGACATTGTTGCTTTCCTTTTTCCATTTTGAAATTATGAAGTCCCTCTCCCATTCTGGTCTCTTCCAAACCTTTCAGCTATGTAATTATTAGTTTCTCTCTGTTTTGCCATAGACTGGCTTCTCTGTATTTGGTAAATCCATACCTGCTGTGACAACCCAACATGACCTTAGGGACTTTGAATTGTCTTTGTTTTGCAATACACTCTTTGATTAGATTTTCAGACATTAAAGACATGCATGAGATTTGTCAGAAATTGGATAACCGGATTTTCTTTTCACAATATAATCAACTTGCCTTGTCATTGCCCAATCACTTAGCATTTCTCGATCACCTGATGCTTCTTTGCATTCTCATCACTTGTCGCATTCTAGTTTTGGCTGAAGACCAAACTCACATTTGGTCCTCTCAGCCAAACTACCAATATAGACTGTCATTATATACACTACAGGAAACTGCAGGTGGTGGCATCCCCACATTCCTACTGTCCATGACATTTCTTGGTGATAGAAATTGCATGTTTGGCCAGGGTTGTCAAAGTAGATTTACAACTCTCCTAAGTTTCATGTCATCTCATATTTCTATATGCTTCATGATGTAGAAGGAACCCATTAGATACATTGTGTTTATGCCTCGGAGAGCAATCCTGTCAATCATATTCCTTGTAATTTATTCTCTCTCACAAGTCCATCAAATTCATCCTGATTTTCTTACCACCTACATGTAGCAAGTTACAGTAGCCAATTGATCTACCTACCAGCGCATCTATGGGATGTGAGAGAAAACCTGGGCATCCACGGGAGATCCATGTAAATTCTGGGCGACCATGCAGACTCCAATCAGACAGCAATGGGAGATCAGTACTGAACATGGGATGTGGGTTGTAGGATAGTTGGACATAGAGCTACCCTTCTGTAAAAAGTCAACACTCACTACTGTGAAAGGAATTTCAAGAACAGACATGACTGTGATAATGTGTAATAATAATTCTGAGGTTAAGTCAGAGCACTGAGAGGCAACTTCATTAAAGAATGTGTGGAATCCTTGAAGAGCTTAGCAGAAGGGATGGAGGAAAGATTTTTGGTGTGGTTAAGCATTGAAAGGGATGGGTCAGTTTGGGCTGGGATGAGAAGATATTTCTATGTTTGGATTTCTAAGATATGGATAGAAAACATTGAGAAGGGTGGGGGTTAAACACGGGCAACTGAAACTAGCTCTAGTAGACAGCATGGTTAGCCTGAACGTTGGCCCAAAGGGCCTGTTTCTGCACTGTATGACTCTGAGAATAAGGTAAATCTTTGGAGTCCTACATCCTCAAAGCTGTTTAAAGCAGAGAGATAGATATTACTGGATATTATAGAAATTGAGGGATATGGGGATCAGGCCGCAAAATAATGTCTGAGGTAGAAGATAAATGAGTGATTTTGTTGAATGGATCGTGAGGCCATGTAGCCTATTTCTGCTCTGCTTTCTTTTACTCTTCTGTTAAGGGGAATCAAATGCTGAGGTAAGTAACCAGTTATGATCTTATTGTATGGTGAAAAGACATGGGCCTATTCCTGCTTGATCCCCATCACATTTTCTTTTAAAATGTTAAACAGTATTATAATGGAGGAAGTCATGGAGGGGTTGTCTACAGAGTCTCTGTGGGTGGAAGTTAGGAACAGGAAGGGGGTCAATAACTCTACTGGGTGATTTTTTATAGATCACCCAATTGTAACTGGGACATCGAGGACAGATAGGGAGACAAATTCTGGAAAGGTGTAATAATATCAGAGTTTCGTGGTGGGAGATTTTAATTTCCCAAATATTGATTGGCACCTCCTTAGAGCAAGGAGATAAGATGGGGTGGAGTTTGTTAGGTGTGTTCAAGAAAGTTTCCTGACACAATATGTAGATAAGCCTACAAGAAGAGAGGCTGTACTTGATCTGGTATTGGGAAATGAACCTGGTCAGGTGTCAGGTCTCACAGTGAGAGAGTATTTTAGAGATAGTGATAACAATTCTATCTCCTTTACCATAACATTGGCAAGGGATAGGAACAGACAAGTTAAGCAAGTGTTTAATTGGAGAGAGGAGAAATATGAAGCTATCAGGCAGGAACTTGAAAGCACAAATTGGGAACAGACGTTCTCAGGGAAGTGAATGGCAGAAATGTGGCAAAGGTTCAGAGGATATTTGCGTGGCGTTCTGTATAGGTAGTTTCCAATGAGACAGGGAAAGGATGGTAGGAACCGTGGTGAACAAAGGCTGTTGTAAATCTAGTCAAGAAGAAAAGAAAAGCTTACAAAAGGTTCAAAAAACTAGGTGAAGATAGAGATCTAGAAGACTATAAGGCTAGCAGGAAGGAGCTTAAGAAAGAAATTAGGAGAGCCAGAAGGGACCATGAGAAGGTCTTGGTGGACAGGATTAAGGAAATCTCCAGGGCATTCTACAAGAGGATAAGACATGAGAGAATAGGACCAATCAAGTGTTACAGTGGAAAAGTATGTATAGAACCGAAGGAGATGGCAGAGATATTTAAAGAATACTTTGCTTTAGTATTCACAACGGAAAAGGATCTTGGCAATTATAGGGATGACCTATAGCATACTGTAAAGCTTGAGCACAAAGACATTAAGAAAGAGGATGTGCTGGAGCTTTTGTAAAGCATTAAGTTGGATACGTCACCAGGACCAGACAAGATGTACCCCAGGGTACTGTGGGGGGTGAGGGAGGGGATTGCTGAGCCTCTAGCAATGATCTTTGCATGATCAATGGGGATGGGAGAGGTTCCAGAGGATTAGAGGGTTACAGATGTTGTTCCCTTTTTCAAGAAAGGGAGTAGAGATAGCTCAAGATATTATAGACCAGTGAGTCTTAATTCAGTTGTCGGTAAGTTGATGAGAAGATCCTGAGCGGCAGGATTTATGAAGATTTAAAGAGGCATAATATGATTAAGAATAGTCAGCATGGTTTTGTCAAAAGCAGGTCATGCCTTACGAGCCTGATTGAATTTTTTGAGAATGTGACTAAACACATTTATGAAGGTAGAGCAGTAGATGTAGTGGATATGGATTTCAGCAAGGCATTTGATAAGGTACCCCATGCAAAGCTTATTGAGAAACTAAGGAGGCGTAGGATCCAAGGGGACCTTGCTTTGTGGATCCAGAATTGGCTTGCCCACAGAAGGCAAAGAGTGGTTGTAGATGGATCATATTCTGCATGGAGGTCGGTGACTAGTGGTGTGCCTCAGGAATCTGTTCTGGGACCCCTACTCTTCGTGATTTTTATAAGTGACCTGGATGAGGAAGTGGAGGGATGGGTTAGTAAATTTGCTGATGGTTAAGAAGTAATACGGTGCATTGGACTTCATCAACCGTGGGACTGAGTTTAAGAGCTGAGAGGTAATGTTACAGCTATATAGGACCCTGGTCAGGCACCACTTGGAGTTCTGGTCACCTCACCACAGGAAGGATGTGGAAACCATAGACAGTGTGCAGAGGAGATTTACAAGGATGTTGCTTGGATTGGGGAGCATGCCTTGTGAGAATAAGTTGAGTGAACTTGACCTTTTCTACTTGGAGCGACGGAGGATGAGAGGTGACCTGATAGAGGTGTATAAGATGATGAGAGGCATTAATCATGTGGGTAGTCAGAGGCTTTTTCCCAGTGCTGAAGTGGCTAACACGAGAGGGCAGAGTTTTAAGGTGCTTGGAAGTAGGAACAGAGCAGATGACAGGGGTAAGTTTTTTACGCAGAGGGTGGTGAGTGTGTGGAATGGGCTGCCAGCGACTGTGGTGGAGGCGGATACGATAGGGTCTTTTAAGAGACTCCTGGATAAGTACATGGAGCTTAGTAAAATAGAGGGCTATTGGTAACCCTTGGTAATTTCTAAAGTAAGCACATGTTCGGCATTAGCATTGTAGGCCAAAGGGCCTGTATTGTGCTGTAGGTTTTCTATGTTTCTAATAAATTCTTCACTGAATTTGGTAAGATTGTGGAGAACACAGCCTCTGGTGAGCTTTGAGAGAGTGAAGGCCTGCCCAGTGATTCTGAGGGGACTATGAGGATCAGTGAGCCTTGTGTGAGATTTGTGGAAGCATGGGAATTTGGAGGAGAGTGGAGACTGATTAGTCTCAGGGGAGTGCTGGAGCAGGAAACTCGATATATCTCATGAAAGATTGGAAACTTGTGAGTCAGGGGGAATATAGAAACCAAGGCTTGGTAAATCTTGGGGGAAGGCAGGGACTGGTGGATGTGAGCAGAAACGTAAGAAATGATTTACATAAAATCCTGAGGGATATGGTGAATCTTGGGGTGTAAGAAACATGAGCCAGATGTCAAAGATTTCTGTAGCACTGGATAGTGGTTTATCAGAGTTTAATTGTAGGTAGAACTTTACATCGGTAGAAATTGTCCTTAGTACAATAAGATGGACTATTGACCTCAAAATCTACCCCATTATGGTCTTGCATCTTATTTTCCTGCCTGCACTTCGCTTTCTCTGTTAATTCTGCACGCTATTGTTGTTTTCCTCATACTACTTCAATCCACTGTTGTAATGAAATAATGTTTATGGATGGCATGCAAAACAAAGATCTTACTATAGCTCAGGATATGTAATAATAATAAACCTATTTATCAAGTTACCAGTTAATTAGTGTGATGCCTCTGGCTTTCTTCGTGGGGCTGCAGACACAGGCAATTCAGCAAAGTGACTGTACAGACAGACTATACTTTATTGAGCTGAACAGTAGTGTGCAAATTACAAATCCAGAACAGGAATAGGTCCTTTGATCCTTTGAGCCTGCTTTGCATTTAATAAGATCATGGCTGATCATATTCATCTCTGCATTTCTGTCTGCCCACAATAACTTACATCTTCTACTTAATTAGGTATCTATTTACCTCTACCTTAAAAATATTCAGATATTCTGCTCCTCATGATCTTTCAAGAAGAATGTACCAATGTGTTATGACCATTTGTAATTTAAATGGATATATTCTTATTTTGAAGTATTGACCATTACTTTTAAATTTCAATCTGGAAGACCACACCCACCCTGCCAAAATCTTCAGGGTCTTACATACTTCAATGTAGTCGCTTCTCAGGAGTCAAATCGTCAGCCAGTTCAAACTGAGCCAATCAACTTTTCCTCGTAAGGCAATTAACTAAATCATGATGAAGGGTCTTAGCCTGAAACTTTAATTGTTTATATCCCTTCTATAGATGCTGTCTGACCCATGAGTTCCTCTTATATTTTCCGCGTGTTTATCAACTTCTGTGTTTTTATTTTAGTTATATATCACAAATGACCTGACTTGGACCAACCAAGCAGAGTCCACTGCAAAGAAGGCCCACCAGCGCCTTTAATTCCTGAGAAAACGAAAGAAATTTGGCCTGTCCCCTAAAACCCTCACTAATTTTTATAGATGCACCATAAAAAGCATTCTTCTAGGGTGCATCACAACCTGGTTTGGAAGTTGTCCTGTCCAAGACCAGTGGTGTCGATTGTTAACACAAACAACACTTTTCACTGCATGGTTTGCTGTACGTGTGATGAACTAATAAATTAATTTGAATCTTTATTACCTGGACTGAGGGTGACCTAGGGTCAATGCAAACAGGCTTTTTCCACAGAGGTTGGATGGGACTACAACTAGATGTTATGGGTTAAAGGTGAAAGGTGAAATGTTTAAGAGAAACCTGAGGGGGAAACTTCTTCACTCAGAGGGTGGTGAGAGTGTGGAACAAGCTGCCAGCACAAGTAATGTATGTGAGCTCAATTTTAACACTTAAGAGAAGTTTGGATAGGTACATGGTATCAGTGCAGGTCAATGGGAGTAGGCGGTTTAAATGGTTCGGCACAGACTAGATGGGCCAAATGGCCTGATTCTGTGCTGTACTTTTCTATCACTCTATGACTCTAAGAAGCTGCAGAAGATCGTGAACACAGCGCAGCACATCACACAAACCAATCTTCCGTCCTTGGACTTACTTTATACCTCACGCTGTTGGAGCAGTGCTGCCAGGATAATCAAGGACACGACCCACTCAGCCAACACACTTTTCGTCCCTCTTCCCTCCGGGAGAAGATTCAGGAGCTTGAAGACTCGTACGGCCAGATTTGGGAACAGCTTCTTTCCAACTGTGATAAGACTGCTGAATGGATCCTGACCCGGATCTGGGCCATACTCTCCAAATATCCGGACCTGCCTCTCGGTTTTTTTGCACCACCTTACTTTCCATTTTCTATTTTCTATTTATGATTTACAATTTACATTTTTAATATTTCCTATCGATTTGTAATCCAGGGAGCGGGAAGTGCAGAATCAAATATCGCTGTGATGATTGTACGTTCTAGTATCAATTGTTTGGTGACAATAAAGTATAAAGTATAAGTATGAAGTACTTGTTCCATGCTGTATTTCTAAATTTTAAAATACCTATTTTATAAACATTCTCTGAACAGCTTCCGATGCACTAATATCCTTTTTTAAATAAGAAAAACAGTATTGTACCCAGTACTATAAATGTAGAATCACCAATGCCCTCCATAACTGAAAATTAATCTCCCTAATTTGGTATTGAGTTTCCCTGGAAATAACATACTGTTTCAGAAAGCTGCATTATTTGCAGTGCCTGTGTTTTAGTGCTTTGTGGAACAGCCCCTATGACATCCATTTCCTATGCATCCTTGACCTCTGCACTCTCTCACCCTTGAGACAGTGTTTTTTGTCCAAAATGGACAAATTCATATGTTCCTCAATAATATTAAACTGTGCTTTTAATTGGCTTACTGTAAATGGTACTTGATGGTTACCAGAGACAAGACGGATTAAAAGGCCTGTTTTGTTTCGACATAACTCTATGGTTCTACTCCATTTGCCAAATTTCTGTTCACTCATTTGACATATCTATATTAAACTTTGAGGCCTCCTGAAGTCCCCTTATATTTTGCAACCATCCAAATTATTTGTACAAATTATATAAAGTTGTGATGTCAGTACCCTGTGGCACACTACTCGTTACACTGTGTCCTGTTTGACAACTAATTAAATGCTTTCTAGAAATCTTATACATCCACTGGTTTCCCATAATTCATGTTACTGCTTTAAAGAACTCCAATAATTTCAAGGAGACCATGATCCACAGGATCAAAAGAGGCTGCAGAGAGTTGTAGACAAGCAAGCTCCATAATGGGTACAAATTTCTGCACCATTGAGGGCACTTTAAAGCGCAGCACCTCAAGAAAGCAGCATTCGTCATTAAGGGCTGTAATAGCATAGGCGGCATTGCAGTTAGCACATTGCTTTACAGTGCCGGTGCTCATCAATCAGGGTTTAATTCCCACTGCTGTCTGCAGTAAGGTGTTTGTACTTCCCCCCGCCCCTGTGACTTTGTGGGTTTCCTCCCACCTTCCAAACACAAATGGTTAGGGTTAGTGAGTTGTAGGCATGTTATATTAGCATGGTTAGGGTTAGTGAGTTGTAGGCATGTTATATTAGCATGGTTAGGGTTAGTGAGTTGTAGGCATGTTATATTAGCATGGTTAGGGTTAGTGAGTTGTAGGCATGTTATATTAGCATGGTTAGGGTTAGTGAGTTGTAGGCATGTTATATTAGCATGGTTAGGGTTAGTGAGTTGTAGGCATGTTATATTAGCATGGTTAGGGTTAGTGAGTTGTAGGCATGTTATATTAGCATGGTTAGGGTTAGTGAGTTGTAGGCATGTTATATTAGCATGGTTAGGGTTAGTGAGTTGTAGGCATGTTATATTAGCATGGTTAGGGTTAGTGAGTTGTAGGCATGTTATATTAGCATGGTTAGGGTTAGTGAGTTGTAGGCATGTTATATTAGCATGGTTAGGGTTAGTGAGTTGTAGGCATGTTATATTAGCATGGTTAGGGTTAGTGAGTTGTAGGCATGTTATATTAGCATGGTTAGGGTTAGTGAGTTGTAGGCATGTTATATTAGCATGGTTAGGGTTAGTGAGTTGTAGGCATGTTATATTAGCATGGTTAGGGTTAGTGAGTTGTAGGCATGTTATATTAGCACTGGAAGTGTGACGACACTTGCAGGCTGCCCCAGCATATCCTTGGACTGTATTTGTTGTTGAATGCAAAGTGACACATTTCACTGTATATTTCAATGTTTCAATATACACGTGACAAATAAATAAATAGGTAGATAGAGAGGTAGATATATACATAAGGACCCTCACCATCCGGGACATGCCCGCTTATCATTACTATTATCTGGGAGGATGCACAAGAACTTGAAGATCCACATGCAACATTTTAAGAACAACCTTTTCTCCTCTGTCATCAGATTTCTGAATGGTCTGTGAACCCACAAACACCACCTCGCTATTCCTCCTTTGCACTCTTTATTTTTATACGGGAATTGTTTATGTTTCACTGTACTACTTACACAAAACAACAAGTGTCATGACAGTTGTCTATGATGATAAACTTGATTCTGATACTGATTCAAAATTGATCAAGATGTGATCTCCCTTCCACAAACCACACTGATGTTGCTTGAAAACTGTAATCTATTTTCTTATTGCCTGCTATGTCTTTAATGATGGCTTCTAAAATTTCTTCAATAACAGATCTGAAATAATTAGCCTCTAGTTCTCCAATTTTCCTTTCTTTAGCAATAAATCAGTTATGTTTGCAGGGATTATTCTGCATAAGAATGTATCAAAATCATGGCATTTAATATATTCATTTCTTAAGGGTATTTGTATTCTAACACTGCTTTCTTTTCAGAAAAACAAATTAAGCTATTCAGACTCATTACTATTTGCACATAAAAAGTGATACAATACGATAAATAATTGTATATAAAATTCCAAAAATACAACTCTATCTTTTGGTCACTTTGCCTAGGAGATTTCCTCAAAAGCAAAGGAGCATTAGTCATCTTTGAAGTATCCTACCTACATGTCCTCATTTCTGCTGTATCAACTTTCCTGAAAGTTGTGTCATCCACTCATAAGACCATAAAAACATAAGACATGGGAGTAGAAATCAGCCATTTGGCTCAACAGCTGTGCCCCGCCATTCCATTATGTCTGATTTATTATAGCCGACAACCCCATACTTCTGCATGCTCCCATAACCTTCAACACCCTTTCTAATTAACAACCTATCAACCACCGCTTTAAATATACCCAATGACTTGACCTACATAGCTGTCTATGGCAATGAATACAAGAGATTTGCCACCCTCCGGCTAAAGAAATTCAACTCATCTCTTTTCAAAAGGGCTGTTCTTGTATTAGACCATAAGACTGTAAGAAATAAGAACTGAATTAGGCCATTCAGCCAATCGAGTCTGCTCCACCATTTCATCATGTCTAATTCATTTTCCCTCTCAACTCCATTCTCCTGCCTTCTTCCTGTAACCTTTCACACTCTGACTAGTCAATAATCTATCAGCCTTCACTTTAAATGCACCTTATGCCCTGGCCTTTACAGACACCTATGACAATGAATTCCATCAACCGTTTCATTCCCAGAATCATTCTCATGAACCTTCTTTGACCCTTTCAAATCCCAGAACTTCCTTTCTTAGAAATACATACAAAATGCTGGAGAAGCTCAGAAGGCCAGGCAATATTTATGGAAAAAAGTGCAGTCAACACTCTGGTTCAAAACCCTTTGGCAGGAATGGAGAAAAAAAAGATGATGAGTATTTAAAAGGTGGGAGAGGGGAGAGAGAAACACGAGGTGATATGTGAAACCAGGAGGGTGGGGGAGGGATGAAGTAAAGAGCTGGGAAGTTGATTGATAAAAGATATACAGGGCTGGAGAAGGGGGAACCTAATAGGAGAGGACATCAGGCCATGGAAGAAAGCAAAGTGGGGGAAAAGCACCAGAGAAAGCTGACGGGCAGGCAAGCAGATAAGGTGAGAGAGGGAAAGGGGATGGGGAATGGTGAAGGAGGGGTGGCGGTGCAATACTGGAAGTTCAAGAAATCGATGTTCAAGCCATCAGGTTGGAGGCTACCCGGGCGATGTTGTTCTTTCAACCTGAGTGTGCCTCATCATGACAGTAGAGGCCATGGATTGACATATTGGAATGGGAATAGGAAGTGGAATTAAAATAGGTGGCCATAGGAAGGTCCCACTTCTTCTGGCAGACAGAGTGTAAGTACTCAGCGAAGTAGTCTCCCAATCTACGTCGGGTCTCACTGATATACAGGAGGCCACACTAGGAGTACTAGACACAGTATATGACCCCAAAAGACTCACAGGTGAAGTGTCACCTCACCTGCAAGGACTGTTTGGGTAGTGGCGTAGGAGGTGCAGGGGCAGGTGTCGCATGCAAGTACCCATGGCTACACCTTCTGTTTGAAGGATATAGGAGGAGACAAAGGAGAAATTATTAAGAGTGAGGACAAGTTCCACTAGACAGAGGAGAGTGGTGGTGGAGGGGAACTGATTGGTCTTTGATAAGCAGCTCAAAACTACTCACAATATTTCAAGTGTGCTATTATCAATGCCTTAAAAATCTCAGCACTACATGGTTTCTTTTATAATCTGGCCCTCTCAAAATGAATGCTAACATTGCACTTGCCTCCCTTACTATGGATTCAGTCTGCATGTTAACCTTTAGGGAATCCTACACTAAGAATCCCAAGTCCCCTTGCACCCCTGATTTCTGCATTTGCTGCCCATTGAGGAAATGTCCCTGTCTTTATTCCTTTTAACAAAGTGCATGATCATACACTTTCCTACACTGTATTCCATCTACTATTTCTTGGTCCATTCCCACAATCTGTCCAAGTCCTTCTGCATTTCCCTACTTCAGAGGTGAGTTTTACACACAGAGAGTTGTGGGTGCATAGAATGCACTGCCAGTGACAGTGGTAGAGGCAGATACAAAAGGATCTTTTAAGAGACCCTTAGATAGGGACATGGAGCTTAGAAAAATAGAAGTCTATATGGTAGGGAGTGTATAGGCAGTTTCTAGAGTAGGTTACATGGTTGGCACAACATCTGGGCCAAAGGGCCTTTATTCTACTGTAGACTCCCATGTTCTCTCTT